>NW_009647856.1:12603957-12612528 GCF_000708025.1 Charadrius vociferus | reverse complement strand
AGAGTCACTGGGAGGTTTAAAACTTGCCTTGCTGCTACGTGAAACGCGCACTCTGAGCGCATTCATATTCAGCTGTGTTGGCTTTGAAGATTTGAGGGGGAAGGTCAGTGAGTTTGAATTAATGGTATTAGACGGAAGAAAAACATAACCGGTTTCATTTGCCTTCAGCAGAAAGGAGAGTGTAATAGAGCATTAGCTTCCACCAGCTTCCCCTGATGAAGAAGCTTTTATTGAATGCATCATCAGGGAGAAACCTCTCCCCACCCCTAAAAAGAAAGAAAAAGAAGAAAAAAAAATACTTTCCCCAAACAACACAGCTTGGGAGGAGCCAGGACATGATAGCAAGTTTTGGACTTCATCTATCACCAACTCCACGCCACATTCTGTTCCTCCAGGTTTCAAAAGCACCAGGTTCCTCTCAGTGCAGATCTCCCAAGGCTGACACTGGGTTTAAAGAAAAGCCAACAGTCCCCTCCCCAAATGCATTGAAAAGCCAAATCTGGTTCTTTTCAAAATAAAAAAAAAGATCTAACTTCAAACCATTCACACTTGACTGAGCAAGACTTAGAGGAGAAGCTCCATTTGCCCCTAAAACCAAGATGAGTCTTAAATCTTCAACCATGTCCACGCTGGTGATCAAATAGCTTTGTAGCACAATTTCAAAATACCATATCAATCTAGAAACACCTTTAAGAGCAAAATGATTTTCATCCTCTGGTCAGGCCTCAACAGACAACCTGGGTTTATGTTAGCACCCAGTTTTTCTACTGCAAAAGAATGGGTGTCTCATCGGACATCCACTCCTGCCCTGACATGTCGCTTCGCAGCTCCAGAGCACGCCTGGTCCTGCCACTGTCATAACAAAACAAAGCAACACAACCCACCAAGAAATGCCACAGTGCTTAAGTTAATAATTTATCAATCTCTTCAACTTTGCATCTAATAATCTACCATGCCAGAGGTTAATCAGGGACATGCAGGCCTGATTTAGTACCATACACTAATTTTTACTTCTTTTAGGGGCTATGCTTGGTAACTGTGTAAGTATCTGATCCTATCCCGAACCCTGTTCGGTTTTAGTCAAAAATCTCAGACTTTATGGCCTGCCAGAGCCTCTCTCTCCAATGCAAACACGCTTAAGCTTACCTTCAATGTCATACCTTGCTGAGGGGCCGGGAGCAGGCAGACTGGACACTATTCATCCTCTCTCAATACCATTCATTCATTATGCATACCACTACCTCATCCCCTCTTGTTCACCTCCGTTCGAATATAGTCTGTCCCAATACAGTCATTATAAAAGGTCCACAGACGACTGACTAGAAACAATCAGCTGTTAACATGGAGAGTACCCAGGCAGTCGGGAAGGCAGCAATGATTTACACATCTATAATTTACATGTTAAGTCCCCCACCACCGCTCTCGAAGGAGAGAGTGCTCAAGGCCAGGTGAAAAGCCCACTGGAATTTGGAAATAATGCAAAATTTATCTAACAATCAACTGTCAGCTTTTAACCTCAACCTTTCACAGGGGATGAGAAATGCCTCCAGGGTTAAGCTCCCCTAAAGGGCAGCAACTGTCATAAATGCAGAATCTTCCTAACGAAGACATTAACACAAATTTAAACCACTCATTTTTAGGGGAATATTACAAAAAATATTGAAGCCAGCTACAGCCAGACAGCGCAAAACGTTTCAGCATAATCCACTCAGACACTATTTGTACAATCGCAAAGAAAATATTTTATACTTCTTTCTCCTAGCATTTAGTCCAAGGAAAGCACACACCAGCAAAATGCAATCATTTCTGAAAAGCAGCATTTGACCCTCTGAAAACAATCGAAAATGGCTATCCTAAAAATCCCTTCCTCACACTGACTGACTAACATCTGGAAGTCTACACCACCTCCCGCGCCTTCCTGTATGTGGATCATGCAGAATATACCGGCATGTTCTGTAATTCGCAGTTTAAAAGGGATTAGAGTCGACAGACCACCATCACCTTAGTTTAAAAACGATACATGCAGATCCACCCCTCTACCTGATTTGAAACACCTAATGCCAAGAAAATGGTCTGTGAGCGATTTAGCTTCTCTTGGAAGGCTGAATCAATTTGCTCCAGGGAATAAGTCAAATGATTTAAGACTAGAGGACAGCTCTTGGAAGCTGAAATGGTAACAAAACAAAACAAAGAGTATCTTAGTCCTGAATCCAGTATCAGCCCCAGTTTGCAGAGAATCATTAATGGCTACACAAGCCCAAGAAGCAGTGAAATCACTTTTTTTCCAAGAGACTAAATCCACCCTCAATCTCAGAGAGATCGTTATCAGAGAGGCTGAGGAACTGGAAGATGGAGACTGAAGATGAGGAGATAGCGTTTAGAGGTGAGCGGTCGTAAGGCCGAAGGGACAGAGCTGGGACGGGAGGGGGAAGAGCCTGGCAGAGACTAAGCAGAGATTGCCTTAGTGATGAGCGAGTGAGCGCTTGCGCTTCTCTGCAACAGCTCACCAGTATTCAAAGCGTATCAGCATCAAGGAACAAAGAATTCTGAACATCCCAAGAAGGTGGAAAAAAAAAAAAAAGAAACAAAAAATTAGTAGGGAAAAGAAAGAAAGTGAGAACTGCATGGTTCTGCCAGCAATAGAACTAACTCGGACATTTCCCTGAGATGCGGTAGAAGATCCATCACACGGAGCGTTTTCTACCGGCGAGGGCAGTTCGTCTGCAAGCCCCCCGCTAGAATCGACAGGCACCGGCACACAGGCCGCATGACCTAGTAGAAACTAGAGATGGCAAGGTCGTATGATTCTTCAGTCACGCGAGCTCTATTTTGGTGAAGAAAAACAAAGAGCAATGCTCTATGTTCATTATTCCAGAAAGACATGGACAAAATCCACAGGGAAATGGAGGGAGTGAAAGGGGGGGAAGCTGAATGCACACAGTAAGACACACAATGGAACGCTGAACTCCTATAGGCACACACACATACATAATTCACATTCAATATTAAAAAAAAAAAAATGTTGTTCAGCGATCTCTCATTTTTGCTGCCATAATAACGTCCAGAACGGCAGGAAAGCAAAGCAGAAAATTCAGATACCTTTCCCTCAGCATCACATCACCTCTAATTTAAGCAGACAGTAAAACAGAGGGCTATTTGGCTGGGAACCCACTCCATTTGGGAGCCTGTCGCTTTAACTGTGGGCACTTTCCTGCCTTAACAACAACCTGTTATGTGTTTATCCTGGTTATGACTCCAATTAAATCACGATTTAAGAAGGGCACCAAGTACCAACAGGTGCTGAAAACATTAAGTTATACTGCAACCCGCAATCGCTCTACGCTGGGGTGGTTTCAGATGCACCCTTCCTTTCCTAACAGCCCAATTCCTGCCACTTTATCTTGCTTGAAGAGAATAAGAAAACAATCAAGAAGAAAAGTCTGTCAGGACTCTTAATTTAAGCACTCCTTCGCTTTTGCTTGCAACAGGATACAGGGAAGGATTGAGGACTCCAAGAACGGGATCCTGCCTCAGACGTGAAAGCCTGTGCAGTGAGTTGCCCCTTCGGGAAGAGGGCAGAATTGCCAACCAGCACCTTTGCTCTCAAGGGCAGAGGTGCCCTTGCTCTCTGTCCTCAGGCATCTCCCCCTCGCTGCCGGCACGCACACGCAGACAGCAAACCTGGAGCTTCCAAGGAGCGAGCTGCTACCACCTTCTCCCAGAGCGACCCAGCAGCGAGGTACAAGCTCCACGCGGGCCCAAACCTCCAAAGGAGGCACTCAGCACCTTGCAGGATTTACTCCCTCGGCTTCCAGTTTAACAGTCTGCTCAACCTGCTCCAGGTACAACAGGTAGGCACAAGGTAAGACAGCAATTAAGCATGTATTTGAAGGAGCGATTAATTGATGTTCTTCTAAAAACAAGGTAAGAAAACACCCTGAAAGAGCATACCTCTGCTTTCCATGAACTCAAGAGAAAGGCAGAAGCACAACGTGGGCAGATCGTCCTGCTTGCCATGCAGGTATCAACAAAGCAAGTGTCTGGCAACCTCAAGGCTTTGCTTACAAGCTTTTCATAAGATTGTTGTTTATGTTTTTTTAAAAAAGAGCGGAATTTTAATGCCGGTGCACAGCGATAACCAGAACCAGGACAAAACACAAGCTGTACTTACATGAAGATTAGATGTAATATTTCTCTGGCAAATGAAAAAATGCAGAGCCTCATCAGGGGGCATCTTCTGCTTAATCCTACATATTAAGACTTTAACAGGGTTTGCAAGAGTCGTAGCCATGCTCAAAGCTAACGTTATTGGCTGCTGCTGCTAAGAAATGTTGAACACGTGGGAGTGCACTCAGCGAGACACGTCTCCAAAAGCTTGCTGGGATTGTAAGATAGTCGTGATGACACTTAAAAACAATCACCTACTACAAATCCAAGCCTGCCTAGATCACAGTGTAGCTTCACTAGGAAAGACAGAAGAAATATCAAGCACACCCTGCTAGACACAGCAGCAGAAACCAGAGCAGGGACACCATTTTACAAGGCAAGCCACTTCTTTTACTGAAATCCTGTGTGCACTCTTTTTTTAAATAAACTGTTACTACAAAGAAACAGCCTCCACAATTTGTTTAATCAGCATTTAGTAATCTAATGCCAGTTTAGTCCTAAGAACTGGGTACCATAAGCATAATCCTAAAGATGACTGCCATACTATTCAGAATACGAAAATTACTGCTCTGAGTCTGGGGAACGAGACGGAGAAGTAGTTAAAATTACCCAAACACAGAACTATACAAAGGCGTTATTTTTCTTATTTTAAATAGGGCCGGGATGTCAAGCTAGAACAGGCACTCTGCTCCAAGCCGTCTTAACCAAATTCATATTCTACAGTTTCATCTCAATGACCATTGCAATTATATGATTAAGCAGGTGCACTGTGCTTTCAGGTCTGTTCGACAAGCCTGAGCTTCAATAGCCTCCACGATCAAACTGACAAGGCAACAATGGAAGAGTGAACTTACAGTTCCAGCCAAGAGCCCGTCCTTTCAAGGGGGGGGGGTGGGAGGGGGATCCAGCCGCCAACATTCAGCTCTAAAAGCAGCAAGATGATACCCTTGAAAGTTGTCATTTAGGTAACAAAGATGATTTATTTATTTTTTTCCTCTAGTTGGTTTGGTTTTGGCAGAACAATCCGTGGATTGAAAGTTCTCATAACGGCAGGTAGCACTATATGTTCTGAGCCACGTTTAACTGGATTTTATTTATAAGCCACAACCTGTGCCAGTATTTCTGACTGCTACGGGGGAAGGGGGGGGGCTCTCCCAGTTCTGAAACGGGGCTGTTGCCGTGTCTTTGTGCGTTTTGAAGCACCACCACACGATTACCCTCATCCCCAGAGACCTCATTAAAACAGAGCCCCAGAAGTAGAGCAGAAAGAAGTGTAGCGTGACGTTTTAAAATTTACATTTTGACTCGTAAAAGTTTCCAGAAATGTCTATCCTTTTAAAAACAAAACAAAACAATCAAAAAAACCCCCAACAAAACACCACCAAACCCTACCAAAACAAGACATTCCAGTGCACATGCTCTTCCCCTGGGGACAGGCCAAAGAGAACAAAGCCACGTGACCGTCCTATTGCTCAATGCGACTCTTGGAAGGTGTTCAAGTAGGACGATAAGTGCGGTGTAAGCCTATAATGAACATAAAAAGGAATTTATCCCAAATGTAAACTGTGTCCTACCCTTCGCCTCAGCCGATCTCAGCGAAGCAAACACAGGGAGTTTTGCGATTACAAAATACTCCGCAGGTAAACTAAGGAGCTTTGTACCTTTATTCTCCTTGACTCAGGACAAGCCTAAAATTAGAAGGGAGTGCAACGCTCCATGTATTATGCTCCCCGGTAGCTCCGACGCGTGTTACAAACGTTCAGCTCTGTAAACTGGTCAGAACAGGGAGATTCAAATGAAGCTGGGCACTATTTATAATTCCTTTCATGCACAGAACAGGGTGACACTTCCCTTTTCCAGCTCCGATGCTTAAAAATAGAGCTCGGGGACTACAACCCAGCCAGGAGCATCTATCCACAAAAGGAGGAAAATAAATCAGCACAAAATAAACTCCCGTCCAAGGGGAGGCTGCAAACAGCTCGCCCTGGAGCACCCGCCTTGCTCCCCGACGCAGAACAATAAACCCCGGCTCGGAACTGCCGCAGTCGGTAGCAAACGGCCCCGCGGTCCCGGGGGGGGGAGTGTGGGGTGTCGGGGTGCGTCCCCCCAGGGGTGTAAACACACTGGCTGGGGCACCCCATCAGCTGCCGGCTCGCTCCGCCCCGGCCCCGGTTTCCGGGTAGTAACAGAGCAGCCAATCCGCGGAGTTGTGAGCTCTGCCCGAGGCCTCTTGCCTGCAAACACAGCTCCAAGGCCAGCAGCTCGCCCCAAAATGTGGGGAACTGGGGATGGGATTCCCCCCCCGCACACACACACACACACCTCTTCAGCACCCCACAGTCCCCGGGGTGGGGGCGTCTGGGCTGGGGGCTACCTGGAGGGGCTCAGCCTCGAGCTTGAGTGCTTCCCGGCAGGCCCACGGGATATCCCCACGCTTCCAGGCCACTGGCAAGTGGGTCCCGTGGCATTTTGGGGGGCACGGAGCCTTCCTGCAAAGCCCTGCCGGCAGGTGGGGTGCAGGCAGTGCAGGTCATCCAGGAGACTTCAGCAAGTGGGGTCAGGGGCAGCAGCCCAGGAAGGCAGCGTGGCTCCCTCCCTGCGGGCCCTTCCCCAGCGTTCGCACAAGGTTGCGAGCGCGATCAGGAGAGAAACAATGAGTGACTCAGAGTTTCAGCACCCCCCCCCAGCTCCAGAGAGCTGAACAACCTCTCCCCTTCCCTGCTCACAAAGAGGCATCCACAAAAGGACACAGACGTGTTAGGATTGAAAATAGGAATAATAAAAAGACCCCACTTGGCTCCTAAACCTGTCAGAGCAGGAGAAGGCAGCGGTGTTATTCACGCTGGCCATCACCCCCTCCCTACTCAAAAAGGTAGCCCTTGGCAGGCCATAAATCCATGCCATTATTCTCCATCGGAGACACAAAAAGGGAAACTGTAATGAAAATGGCAGCAAAAAGAGGAAAAAAAACACCACCCAACAACACAACAACAAAACCCTCAAGCCCTGGGGAGAAGCATCCTTCAAGTACATTCCTTCAGATGAGCCCTCTCTCCTTTGGTCACCACCAAGACCCTCCTCGCTCCCACGTCTGAAATGAGACTCTTATTTCAGATCAGCTTCCAGAGAGGAAGATTCCCAAGGGAAGCGTCTCGGGAGCCTGGGCCTAGCGAGCTGCGCTCACCCCAGGCAGGCGAGGCAAGTCAGGCAGACAAACAAAAAAGGCTGGGGAGGGAGGAGTGGTGAGGAGAGTCATCTGACACATCCAACTTCCTAAGTTTGTTGTCCGCAGGAGACCGACAGCTCTAACCTCACCCCTCAAAACACCGGGAAGGCTGCGCCGACAATAACAAGAGCTTCGCTTTTGCAAAAGCCTTGGGTTTCTTTTGTCAGGGGGGAGAAAGAGAGCAGAGCGGAAACTACCCAGCGTCGTGAGGAATGCCAGATATTTGGGGTTTTCTACCTACCACCACATGGCCCCGGCCGCCGCTAGAAACACAGAGCGAGGGAAGCCACTTCAGAAAAACCTGCTCTTTGTCTCCTAAAATGCTGATCGCCGGAGATGCCGGCTACAAATCGAACCGAAAGGGGGAAGGAAAAAAAAAAAAAAAAAAAAAGAGAGAGAGAGAGAGGGGGAGGGGAAAGGAGCAGCAGTGGATCAGGTTGGGCCTCAGCCCCTCTCAGGCCCAGACCTCTTTCCAGACTACCCCTAAGGAAGATTTTATTTCCCCCCCACGTACACTAAACAGCTGGAATTCCCGACCCTCCTCCCGGTGCGATTAAGCATCGATCGCAATTGGCGTTCGGCAGAGTATGACATGTGTGTAACTTTAAACCCCCAGATAAAAATAGCTCCGATTCATGCACGATCGGTAGTCATTTCCTATTTGCTTAAAAACAAGGCGAAAAATATATGAAGAGCAGCTTTGTAGAGAGAAACGCGCAGGCTGAACGTCAAACAGAAGTTTCCTTCGATAAGCCACCCTTACGCCACAAACAGGAGCTAGTGCCGCTCCTCCCTCCCC
Organism: Charadrius vociferus; assembly: GCF_000708025.1. Lineage (NCBI taxonomy): Eukaryota > Metazoa > Chordata > Aves > Charadriiformes > Charadriidae > Charadrius > Charadrius vociferus. The sequence goes on along the minus strand of NW_009647856.1, from coordinate 12,604,336 downwards.
CCTTCCAAAAAAAAAAAAAAAACCCAACACAAAATCCAAGTAAGTTTGTTTATCTCTCTCTGGAAACTAAATCAGACCCGTTTCCCGACCCCTAGACACCGCCAAGTTAGAGCCACCAGACCCGAGTCCTGCTGAGGGAGGTCAGGCACCTTCAGTCAACAGAGCTGAAAAACATTTCAGCCACTCTTGTCATTTCTACCCCTTCTCGGCACACACCGCCACCTTGTAAACAAAAACTATTAATAAAACAATCCTAGAACCAAATTCCCAATGATATTTTTCAACGCCACCCACACTCCAGACAGAAAGAAAAAGGATTCGCCAAGAATAAAAATAAGGAGGAAAAATACAAACAGATCTATCAGGGAAAGGGGGGGGG
>NW_009647856.1:12589020-12602749 GCF_000708025.1 Charadrius vociferus | reverse complement strand
AGGGTTGCCTGTGTCACCTGGGAGAAGCCACCACTGAACGCAAATATCCACACACACACCCCGGAACGCAAAGCGGGCAGGTGGCAGATAGCCAGGCCTCGCACCACAAGTCACCGTGTTGCCTTTCCGGTGCGACACCGGCAAAGCATTTCCCCCGTGCCTCAGTTTACCCAACCGGACGAGGGAGGCACCTGCCAGCGCCCCGGAGGTGACAGCGGGATATGTGACGATGGAGTTTAATGGGTGTCTCTCAAGCCGGCGGGGCTCTGGCGTGGCATCTCCACGCCCAGGGCGGACATCCCGCATTCCTGACCCCAGCATCACCCCAAAAATTTGCCCCAACGCTTCCTCCCCACTTCCTCCCCCCCCAAAAAAGTCTGAGAAAAGGGGTAAATTCACCCCACAAGTGTGTGTGTAGGGGCTGATTTCCTCCATTTAATGCCCCAAGGCACCCCTCCAGCCCCAAGTCTGGCTGGAGCAGGAGGTAACGCACAGAGGGAGGGTCGGATCCACACCCCGGGCAAGATACACTGTGGGGTGCAAAGGGGAACACGGTTTTCTTTGTATATTTAAATATTATGCATTAAATATTATATATTTATATCCCTGGAGGTGTTCAAGGCCAGGTTGGACGGGGCTCTGAGCAACCTGGGCTGGTGGGAGGTGTCCCTGCCCAGGGCAGGGGGGTTGGAACTAAATGATCTGTAAGGTCCCTTCCAACCCAACCCATTCTGTGATTTTTGAGTTGGAGAAGTTGGGACAGAGGGTCCCCCATTTCCCCAGCCTCAATGCTCCCTGACCAGTTCCAGGCAACTGGGAGAACAGGAAGGGAAGAGAAAAAAAAAACCAAAAAAAAAAAAAAAAAAGGGGGATTTTCCTCTTAATTTCTTGAAATCCTTGCATTTTGTCTGTGTACTACCATAGTTTTGCAATGGGGACAATTTCAGGGTAATGGGGACTATGACGGCATCCGGTCCCTTTTGGGATGCCTTCAGACCATTCTTGCAGGACCCAGACCCTTGTACGTGGGTGCATGAGGGATTTGGGGGCCCTCTGAGCCCTCCCAGGTCTGAAAACTGGGGTGTGCAGGCATGGGTGGTGGATGGCCTTGCCCACCCCGGCATGGGGACATTGATCCCCCCCAACTGTGGGTGCACCCCGTGGTTGTTGGGCGGTTCCCTGACCATGGTGGGGATGGGCAAAGTGGAGATTTGGGGGAGAGGATAGCAAGGAGAGTGTGAGAAGCCATGGGAAACTGGGGAGATGTGGGGAGTAGGGGGAGCTGGAAGAGTTCTGGGGAGCTATAGGGACACATAGAAAGCTGTGGGGAGCTATAAGGAGTGGGGGGAAGCTATGGAGGACAAGAGAAGCCAGGGAAAACCACGGGGAGCTGTTCAGGGAGAAGGGGATATGCAAGTCCAGGCAGCTGTGGAAGGGGCTCCTCCGTGCCCCACAGCAGAGCCCAGCCCGTCCTCTGGGGCTGAGGGTAACCCAGGGTGTGTGGAGGGATGACACCTCTATCTCCACCCCAACTCCCAGCCCAGCATGGCCATGGGGTGAAGCAGCCCTTCGTTAGGGCTACACAATTAGGAAAGGTGACCCACCCAAAATCAAGCCCCACTGCTCCCTGGGGGCCTCCCTGCCAGCACCCACCCAAAAAGCTGACAGCTAAAGGGGGTCTCTCAGAAGAAGCCCCTCGGTGGGCAGGTGAATCCAAAAGTTTTGGGGTTCAGCAAGAACAGGGATCTGCCCTGACCAAGGCAGCCACTGCTTTCCCAGGCAGAGTAGCCAGAAAATGCCCCAAAGGGGATGGGGGGAGATGAAGAAAAAAACTCCAGAGTTGGGGCTGGGGAAACCAAGGCAGGGGTTTGGAACCAAAACCAGGTCCTCTGCTCCAAAAAAAACCAAAGAGGGAATGCCATTTCCATGCCTTCACCCACACCCGTGTGGCTGCAGCAGGTCTGGGGTGAGGAGGTCCAAATGAGCCTGGATTGTCTGCAAAGTCTCAGCCCTCCCTAAAGCCCCTTCCCCGACATCCTCGAGGATGGAGATGACAGCTCAGGGTCTCCCTTCTTGGCTTCTTCTTCCCCTTCCACAGAGACCAGTCCCTCCCCAGCATTCAGCCTCCTGGCCCCAAGCCATGGAAGCCCTGCCTCCTCCAGGGTTTTGGCTGCATCCCAGCCTCCCCTGTTCTCTGGCCCAGGCGATTTATCACCTCAGGGAAGCTATCAGCCCCCAATTAAATCCACTTCAGGTAGCTGATTGCTGGGGCTGATGCTGGCGGGCACTGGAGTACAAGGCTGGGGGCATCTCTGTGTGTATAAGGGCTAAGGCCATGGCAAAGACCCCACATCGGGCACAGGAGACAGTGGAACAAGGAGTAGGAAACTGGAGAGGGAGGTGGCTGGACACTGATCCCACAAAGATGAGCATCCCAAGGGATATGGGAGCCATTTGCTAGGTCCAGAGCTCACCCTGCCTCAGGAAGAAGCAAGGCACCAGCAGTAAGGAAAAAAAAAAAAAAAAACCAACCAAAAAAACAAAACTGAAATGTTTATTCCCACCTGGCATCACTTCCCTGCGCTGCTGGTGGCGGGTCACAGCTGGACAAGACGGTCACCCTCATGAGGTGACCACGTCTCCTCTTTCGCCCCACACGCCTGCAGCACATCCCAGCTCCAGATGGGGCTGTCGAAGCCCTCAGGGCCAAGGGCTACAGCAGCAATTTGTGAAGGCAGGGGGCTTCAAGGAAGGCAGTCAGGGAGGAGGGGGTCCCAGCAGCCGCTGGAGGCTGCGTTTGGCGTGGAGCCTCCTCGGCATCCCCTCCCCTGGGCATGGAGCTGCCGTGGGAGTGACTGCAAAGTTGATCTCCGCCAGACCGACGCGATGCCCCGTGCCACCAGTCAGGCAGCAGTTCCCAGAGGCAGCGGTCCGTTCAGGAAGAATTCATGCTCTCCCACTGCCGGAAAATGCGGAACACCTTGCAGGACTTCACCGAGAGACTCTGCGAGAAAGGGGAGCAAAGTGACAACCAGAGGTTAAGGCACTGCAACAGGACCTGCAACTGCCACCAACTTGCCTACAAAGCACGTGAGGAGCAACTGCAGCAAAAAAAACCATCTGAAATATCCTAATTGGGTGCTGAGACATCAATTTGCTCCTCTTCTTTGTTAGCTCTATTTACCAGAACTGGAGGGGAGAGCAAGGTGGCTGTAAGCAAGAAGCAGGATGGGTCTCCAGTCATCCCTGCTCCAGCTGGAGCTCTCACCTCCATCTTGTGCCTGGTCCCACAGGACCTGCTGGTGCTTTCCTGGCACATGGAAGGGCCAGAAGGGACTGGCGTATTGGGGACACAACTCACACAAAGTCCCCAAGACAAATGCTGAAGCAGGCCTGTTCCACCAGTCCCTGCAGCTCAGCCCCAAAGCAAAGCAGGAGGAAGCCAGCAGGAAAAATCCAAGGGGATAATGGGGCCTGGGGAGGCAGCAGCAGGTACCAGCTGCTCCACAGCCACTCGGGGACAGAGGAATATGGCCTCAGCTCAGCTCCCCTGGCTCAGCAAACCCACTGATCCAACAGCCTGGGGCTGGCAGCCACAGGAGCCAGTGGTCAGGGTGTCCGCAAAGATGGGTTGGGAGCTCTCTGTCAGGACATGAAGTGAAACCGGATCTTGGGCAGCGCTGAGCTGCTCGGGAAAGGCTGTTATTTATAGCAGCCCTTGAACAGAGCTGCATACAACACATCGTTGTAACGGATGAGACCTGGCTGAGAGACTGTCAGCGCAGCCAGAGGGGAAGCTGAGACTCTGCAGACACACGCTTGGTCCTTGCCACCCAGCTGGGCTTGCATTCAGCTCAAACGAAGCCTATCTACCCCAAATTCTGCCCATAATCTTTCAGCCTTGGGCAAGGCTGGAGCAAGCGGTGTTTGTGCGCTTGGTTTCAGGGTTGGGTATCCCGCAAGCTCACCACAGGCTCCGTCTCAGGCACTCTGTCGCACTTTCTGGTGGCGAGGAGCGTGTTCAGTACCACTCGCCAGCCCGGCTCTGCCTTTGCAGGCTCCTTCTCTGTCTGGGTCATGGTATCCTCCAGGGTTTCTCCTCCATCCACTGCATTGACCCAGGGACACCAGTCACGGTGCTGAGAGCTGGGGTCAAAGAAGCTCCTCAAAGAAGTGTCCTGGGTAGAGAAGGAGGTGAGAGTGAAGGACGACAGCGACAGCATGGTTCAAAACAAACTCCAACACCACAATAAAACCCTCTTCATGCCTAAACACCAGGCCTGAGCTGGCTACGGTGACAACACTGGTCCCTGGATCAGGAACACCCTGCCCAGATCCATCTCTTCCCCACTCAGGCCCTCTGTGCACCTGCACCCAGGTCACTCACCGAGCTGCTAGAAGAGCAGAGCCGTGCCCGTTTGGCTCTGCGAAGAGGACTGGATGGCACCTCCACGTTCTCCCCCTGCCCCATACTGCGGGTGACAGGGCGGCTCCTCAGAGTGGGGCTGACCACCTCCAACTCACTCCGGTCCATGGGGATGGGAGAGTCCCAACCCCGCGGGCGAGGGATTGCTGGGGACGGGCTCTTCTCATGCTGCCAGTGGGGAAAGAATAAGGAATTACTACAGCTCCTCCAGTCACCAACACATCCTCTGCCTGACACGGGGACCCTGCCCAGCTCAAACAAGATCAAAGGCTTCTCAGCCATCCTGGCAGGAGTTGTGCCACCTTCCCTTCACACTAGGAGCATCTCACAGAATCACAGAATCGTCAGGGCTGGAAGGGACCTCTGGAGATCATCTAGTCCAACCCCCCCGCCAGAGCAGGGTCACCTACAACAGGTTGCACAGGAAGGCGTGCAGGCGGGTTTTGAATGTCTCCAGAGTGGGAGACTCCACCACCTCTCTGGGCAGCCTGTGCCGGCGCTCCGCTACCCTCAAAGTAAAGAAGTTCCTTCTCATGTTAAGATGGAACTTCCTACATTCAAGTTTGTGCCCGTTACCCCTCATCCTATCACTGGGCACCACTGAAAAAAGACTGTTCCCACCCCCCTGGCACCCTCCCTTTAAGTATTTGTGTTAATAAGATCCCCCCTCAATCTTCTTTTCTGTAGACTAAAAAGACCCAAGTCCCTCTGCCTTTCCTCATATGAGAGATGATCTAATCCCCTAATCATCTTCGTAGCCCTGTAGAGGTGTCTAGTTGGATATGGGTGAAGGCAGGCTCTGATTCGGAGCACCTCAAGTTAGACAAGCCCCAGGATGCCGTCTGGAAAGGCCCTTCTTGTGCCATCCGACAGGAGAACTGAGGAAGGGGAGGACAAAGAGCTGCAGAGGGCAGGGGTAAAGGCACCAGCAACCCACTTCTGTTGACTGTTGCCTACAGCTGGAGACACAGCACCAAAATGAGTTTCTTTCATGGTAAAAAGCAGCGGACACCCAAACTGCATCAGTCTCATCTCCTGTGTGCCCCTGTATCACCCAGACATCCCAAGCTCACGGGATGGCTGAGCTGGTCCATACCTGCTCAGAGCCCGGAGGGAGCGTGTCTTGGCTCCGCGTGAGCATCCTGCGCGGAGACATGGGCACGAGCGGGAAGCGTTCAGTGGGTGTCGGCGGAGCACTGCTCGGGCCGCAGGAGTCCAGCTCCGGCCCTGCAGACTCCAGCTGGTGAAAGCCCCACAGTCCCACCTTCCTCATGCAGCGGGAGCAGGTGATCACCGAGAGGTGCACGGAGCCAGACGCAGCACTGTAGGGACAGAGCCAAATCACAGGAAAAGGTCAGGGACAAGCCTGGGCCCTTCCCCAAAATCACAGCTTTCAGAACAGATGCAGGTATTTGGCAGAGAACAGGAACAGTCTCAGTCGCAGGTACCTCAGCCAACACATTTCAAGACATCAGTACCCCCGGGCTGAAGAATGGCTGACTTACCATTCTTGTAGCCCCATAGGCTAATAAGTAAAACAAGTCCATTAAAACCCATCTATAGCGTTGATTCAAATTGTCTCAGTTACCTTTTGGCTTGCCACAAAGCAAGAGCACACTCAGTTACAGTATATCAGCCGAGGTTGTCCCCATCCTCAGCCCCAAACTGCCCGGCCACGGCGGCAGCTCCACTCTTCCCCACCATAAGCCCTTTTCCAGCCTGCATTATACGCGATTGCTTTAACTTCAGCAAGCTGCCTCAGGCACATACAGCATGGCTATTCTGCTCACAGCACACACTTTGGGAAGCGTGAACCTTCAGGTCACGAAGCTTCCCTCCCTTCCCACAGGCCTGACAAGCAATGAAAGCGTTATGGAGGATGACATTTCAGGGATTGACTTCAACATCTAAATCAGCAACGAGTGGGGCAACCGACAGCTCAGTTGTTTTAGACTCTTTGCCGTCTGAGGGAGACATCCATTTTAGATTAGGTAGCTTTACACTGGGGTTTCTGGAAGCCTGTCAATTTTAACAGCTGGAAATGATAATAAAATAGTGAAACAGGGGATACCGAACATTTCACAGGAGGGATATCTGCATTCCTCTAGCTTCTGATGGGTTTCACCAGCAACCCCAAAGTGCAGCAGACACTTCGGTATCAGTCCTACACCACCACCCACCTGCAAGTCCAGCCGCACAGAGCCAGGATGCAGGCAGGAACGTGCACTTGCAGGATTTCCGTGGCAAACTTCATCGGCGGTTTCTCTCCCTCCGTTTTGTGCTCCAGTTCCTCCCCGATCAGCTGGAGGAGCAAAGTGATCTTCTCCTCTGTCAGGGACTGCGGGACAGTGAAAGGTGGCACAGCCTGATAAAATACACCGCTTCTACTCACAAACCACCTCCTACGTGGAGAAAAATCTCTTTTTCACTCCCAGAAAGGCCTGGGTGCGTGAGCCAGAACTCTCAGCACTTCTACTCTGGTTAAGAGGCAAAAGCCACGCAGAAGCAATAGCTTCCTCCTGCCTTGAGCCCATCTGACCCTCCCCATTGCATGGGCTCTGTTCAAGCACCGTTTGCTCCCCCAGGCGTGAGTGGGGACAGTGGAGGACCTCCATCGCCCATGGCAAACACAAGCCTGAACAGCCCCCGTTTGTCCCTCTGATCCCAGGGAGGCAGAAGGGGCTCTTTGCCCTTGCTCAGGCAAACCACAACCATTTCTGGGCCCATTGCTGAGACACAGCATGAAAAGAGTCCCCAGAGACTCTCAGTCAGGCTCCAGACCTTGCTGCTAGCGGGACAGCTGGGGAGTTAGATGTGTAGATGCTATACATTCATTTGCTTTATGCTGTCTCTTCTCAGGGGGCTCTGATGGGTTTCATAGCTCAGCCAGCCCACGGTGGCAACCATAAAACACCTCTGCGATTTCTGCTGAATGGATGAAGAGTTCCCCGGTTCCCATACGGCTTCTCGCTGCTGAGAGCCATCTGTTTCCCAGCCAGTGAGTGCCCAACAAGCCAGACTTGGCTGGAGTAGAGCAGGGCCTGGCCAGGTCCCTCGGAGGAGGCAATCCCACACTTGCTCCTGGCTGCAGCTACGCTCCAGCCTCTCCTGCCGTAACTCCTGCTCTTCCCTCCTGACTGCTGAGCTTCCTCGCACAAGAGGCCCTCCTGTACCACGCTCCCTCACCTTCGTGGTCCTCTGCCCACACCTCTGCCCTGGGGCAGTCTCTGGCACCCCAAATTCCCAACCCCACCTAGAGCAATGACTGCCTCCAGTGGGATCCCAGCCACTCATTAGAGGGGCAATCCACAGGCTGACGCATCTCATGGAGTGCTTGGAGCTAACAAACAGGGGCAGGGGCTGCCAGTGAATGCTCCCAAAGGAGTCTGTAGGACCCCAAATCACTTCTGCCAGGCACCAGAGAGCACCTCGCGTGCCAAAAAAGGTGCGGAGTGGGAACCAGACACTGTAGCCCACTTGCCACTGGCAACATCACGGTGACATAAGCCAGCTGCGTTGGCCAAGAGCTTGCACAGCAGATGAGCCTTTCTAAACTCCCTTTTACGTGCTTCCAAAAAACACCAGATGAAACCACCATGCAGGGAACACCCGAGGAGAAAGCCAAGGCGATGACAGACCACTCACACACGCAGACAGGGCTGAGCTTTGCCTGCCTGGCAAGCTCAAGCCTCTGATTTGAATCTCGCAAGTGTTTCGGTCAGGGTTTGCACAGCACAGGCGTGCCTGGCATTGTCACCGGGCACTTGAATGCACCCAAGCTTGGGGCCAGGCAGGAACTCACCATATTTTTCATGTCTTCTGGTCTGAGGGAGGGCAGCTGAAGCTCCAGCTGACACAGGCTCTGAAAGCGGTCCAGGAAGTCCTGGAGAAGGGCTCTGGGTTCATCCACCAGCAACATGGCAAAACGATCTGGTGAAAGCAAACATGGGAGGCCTGAGCTGTGCCACCAGCCTTCCCACCCCCCTCCTTATCCCTCAGGGCAAGAGAGGAGATGAGTCCAGCCAAGGTCTTCCCATAATGGTCTCCTGGCTTTTAAAAGAAAAGCTGAGCACAGCCTTTTTCCTTTGCAACCACCCTTCCCCATGCAGCGCAGGTTTGAAGATGAGATCTGTTGCCCTTTGAGCATCCTGTATCATCCAGTCCCTGCTGTCCCCTCCCAGTTACAACCTGAAAAGCATTTTAACTGCCCTAGAGGCACGCAAAGGTTAAGAGAGGCTGGGTACAGCCCGGCCTGGCACTCCAGCCATGGCTCAGTTTATTTGTTTATTTGCTGAGGCTTCTCAGAGATGTGGCTTTGCCACTCTGTGTGTCATCATCCACATGAGGGGAAAAAGGGGACTGTGATGACACCACTTGCTTTGAGAACCTGAAGAGAAACCACAATTCCTACAATGGGAGACAACAGCAGCAACAGAAAGGGAGGGAAAAAAAGGGAATAATGCCAGACGTGCACTAGCTAGGCTCTGAGACACCAACCTGGGCAGGGGCTGTCCGGCCAGAAGCAGAACTTCTCATGTGCGGTGCACAAGGCCTTCTTCAGCTCCATGCAACGCTCCTTATCTGCAAGGCAAAGCTCACTTCTACTCCCCTGCAGAGCCATCTCCTCGGGGAATGATTGGGAAAACCAAACCAGGAGAAGAAGGGATCAGGCTACGAGGTCTTCCCCGCTCCTCCTGTTCAGCATGGCTTGGGCGACAGATGCCACCTGAGGCTGTAGCTTGCAGAGCCTGAAGCTCTCACCTCAGAGACATCTCCCTCCCCACCAAAAGGAGCTGTCGCACCTCCAGCCTCCCTGCAGGCAAGCACAGAGCAGCGGTTCCTGCAGCAGCGAAGGCAGGCTGGCTCAAGGGGCTATCTCCACAACAGCAAGTATCACCAGAGTGGTTCCACCTCCCTGCAGCTAAAATCCCCTCCTGTTCCTAGGCACGGCAAGCACGGAGCAGGGGAACCTGCCACACTACATGGCAGCGCAGTGGAAACACAGCTCAAATCAACCACCAGCACAGAAACTGCCTGCTCCTGCCAGTTTTACCTCCTGGGCTGCGGCCAGTCCCTAGCTAACTCACCTGACCCCTCCACCCTGGCTGTAGGAGCCAAAACACAGCCACGTCTAGAAATCAAGCTTCCCCCCAAAAAGACTTGATATTTAACTTATCCATACCTTTCAGAACCAAATAAACTATTTTCCAATTTATTATTCAAGCCCTTCTTCCAACCTGTGATTATTTTGGATTTTCCTAAACCAGTACAATTACCAACAGAATAATTAGGCCAAGGTTTATTTAAAAAAGATAGTCTGAACAAACAGAGGACGTCAGTATACAGAGCGACCCAAAAGGAAACGCTCATACAGTTCCGCATTACGTATGACCCACACTGTGTTTGTCAGCCATCAGGGCTGCGCTCTCTGCTGCCTTCCAGATAAAAACAGCAGGGACATGCAGTCAAGAAAACTGAGGAGCAGAGACGACACTTATTTGCGGTGGAGTAATAAACATCCTTCTGCAGAGGACAGACACAGGTAAAGGAAAGTAAAAGTCTGGGCAGGTGATAAAGCACAGGCCTTTGCTATCCTGTGGCTCACGAGCGACACTCAGGTGGTGGGGCTGAGCACACATTGAAGGCTGATGTTCCTGCTGCACTCTCAGCCCCATGTTATCCACCGTGGGAGAGATGGGAGCTGTTACTGCCTGTGCCTCAGAGCATCAGGAGTGCCCTGTGAGCAGGGGAAAAAACAGTGCTGATCCTGGGCAGGGAGCTCAGCGAGGGCAACAGGAGGGGGGAGTTTTACTGCTGGTCATCCAAGTAGTTTAAGGAGGGCAGTGGAGAAGTTTATTTATAAATTACACAATGTGACCACCTGAACAGTCCGACTTGGTGACCAGCAGCCACCAACAGCCCACATTAGAAAAAAAACTTAGTGGTGGATTAGGGCAGCAGACCGAGCAGTCAGGAAACAAAATTTAAGAAACAATGCTACTTGAATGCGTCCAGAGGAGGGCAACAAAGCTGGTGACAGTGCTGGAACACGCGTCCTGTGAGGAGCAGCTGAGGACCCTGGGTTTATCTGGTTTGGAGAAAAGGAGGCTGAGGGACAACCTTGTTGCTCTCTACAGACTCCTAAGGAAGGGACGTGGAGAGGGAGGAGCTGATCTCTTCTCCCTGGGATTCTGTGATAGAACACACAAGAATGGCTCAAGGCTGCATCAGGGGAGGTTCAGACTTGATATTAGGAAACATTTCTTTACCAAGAGGGTGGTCACACACTGGAACAGGCTTCCTAGAGAGGTGGTCGATGCCCCATGCCTGGTAGTGTTTAAGAGGCATTTGGACAATGCCTTTAATAATATGATTTAACATCTGGTTAGCCCTGAAGTCATCAGTCAGTTGGACTAGACGATCATCATAGACTCCTTCCAACTGGAATTATTCTATTCTAACCCATCTCTGACAGCAGAAGCAGGAAGTTTTACCGTGTTCTCACAAACTGAAGGAAATTTATTCAGCTTGCACTTTATCTTCAGAGACATCAAACACCCAGCACCACCCAAGACAAGACTACAGGAGTCATTTACACACACAGCAAGGCACAGCCCACCCCCCATACCCACCAGACGACAGAATACGTACACTTGTTGAAGTCAAACGCAAGCTGCAGGCTCACGCAGAGGAAGGCCTGGCAGCTGGAGCACTTCAGCATGTCACACTCTACATTGGTCCAGCCGTACTTGGCGCAAACCAGGGGAGACAGTTCGTGGGGTTTGCCTGCCCACTTCAGCGGGTGCTCGCATTAAGGATAAAACCCAATAAATTACAAGTTGACCAGGCAAAGCTTTGGCCACAGCTTATTTGGCCAAAGGAGAAAAGCTTCCAAGAAGATGGAGCCTGCAGAGAAGCTACAGGGAGGGTGACAGCAAAGCAAGGTGGGGGACGGCTGGAAGCTCAGTGCCAGAAAGGATATGGTGAATGTTTCTACTCTGCTGAAGTAGGCTTCCTTGCTGGTGGACTCCAAGGAGAGAGCATCCATTTGAGAAGATCCATTAGCTGATTCTGACCAGTCAGACATGTCCTTCCTAAAAGGAACAGCAAGTCAGCAAGCAAAGCATCTGCGCTGCCCTGGAAAGATTTCATTAATAAAAAATGCACAGACCACTTTCTAGCCTCTTGTCCTTCAGGCTTACCCTTACAAGAACCCTTTCTCCAGAGCTCCTAAGCCCTGACCTTTAATTACTTTACTAATAAACCAATTTAAAAATATAAGGCAACAAAAGAGATGCACATTAAACACTTCACGACAACCAACAGCAGTGGCAGATGGGCATTTGATTGACAAGGAGGAGACAGGAACTTGTTCTCCGAGCCTGGTGAAGGCAGACTGATGATTCCAGCATGTCTCTGAAATTGGGGACACTCCCAAGCTCCCAACACTGGCATCCACAGCCAGAATGTTGGCCCCTGTGGCTGGAACGCCATCCCCCTGGCAAGCGCTACCCTTTGGCCTCTCCTCAATACCCCTCCAAGGGCCAGAATTCAGGGATGGTTGGATCAAGGGTGAACTGTGCCTCTGACAGTGAACACAGCTGCTTGGCTTTAGTGAGATACCCCTAAAGCTCAGCCACCCAGTGCCACCAGTTGCCTTCCAGACTCCCCAACACCCACCAGTAGCTCCTACGACTCTCAGTGTGTCCCCCGGTATGTGACCCAACTCTTTTCAGGTCAGAGCCCCAGTACATGGCCATAGAATCACAGAATGATAGGGGTTGGAAGGGACTTCTGGAGATCATCTAGTCCATATCCCCTGCCAGAGCAGGGTCACCTACAGCAGTTGCACAGGACGGAGTCCAGGACAGTTTTGAATGTCTCCAGAGTGGGAGATTCCCCCACCTCTCTGGGCAGCCTGTGCCAGTGTTCCACCACCCTCAAAGGAAAGAAGTTCCTCTCATGTTTAGATGGAACTCCCTGTGCTCAAGTTTGTGCCCATTCCCTCTTGTCCTGTCACTGGGCACCACTGGAAAAAGACTGTTCCCATCCCCATGGCACCCTCCCTTGAAGGATTTATAAGCATTGATAAGATCCCCCCCTCAGTCTTCTTTTCTCTAGAGTAAAAAGCCCCAAGTCCTTGTGCCTTTCCTCATGAGAGATGCTCCAGTCCCCTCATCATCTTTGTAGCCTTTTGCTGGACCCTCTCCAGCAGTTCCCTGTCCTTCTTGACCCAGGGAGCCCAGAACTGGACACAGCGCTCCAGATGTGGCCTCCCCAGGGCAGAGCAGAGGGGGAGGATGACCTCCCTCAACCTGCTGGCCACACTCTTCTTGATGCTCCCCAGCATGGCATCAGCCTTCTTGTCCACCAGGGCACATTGCTGGCTTATGGGCATCCTGTCAGCCACCAGGACTACCAAGTCCCTTTCCACAGAGCTGCTCTCCAGGAGGTCAGCCCCCAACCTGTACTGATGCATGCGGTTATTCCTCCCCAGGTGCAGGCCCCTACACTTGCCTTTGCTGAATTTCATAAAGTTTCCTTCTGCCCAACTCTCCTGCCTGTCCAGGTCACGCTGAATGGCAGCACAGCCTTCTGGCGTGTCAGCCACTCCTCCCAGTTTTGTGTTGTCAGCAAACTTGCTGAGGGTACACTCTACCCCTTCATCCAGGTCATTGATGAATATATTGAACAGGACCCGACCCAGTACTGATCCCTGAGGGACACCACTTGTTACAAACCTCCAACTAGACCCTGTGCCACTAATCGCAACCCTCTGAGCTGTACCTGACAGCCAGCTCTCAATCCACCTCACTGTCCATTCATCTCACCCACGCTTCCTAAGCTTGCCTATGAGGATGATGTGGGAGACAGTGTCAAAAGCTTTGCTGAAGTCAAGGTAGACAACATCCACTGCCAGTTCAGCTCACTTAGGCTGCAGGGACATCCAAACTCTACAGGTCAGTTACCAGTCCCTGCCCTCCCAGTTCACACCAGTACCTCCCACTACTGCCTCCCAGTGTCCCAGTATCTTTCAGTTTCTGCTACTGTCTCCCCATGCGTCTTAGTCCCTGCAGGACTTCCAGCACCACCAGTACTGCCTCACAGTACCCCTTAGTTCCTCCAGTACTCCCAGTGCTTCCTAGTCTCCCCAGTACTGCCTCCCCATGCCTCTCAGTCCCTCCAATACTCCCAGTGCCACCAGTACTGACTCCCAGTGCTTCTTAGCCCCACCAGTCCTCCCGGCCCCACCAGCCCCGCCTCCCAGTGCCCCTCAGCCCCACCAGTACCGCCTCTCAGCGC
>NW_009647856.1:12576030-12588218 GCF_000708025.1 Charadrius vociferus | reverse complement strand
CACCCCGTCCCCAAGGCCCCGGTGTGTCGGGGACCGGGGTACCCCTGTTCCCACCGCCCTGAGGGGACTGATACCCCGCAGTCCCGGGTCAGGGGGTCCCGTCTGTCCCTGGGACATTGCGGGGGACGGACACACGACACTGGGGAGCCGGGATGCCGGGAGGCACCCTGTCCCCAAGGCCCGGGGGTGGCGTGGGGAGGGCCGGGATGTCGCCGTCCCAGCGGCCTGGGGATGTGGGGGCCCACAGTCGCGGATGGGGGCGGTCACCCCTTTCCAAGCGGTCTTAGGATGTTGAAGAGGACCCACAGTCTCTTACGACCCCGAAGGATGGCGGCTCTTCCCTCCCCTTCCCGGAGGTCTCAGCGCGTTGGGGTATGCATGGATACCTCACACGAGGGGTTCATCTCCATGGACAAGTGGGTGTGGGGGGAACAGGGTACCCCATGGTCCCTGGTGTGGGGGGCAGCCCTGTTTCGGTGACCCTGTGGTCCTGGATGGGGCCTGGGCTAACCCGTGGTGACACACACACACTCTACCTCATCCCAAAATATCAGGTTTGGGGGGGGCTGCAGTCCTGGGAGGGGGGATCCTGGGATGGAGGGGTCCAGGCTACCAGAAGACCCTTAGATGAAGCGTCAGCTCAGTTCTGTGCCCTGGAAAAGGTGATTCTTCCTCTTTTCCACCTTCCTCCTAGCAGTGTTGGTATGCTGGGGGGGTACCCCATAGTCTGTGGATGTGTGGGTCATCCCACCCCAACAGCCCCAGGATATCAAGAGGAGGAGACTGAGGTTACCCCACAATCGCAGGACTGGGAAGATCACCCCGATCCAAACAGTTCTGTGACGCTGAGAGGGACGTGGGGCACCCCGTGGTTCTGTGATGGGGTGGGTTCCCAGTTGTTTTGAGGTATGCTCCCCTCATTGTCTCCATAGCACCCCCTGCACTCAAGGGCTGTATGGTGCTGAGGTGCTGCCACTCAGGAGGTGGGTACCGCAGGCCCAGGGCATCCTTTTCTGCCCCGGCTGCCCCTGGCCTCACACTCAGATCCCTCAGTGGGGAATGTGAAGCCCCTTGCTGCCTCGAGGGTAAGAGCCTGTGTTCAGCTTGTCTGGAGCACCAGCAGCAGCTGGGAGTGGGCTTTCAGACCAGGGTCCGTGCTTCCATCCCTGTGAAACCTGTCATGGTCTGGATCTGCCGCAAAGATGCCTTTGAGCCTTGTGCAAGACTGCTGTGAATTTTCTAAGTGGCTCCACACTTTCTGGTTTTGGGCAAATTCTTAAACATGTTTCTTTCCTTTTGTGAAAAGGGCCTTTTTTGCTAACACAAGAGCTGATTATCTTCACGTTCTTGAATTTTAATCATTGGCTTGAGCAAACCACTAGCGCATCCTCCTGATGCGGTTGTAACGACCCTGCTTTTGCCTATGGATCATGTCATGACATAGAATCCTGCCCTCTACCACCTGCAGTGGGGCAGATGCTGCATCCTCGGGGACAAACTACCCCCATTCAGCTCAGCCTTAGCACTTAAGTCCAGCCTTAACAAACCTGAAGCTGACTGTCAATCTTGCTAAAAAACTACCTGATGGAAAAATCCCATTTGTGTCGATTGCTGGAGATTTCTCCCTGTTTGACACCTGTTAACACCCTATTTATAGAGCTCCAGCAGCAGCCCTTACATAACCGTTGAGACAGAGAGAAAGGAATATTTTTTCCCCTTCCTTCCATTTCCGCCAACTGGGCTTGTTTTCTTACCTCCCGGTCCCCTTTCAGAGTTTTCAGGAGGCGTTCTTTCATTTTGCCCCCACCATTCAATGCCCTGAACTCTTTCCATAAAGCATGCTGTCTGTGTTTAATCCTGCTTTTGTAAGTAATTACTGTCATGAAATCATGCGAAGAGCTCGTAGCATGCTTTGGCATTGGATGTGCTTGATACATCCCTTCCTGCAGAGCTCTTTTGCTCCTGTTAAGTTGTGTGTTGTTTGAAGTAGATCTGGGTTAAGCACAAGAGCATAATCATTGATTTAGGTGCTGCTTTTGTCACATTCTCCTTTTCCACCTACTTGTAGAAAAGATTTTAAACTTCTGTCACCCTTTTCACTCTGAAGAATTTCGTTTGCATGGGGAAATGATTACAAAAGGTAAGCAGGTGGGTAGCAGGAGCTGGTGCCAGGTTTGTGCTGCTCTGTTTGCTTTCCCAAGCAGAGTATTTCTGTCGAGGGTTTCTCAATAGGGGCATTTCTCAAGCAGCATCTACAAAAGACTCTCCTTGATGGCTTAACAGCTCAAAAAAAAAAAGCAATTTGTTTGTGTTTTTGCTGCCTCGTGATGGGTAAAATTGTATGTTGGATAAAAGAAAGGAAGGAGCTATTTTTAGGTGTTTGTAAGCTTTAGAAAGATCAAAAATGTCAAATATAGGTGGTGTGTGGTTTGTTCTTCTCCTCATTGGAAATCTTCCTGTCCGCATTTAAATGTTTTCAGTGTTTTCATCAGACTCTTGGGGTTAAGTGGATAGAAACAATCTGGAAACCTAAATATATCTTTGCCTCTCGCATGCTCAGCATTTATACTCTTGTCTTGAGCTATAATTTTCCCAGTGTACCAGTCACAGTAGGGTTGGGGTTTTTTTTGTATGGAGAGGTTCAGAGTTTCTAATGTATATTTAAAAAAAAAATACAACAGAAAACCCAAATATCCTGAAACCCGTTGTGTCACGTGGGGGAGCAAGCCTGAAGCCACATCGAATCCTGGGCTGCATCTGCAGGGGCATTTATAGCAGAGAGAGAGATGGGATCATCCCATTCTACTCAGAGCTTGTCAGGCCACCCCAGGGGTGCCGTGTCCGGTTCTGGTCCCCACAAGTCAAGAAAGACGTGGACAGACTGGAGAGGGTCCAAAGGACATAGTTGAAAGGCTGCCCGGTGAGGAAAGGCTGAAGGAGTCCGGCCTCTTCTCCCTGGAGAATTGAAGTCTCAGAGGGGGACCTCATCATGGTTTTCCAGCTGTGAAGAGAATGGAGAGTCTTTCTTCACAAGGAGCTACATGGAGAAGACAAGGCACAATGGGTGCAAGTTGCACCAGGAGAGGTTTCATCTCAGTCTAAGAAAAATATTTTTACGGTGAGAACAGTCAGTTGCTGGAACAACCTCCCCAGGGACATGGTCTTCACGTACCCCAGGTGAGACCCCACCTGGAGTGCTGCATCCAGGTCTGGAGCCCCCAACGTAGGAAAAACATGGACATGTTGGAGGGGAGCCAGAGGAGGGCCATGAAGATGATCAGAGGGCTGGAGCACCTCTCCTATGAAGACAGGCTGAGAGAGTTGGGGTTTTTCAGGCTGGAGAAGAGAAGGCTCCAGGGAAACCTTAGTGCGGCTTTCCAGTCCCTAAAGGGGGGCTACAGGAGAGCTGGGGAAGGACTTCTTACAAGGGCATGTAGTGATAGGATGAGGAGGAATAGCTTCAAGCTGGAAGAAGGTAGATTTAGATTAGATATTAGGAAGCAATTTTTCACTTCGAGGGTGGTGAGGCACTGGAACAGGTTACCCACAGAAGTTGTTGAGGCCCCATCCCTGGAGGTGTTCAAAGCCAGGCTAGATGGAGCTTAGAGCAACCTGGTCTGGTGGGAGGTGTCCCTGCCCATGGCAGGGGGGTTGGAACTTGATTATCTTCAAGGCTCCTTCCAACCTAAACCATTCTGTGATTCTATGATAGAGTCCCTGTCGCTGGAAGGTTTCAAGATGCGGCTGGAGAGGGTGCTGGATAATCTCATCTCGGCTCCCTTTTCCACAAGAGGTTGGACCAGATGATCTTTCCAAGTCCCTTCCAACCTGGGCTGTTCTATGGTTCTCATTTTCCAGAATTCTTTCCCTTATTTTCCTTTCACACACACACAAAAAAACCAAACCAAACCCAAACAACCAAACAATCCAAGGAACACTCCATTTTAGGAGCATAGAAACACATCACAATTTGTGATAGATATATCTCTGGGGCAACCGTTTCCTTTTTTGCTTTGGTTTCTCAGTAAGGACAGTTAGCTCATAAGGACTCTGTATTTTGTTCTCTGCTCTGGGATGCTATCTCATGTATTATAATCCAGTTCCTGTTTTACTAATAATGGGAAATACTGACAAACAATTGCATGCTTGTAGAAACGTTTGAAATATCTGATTGCTACAAAGAGGGTTGAAAACAAATGCCTCCAAGAAGCAGGATGAAGAAGCAGATCTGTTCTGGACATCGATCCAAACCTGAAAGCTCTCATGGCTGGACGTGAGGATGATCACTCTCCTAGAAGCACTTCTTTAGAGACTTCAGATATTTGTAAGGCTCTTGGCCGGTGGCCTGCGGGTTGTGTTTGGCATCCTTGGCTGGATCCTCTGCCCTCTTCCAGCTGTCCTTGGCCCCAGGCAGAGTCGTCGTTCAGGTGATTGGGGACCCAGATGCAGCTGCTCTCTCTCCTGGGTATTTTTCTGGCACGGGCAGCCTGCCACGGATGGGAGCTGTGTGATCTGGAGAGGCTGAACACAGCTGGATGAACGAACAGGTTTTAAACCTTGTTCTCGGCGACACATTCATATCCTGCTTATCCCAATGTTTGTAAGGGACTCTAATTACACGAGTTACAAACTTATTTTGTCTGGCTAGTATGGAAAAGATGAAACTTTGAAGACTGGAGTCAAAGTCAATATTGACTTGTCCTGTTCTCCCTCCCAAGAGCTAGCAGTGTTTTGGCTTCAGCCCTTGACCGAAACGTCCTTCAAAAGTCTTGCAGAAATCATAAATGGAAAGGGAGACATTGAAACCTGCTATTCTGGATGTTGAAAAACTAGGTAGGAGGGAAAATAATATTGATACCATACTCTTTAGAAGGCCTTAAGAAGCAGTAAGGAGGATGCATACACACACCTGGTGTTTTAGTTCGAAAAGATGGGAACCAAAAGCCAGGCTGTATTCGTTAGCTTTACATCCTGTAGTTACTTAGTTTGTATTTCCAAAAATAATGCTCGAAATACAAATTATATTGCTAGTAGTAGCGCTGATAATATTGCAGTGTAATGTAAGGATTGAAGATCACAGATTGATGGAAAAAGCCAGCCTGTTTGGGGCAAATCTTGCAAGCAGAAGACCGTACACCATGATAATATGACAGAGTCGATGTGGTTGCGACTCGGTGCTCATGCCATTCCTTTTCCTGTTAGCTCAACAGGAAGAACTTTAAGAAACTCAAATGAGGAAACGCAGACAATAGGCAGCAGACCTGCCTAAACATGGAAGCAGAAGGAAGCAAAACTCTGACGCCAAAGCATCTTGCCGTAGAAGCCAAAGGTTCCCAGAGGGTGTAAAAGACCTGTCCAAAACTAGTCTGTCCTTCTAAATGAAGACCAACCCAGGAACCGCAGTGAGGACTTGGCAGCTCTTCTCCTTTCATCCTCCATGCTGCATATAAGTGATCCTGGCTGGATCACTTGGATATACTTGGTGCTTGTGGGGGTGAGCGTCCAGAACCAGTTTATTTAAAGATTTTGTAAAACGAAATCACCCTGCGATCTCATGTTGAGTTTTGTTGCACTAACTTCTTGCACCCTTTACTTTGCAAATGACCCTCCAATGGATATCATCATTAAAATAGGTTGGGAAGAAAGGGATATTAGAAAAGGTGGTGCTTGCATTGCTGTTCTGGGGGCTGTTTGAGGCTACACTTGGATATCTGTTGGTTATGCTCCAGGAATAAATAAAACCGTGCTTTGTTCTGGGTGGTCTGGAGGAGGGGGAAGGGAGGCTTGATACTTTAGCATAGTCTTCAAATCCCAATTTGAGCCACGTATAAAATGGAAGAGGATTCATGGCTGAACCTGTAATTAGATTTCATCACTAAATATGAAAATAGCAAATAGTCCTGTAGTTCTAGGAGGAACATCTCTCTAGATAAGAATCTTTAACCAGAACAAAAATTCAGAGTATTAAAACTACCAGTGCTTTGATTGCAGCCCAGGAATCTGTTTTTACATTCTAGCAATCTATTTTGGCTGAGTTTTCCTGTTGTAGCCTGGCAGAATGTGATCCTTGCTTTTATTTCGCTGCCAGCCCCAAATGTTTAAACTGGACGAGATCCTCAATGTTGATCTGTTTCAGGTTACCTGATGTGCATGGCAACCTCTAATCCATCAGATTACAGAAGAAAAATGATACAGCTTTGTTCAAGGAATGAACTGGGAGCTTGCACAGCATTAGCTAGTGAGTGCTACAATGAGATCTTGAATCTGGGTGCTTTCTCTCTACACCACAGCACGGCTGCCTTCCCTTGCTCCGTCTCGTTGTGTAATATTGCTGAAGGAACTACAGGTAGAGCAGCATTTAATCTTTAATTTTTCAAAGCAGCATTACTTGGTGGTAGTGCACGATCGCCTTGGTAGGTCTGCTCTTTATGCTGCCTGCTGCGTTGAGCACGCGTTGGAGATGAAAACGCAGCTGCCACAGTGTGTGTTGTGAGCGCTGATAGCTGTGGATCGGATAAGTTTTGGTAAATTTGTGTGTTATTGGTGACCTGGCATTGTGTTGTGCAGTGTGGGTGAGGTGGTGCTCTAAATAACTATCTTAAAAAAGGGTGTTTGCTGTTAGTTATAAGCATTTGGATCAGGCCATCGTGAACTTATGGTTGAACTGGCGTGACCTTAATAAATGGTGTTTTGTGCGTTTGAAGCAAATTTCATTTAGCAATAAAGAATCTGTAAGCTTTATACGTATATATTTAAAGAACTTTGAGGCTTGGTGTGTTGATAAAAAATATGCTGCAGATGTAAAGTGTTTTTTCCAAATGCATCTTGGTTGGAAAAAAAAACCAAAAATGGTTGCTTGTCCTTGAGATTCAGAAAAATTGACAACTTCTATTGGATAAACTTCTTTTCTGAAGGTTAAAAGTGGAGTGTTTCTTCTGACCTTGAATCCCACCTGCGTGTGGAAGCCTGAACTTGAGACCAGTTGTCCTTTTTAAGTCAGGTCACCTGTGTGAGATGATGTTGAATGCGTACACCTTGTCAGAGGCTGACACCGCATGAATACCTTCCACCGATTCCCTTGAGTGCCCAGGAAGGTTTGTTTTACAGGGGAAGAAAAACCTGCCCTGAGCAACCACCTCCCTTCTGCACCAAACTGAGCTTCCAGATGCCAGAGCATCCCTTGGTTGCATCCGCTGCTTTTCCTTTGCTTTTTGGCTGCTTTAATGTGAGCTGGGCAAAAGGGAAAGGGAAAAACAGGGATTTGCTTCTTTGGAGAACGCCATGTGCTGTAAGGAAAATACAGGTTCTTGGGGTCATATGCAACCCCAAGATTTGAGTGAAATCTTTCACATTGGCCTTTAGTTGTTTTTGGTGTTGAGGGTCGTTCTCTGTATATTCTGAATGGAATAGACAGTTCTCATTAATTTCTCTTGCATTTATCTTATGTGCTTTCCTTTTTGTGAATGGCAATGTCTTTAAATGGCAAGCAATAAAATGGTTGCGTGAAACAAGCAAGCAGTACGTGGAAAAACAAATCATAAATGCTCTGACTGCTGCGTTGTTAGGATCTTTCTGTAATTCAGTGACTTGGGATGGGGCAAGTGGTGTGTCAAAACGTTATAATTGTGCTCCAGTTTCAGATGGGTCTTAAGTGATCCTTTAAGACTGAATGAATAAAGAGGCAAAACTTTAAAATCGACACCTGCAGCTTGAAATCCGCTGATCCGACTGCGCAAAGGGATATTTTTTGCACCCTTAGCAAGCAACAGTGCGTGGCAGAGTTTAGAAATGGGGGACCCCAAAGCTGGAAAGTCATTGCAGTTGCAGCTCCAAGGCAGTAACCCACAGGGAAGGGGTATATGTTTGCAAGAGGAGTATGGTTGTTTTGTTCTCCTCCTGCCATTTTTGCTGCCATTTTGCTAGCAGTTTCACTTCCCTCATCATCTTTGCTCCCAAAAGATCTAGGAATCATTTTTTTTCTGCTGCAGATTGCTTTGGCTACTGCTCAGCCTCATACCTGGCCCTGACGAGGGATGATACAGGGCTCATTCTTCTTTTTCTTTCTGCTCACAGGTTTCTGAGCAGACAGTGGGACAGCCCAGACCCTCGGCCTCTTCCTTCCGAGGCTGGTTGGGAAAGGGAGACAGCGGTTGTGGATTTGCCACCTTGGCAGAACAGCACTGCATCGGTTTGCTGGGAACTGATAACGAGACATGGTAGTGACCGGGGAAAATTCCCTTGAAAAGAAAAATTAAATTCTGCAGAACCCAGTGGCATAGGCAGACCTTACTCTCTGCCAAGAGCTTCTCGTTGATTGATAGATTTATTTGTTGGGTTTTTTTTTCTGGCAGTATGGTCATGATAAGAAAAAGCATAGTTTCAGGCAGGCTCACCCAGCAACTTCATATTCAACTCTTCTATTGTTTATTTTTTATTTTTAAGACATTAATCAGCTAGTTAGATGGTTTTTTCCCTCTTGTTTTTTTTTAAAAAAGGCCAGCTGGCTAACTTACTAACTTGAATAGCAGGTACTCCCCTCTTGTTTAACCTAGCCAGTGAGATGATGCCAGCAATTTTTTTCCTGCAGTCATGAAAGGCAGGATGATCGAATGGAAAGAAAACGCCTTTGTTCTTCAAAACTTGTCTTTGCACTGCTCTGTTTGAAGCACTTCTCGCCTTACGTTTGTGCTGTGGGTGATTCAGTGCAACCACTTGGTACTTCGCAGTTTAATTTTCTTCTGCTATAACTTTATTATAGAGCTATTGAAAAGCGGTAGATAAATCCAGTAGACTCGAGCGTAACTGTTGACACATGCTGTGGTTCTGTGCATGCTGGTAGCATTTAATCTGCTCTGTAACTTCATGTAATCTGCTGAAACCAAGGGATTTTTGTGTTGTTTCTTTTTTTTTTTTTTTTTCTTTTCCTCCAGGCCTTCCATAGATTTCTGTAGCTGTCAAGGCACCGCAGCTGGAATTTAATAAACTTTGATGCTTGTGTTAGTCAGAATAGGAACAACATTTATGGACTAGCAGGTGCAATTCAGCTTTGTCCTCCCTGTAAGAAGGTCATTTTGAGTGGGATTCTTGTTGGATGCCATTCAGGTCCATTACGCTTTCATCATCCAAAATGAAGGATTTATTTAAATTTTCATTATGAACATCTCTGTCGTCTCCTCCTTCTTGCCCTGGATCTATTCTGTATTCAAAGTTTTCAGGGAGATAGGAAACAAACGTCTCGTGCATCAGTTGCTCTGCTGCGTCACGTCAGGAAACTCAGCAATCGGTATTTGTGCCGCCTTTTTGCTTACTCTCCTTCAGTTCTGATAATACCTCTTGCAGGAGAAGTATCCAGTTAGGAAGCCACGCTAATAAAGTCACTCTGGGCCATCCGAGCAGCTCCCTCGAAGTGACTCAATGAATCACGTGAAAAGGGTGAATTTAACAGGGTGTTAACAGGTCAGCGTGTAACGATAGCCAGCAAGCAAGTTTCTATCAGATAACTTAGTCCTAAATTAGGACTTCCCTTAATTATGTCTCTGTCGTGATGTTTCAACTTCATTCTGTTTGTGGAGCTTCTTATTCTCTGAAAGTTTTATTGTTCCCATTTCTGCCCTCAGGACCAAGGGAAAGGAGTCTCCCTGTGAATGCATCTTCCCATCCTTCCCTCCTGCTTCGCTTTGGAGTCTTTAAACCGGGAAAAC
This sequence comes from Charadrius vociferus, assembly GCF_000708025.1. NCBI lineage: Eukaryota > Metazoa > Chordata > Aves > Charadriiformes > Charadriidae > Charadrius > Charadrius vociferus. The sequence continues at coordinate 12,578,517 of NW_009647856.1, read as the reverse complement.
AAGTGCTTTCCAAATTACATCCATCCGCTTTAAAGCCAGTTGCTATAACTAGCTTTACGACCTCTTTCTCACAGATCTGTCTTGACTCGGTACGTGTTGCTGGTGCTTTTTATGTCGGGCATCGAAGAATTCACAGCGGGGCCTGGTGTCTTGCAGCTTTTCACAGTAACGGTGCCTCTCTGCGCTTTGCTTAGCGTGGGGTGCTTCTTTAATCCGTGGCAGGTTCAGCTCTTGGGGAGATAGGGAGGAAGTTAGCAAACCCTTGGGTGTTTCCACCTTCCTGCACCGTCTGAAGTTTGTACTTGTGTAATAGGCTCATTGCACGCTGCTAACACTGGAGCAAAAACAGATCCAAAACTTGCATTAAGAATTCCAGTAGGAGATGTGAATCATCTGATAAAACATAATTAAATGGAAATGTAGCTCTTTATTGGAGGTGCAAATCACAGAGCTTGTCTGCTGAAGAAACTAATCTGAATTAATTCTTCAATAGATTCAGCTTGTGCAGGTCCCTTCTTTAACAAAACAGAACTAGAGGAATCTTTTTCTAAGACTGTAGAATAAAGTGAATTAAGGTCCCTTCAATTCTGAATAGAAGAATTTGGTGACAATTTAACTCAGTTTAACATCGTACCTCTCAGTTCATTGATGTATTTGTGAGTGTGCTTGCATAGGTGACTCAGAAGATGTGTTGGGTACATTTTTTTTCCTGTTTTGTGGGTAGATATGTAATCTTCTCTGGGCCTCTGCAAGCAGGAAAATCTAGTCCATTGAGACGAAGGGGGTAGTAAAGGGTGAAACTTAAAAACAGCAGGCTGGAAATGTGAAGCCTTTGGAGACAAATCAGCCCTTACATGTGGAGCACGGTGTTGAGCAAACGCAGCTGGGGTCTGCTTGAATAGAGCAGAAAATCTGTTATTCCCGAGCAGAATGAAATGAAATTGTTTATGTTTGTAGCTACGGGAGTTGGACATGAGCTTTTGGAAACCGTGCTCTGGTTGGCATTTCCAGCCCTCCTTTCCCTGGGAGTCGCCGCCGCATAGCAGGCACAGCGGGAGGAAGCGTTTCGGCCCCTCTCATCTGTGATTTGGTGTTCAGCTTAACGCTGAGGACAGTGGATTTGTGAATGCATGACCAGGGACAGGCATCATTTCTCCTGCTAGCTCTGCCGTGAGGATCCCGAGCTTCTGGCAAAGGGCAGTTACTGAGTGAGTGTTTAATTAAAAAAAAAAAAAATTGTTCCTGTAGGGCACAGAGCTCTTTGAGTTGTTGGTGAGAGTAGTGGGAGCGGGCAGGGAACGGATGTGGTTTGCAGCAGGAACGGCTGCATGGGAAGGGTTGTCCTTTCAGATCGTCTTGGCCGGGTACTTGCAAGTATCTGACACCAGCACCGGCTTCTGATGACCTTGCTGTGTCTTGAAAATATCTTGAAAAAAATCATCTTTTAAAGATAGGAGACAGGTTTCTAGGCAAATGGGAAGAGATGAAACCAGCTGGGCCGTGTATGGGCGTAATGTCTTGCTATCTCAAGAACCTGCGTGCATCAAACATTGATCCCTTTCTGTTGAAGCTTAACTGTTCTGGGGCTTTATGGCAAAGCCAGGCATCTTCCCTTTTTAATTTTGAGAGCTGAATGGCAGAGAAGGCCTCCTTGGTTTTGTGTTTTAATTTATTTTCTTTGAATTATGCCTCTTACGCTTTAGTCTGTTTGCTTTGTATAAAACTCAGCCGCATTCTCCCCTCCTTCCTCTGGAAGATTTTCATGGCGAGTGTTATAACTAGAGGGAAATAGGATAATATTTGTAATATTTAAACTCCTAATTCCCTAACACCTTTTAAATTCAATGGGTGATTAAACTAAATCCTTAGTCCCCTGCGAAGTGTGTGCATCAGTGCTCCCAGTCTTCCCTGGAATTAAGCTCCCATTTCAGGTCTTCTTTTTGGAGACCTCCAGGGCAAACACAGAAGAAGAAACAAGGTGGATGAGCTCCCTTTGGCCAAGCACAGACGCACGAACCCTTCGCCAGGATTTCCTCTATAGGCTGCGGAGAGGCATGGGCGCTTCCCAAGCACGGTTTTGTTGGCAGATATTCAAGATCAGATGAACTGCCCTCTCAAAGCATCTCTGATTATGAGAGTCTGAACGATTACCTTAGAATCATAGAATGGTTTAGGTTGGAAAGGACCTTGAAGATCACTGAGTTCCAACCCCCCTGCCATGGGCAGGGACATCTCCCACCAGACCAGGTTGCCCAAGGCCACCTCCAGCCTGGCCTTGAACACCCCCAGGGATGGGGCCTCAACAACCTCTCTGGGCAACCTGTTCCAGTGCCTCACCACCCTCAAAGTGAAAAACTTCTTCCTAATGCTTAATCTAAACCTGCCCTCTTCCAGTTTATACCTTGATTGTAAATACCTTTATTGTCAGTGTGTTCAATTAGGAAAAGCATATCCGTCTCTTTGCATAGTTTCAAAGTTTAAAATAAA
>NW_009647856.1:12574252-12575986 GCF_000708025.1 Charadrius vociferus | reverse complement strand
TTTAAAGCCTGTAATATTTGTTTTAACAGTTTAGTCCAGCACTGAAGCCAGTAGCTTCCTGGCTGCCGCTATTAGTACATGTAATATCCATCCCTCCGGTGCACAAATGTCCACGCCGTGGTGGATGCCCGATAGCACTGCACTGTCTCAGTAGCCAGGCCAAAGACTACAGGTTTTTCCATTAATTCCTTAACTTTCTCCCCTTCTTTTTCAGCCAGTGCTTAGTAGTTTTCTAAGTGGGGATTGCTGCAAGATGCAATTATTACTGGAAACAACCCAAATCTGTCAAAGCTTAGCCACAAGGAGTTTGTCTGAACCCTGTAGAGCAGCTTAATTTTGGACAAGAGTTGGAGCTTAAAGCAAACGGGGAACGTGATTGAGCACAGCTGCTTGTGCTGAGTTAAAATTCATTATTCAGTCTGGACAGATCATTTAGGAAAGATGCTCGATGCCTCATTGTTATTGCTCTGTGGTCCTGATTCACTGCTGATAATTGTAACAGGCTCTAAGAAGAAAACACAATGTGTCCTAATTAGATGCTTCACTGGGTTCCATTCCATCCTAAAAGTCTATAAAAGCTGTGAGAGCAGGTGGGTGGCAGAGATCACTGATTTGTTTGGGTGAAGGGTCTTCAGGGATCTTTTGATGGGTTTTTTTTTTTGTTTGCTCTTCTGTCAGCTGAACCAAGGCAGGCCTGTCTTCAGGTATGACAAGCAGAGGATGAGCTTGAAGGGGTGATGGTTACTTATTGAAATTGTACATTTTAGGGGACTGTTATGTATCCTCCTTCTCAAGATGAAGCTTAGAGATTACCAAAACACTGTTGTATTGCATACAAAAATTTATTTTTGAAACCTTTCTGGTTCAGTCAGCCTGAGATGTTCTACACGTGTCTCACAACCAGCTCCTTTGTTCAGGGTCCTGATCTTTTGCTGTTCCTTTCATCTTTTTCGTTCGTTATGTGGTCCTGTGTCTCACTGAAGGAAAGAATCCACCTCTGGCACTGTGCTTGGCTCTTGCTGTGCATCGAATCCAGGCAAGCTTGGAATTACTTTTTGATCACTTGTCAGCTAAGACTGCAGTTGCAGTTGTCCAACAAGAATATTGCTGTTTAGATTTTCCTGGACTGAATCAGGCTTTTTGCCTATTCCAGTTGAGGTCTGAGCTTGAATTGTCCTCCCTGCTTTTATTTGCATCAACTTTTAGGGAAGAGGGTGGGTAGGCAGAGGGCTTCCTTTTGGGAAGGGCTGCGTCTGCCAGCTGTCAAGCTCAACCTGTGGGATCTTGGATGGGTTCCCTGCTGCACTCCCTCCAGGTGCAAATGCCTTTATATATAAGCAGACTTTTACTTGCTGTATCAGACCTGCCTTGCTTAATGTTTGGGAACCCCAGGGGTGTTCAAGGTGAAAGAGCCTAGTTGATATACAAGGTGCCAGGAGCAAATGAGAAGGAACAGCGAGAAGGTTTGTGTGGGAAGGAGAGCAAATGATTACTTTTCTTCTTTGTTCACACCAGGCAGCTTTAAATATAAACATTTTGGAACTGTTTCCTAAATGAAATCTGCCATACAGAGTGACAGAAGGGGGAATTTGTAAGATATCTCAGAAATAGGTTTTATGGAAGGCTGATTGTCATGTGTTGACGTGCAGGCCGGTCTCCTTAGGCAGGTGTGGTCCAGGGACTAGAGTGGACATGAATGAGATGGTGACACACAAAGGCTCTCCCCATTCCTGC
>NW_009647856.1:12566416-12574188 GCF_000708025.1 Charadrius vociferus | reverse complement strand
CTCTTGTTGGAACACCACTGCAGTGGGTGTAGTCCTGACCCTCGGACACGAGCTCAGCTCCTCTGCTGACATTTCATTGAAGTTGGTTTACCTTCTCGTTTTGCTGTAGGCCATAGATGTCCACCAGCAAGAAGTGGCCATCGTTGCGTGGCAGATAACGCCAACTTGTATGTGTTTGGAGGCTACAATCCTGACTATGATGAGTCTGGTGGGCCAGAGAATGAAGACTACCCGCTCTTCAGGGAACTCTGGCGGTACAACTTTGCTACAGACACCTGGCATCAGATGGGCACTGAAGGCTACATGCCCAGGGAACTAGCCTCCATGTCACGTACGTATGGAAATTCAATTCCTATGCGCCTACTCCCGAAGCTATTTTAATCAGTGTCCCTGGTGGAATGCAAAACCAGGCAAGAACTGGGAAATCTGGATCCTGTTTCCAACCCTTCCGCAAGTAGGCCTTGAGTTTGGGTTGGGTTTGTGATTGTTTTTTCTTTCCCCTTTCGCTTGGGTTGAGGCAGTGGGGAAGAAAAAATTTCAAACGCAAGAGGTAGTGTCCAGGTATTTAGCTTGATAGTTGCAAGGCACCTGCGCTTTCAGCAGCTGGGTGCTCAGTGCAATCAGACATCTCAAAGCATCTAAAAATAGATCTCTTTGTTCGCTAGCCATTTTTAAAAGTAGGCCTTTGGTTACCATGGTTTTAGCTTTCATTCTTTCTCGTTTAGAGCATTTCAAAGCCATAGATGTGTGGTGTGAATTGCAGCGTATTTGAACAATATTGAACACTCGCTGCCTACTGCCTCCAGGGCAGGGAATCGTTCTGTTTTACTGCGTCTCACAGCAACAAGTATCTCTGCTCTGTCTCTCTCCTCTAGTTGTATTGCACGGCAACAACCTGCTTGTGTTCGGGGGCACCGGGATCCCCTTTGGGGAGAGTAATGGCAATGACGTCCACGTCTGCAACGTTAAGTACAAAAGATGGGCCCTGCTCAGCTGCCGAGGAAAGAAACCGAATCGAATCTATGGCCAGGTACGAAGGACACCCCTTGTTGAGGCACACTGAGTGTGCCTGCGTACGCTGCTCTGTCTCTCACAGAAAAGGGGCCAGAACACGGAGATCTCTTCTCTGCTACTAACTGGAGTTGTTCTCGACGTCCGTAAGCGTAAGGAAAGGCAGATACCATGCATAAAGAAATAGAGCAGTCTCGGTTCTTCGAGATTTTAAAGGAAATAAATAGTTTTCTTGTAGTTAGAAAAGCCAGAATTTTTTAACTAAATGTCAGATGCAGCTGAATGAAAAAGTATGTCCAATTTAAGGAGTGGTTGGTAGTGTCTGGAGTTGCTGTCTAGCCTCATCAAAGCCTTTAAAACCCCAAAACTATAAATGAAAACAGTGTTTGGTAGGTCTTATTTGTATTAGAATAACAACTTTTAAAACTGTCCATAATGTCCTGGATGAGCATGGTGCACAGAAAACTAGATTCATTCTCACAGGAGGACTGCCAGCTTTTTCTGTGCTTTCCAGTAATACTGCCAACGTACTTGTGGTGCAGACATTTATAACCCAACTAATTTTTCATTCAGATGTGCGCCAGACACTTGGGGGAAGGAAAGTAGTCTTCCCCTTGCCCAGTTCAGCTCGAGCTGACCTTTGGCAAACAGGCAGTTGGGAGCAGAAGGAGCTACATCTCTGCCCACCTTGGACTGCGTCAGGGAATGGTGCCTGCACCGCCGTCGCAGTTTCAGTAGGCTGATAGTCCGTGTGCTTTGGGCTGTCTCCGTTGTTTAGTCTGACTTATCCACTGTGTTCGGGACTTTCACTGTTACGCTTAATGCCCTTGGCTATCTGATACCTGATTTATAAGGTTCTCTGTAAGAGTATCTGTATAAGGTCAGCGTGGAAGAGCTTGAGGGTTAACTGTACTTTGGTTTTAGCTCCTGGGAAGCCCTGCTGCACAGATCTGTCTTGTCTGATATCTGAAACTCAGCAGCTCCACTTCTTGGTCCTCATCTCGTGACCATGGAGTTACTTTCTGTTCCTGCAGACATCCCCCTATCTTTCGCGTATCGTCCTTGTTTGCCCTTCATGTTCCTCTGGAACATGTCATTTTGTAAGTTGTAGGTAGAGCTTAACAAGCAGTGTCTTACTTTAGGAGGGTGGGAATTCTCTCTTTTTCAGACACTGATGGCACGTGTCCTTTCTAACTGGTTTCTCTCTGTTACCTTCCAGGCCATGGCTATCATCAATGGTTGTCTCTACGTGTTTGGAGGAACAACCGGTTACATTTACAGTACTGACCTACATAAGCTAGACCTCAACACTAGAGAGTGGATCCAACTGAAACCGAACAATATGTCCTGTGACATGCCAGAGGAGAGGTGAGAAGCCGAAGAGTCTCAGCAAACTTTCCCACAGGAGAGTCACTGCCTTTACTGGGACTCAGAAGCAGAGAGAGCACAGACAGGCTTCTGGGCACTCCTAGAGCAGTGTTTTGGGCTGCAAACCTTGCACCACCAGTGCTCCAGCAATCTGGCAAGCAGGGGGATGTAGGGGGTGAAGCCTTTGGCAGGACACTGATCTGGACTGTGTAGTGCCAGAACAGAACTGGGGACTTGGGGCGACTTGTGAGTGCTGAGGAGGGGAAGAGGCTCTGGTTGAACTCCGTCGCTTGTCCTATTCTGTAGCAAGGTGTGGAGGAAGGAGGGGACCATCTTAGTGAGAGAAGGGGATGGAGTATTGAGGGCCATCGTGGTGCTCCATAAATCATTGTACTTAAATTCCACGATGCTTAGCTCTCAGAAAATGCCTTTCAAGCTTCTGGGGTGCTGCTTAGATTGCTTATGAAAGCTTACACATCTTCTGAATGGTCCCAGCTTGAGGGACTGATACAGCACAGCCAGGCTTGCATGTCCACTTAAACCGCTCGAATTTGACAGCGTTTTCCAGAAGGCTTTTGTTGTTGCTCACTTCACTAATTCCTTGTGCTGCTAAATGTCCTTTTTTGCACCTTCAGGTACAGACATGAAATCGCACATGATGGTCAACGGATTTATATCTTGGGAGGTGGAACTTCCTGGACAGCTTATTCCTTAGATAAGGTAAGGTGATCAGAAACCTTGAGTGCTTGCCTGGATAGGATATTTTCTGCAGTGAAGCGTAACCTGCACAGTCTCTTCATCTGGCTTTGCCTGGACAGCTTAGTAAAAAAATAGATAACTGGGAGCAGATTGTTTTCCTATTTCTGTAAAAACCGGTGTTGCCACCAACGTGTCCCGTTACAGATGCTGCATCTGTGGTACCCATACCGATCTGCAAAACAGCTTCATTTCTGTAGACCTGTTATCAAAGATTCTCATTTAAAACACTTAGGACATATTTTTAAATGATGTATTTGTGCCAAAACGGGAAAGTGCCAAAGGAAGGAACTCTTTGATGATAAATTCAGATATTGATATGGTGACTCTTTTCTTGTCTTCTCCCTTAATCATGTGCTTTAATTTCCTTTCTTGTGGTAAATGTTTTTCTCCAGTACAGTTTGGGGAGGGAAGAGTGAATTTATCTTGAACGCTGAAATGATAAACGAGGAGACTTTAAATAGTGCTCTGCTTCCAAAAAAAGTTGAAACTGCAGCAGTTAACATAACTTTCTCTCTCCATTCTCTGCATTTCTTTTCTCTTTACAGGCAGCATGAGTTAGGTATTTCTAAACACTTTTGAGAACTGCAGGATGTGGTTTTTAATCTGTCCATTATTTTCAAAAGCAGTATTCTTTTTCTTCAGCTGTGGGGCTCTAATAGCAAAGCCTGCAATGAAAGCTTTAGTAAGCTGGTACGATTTCCTGCAATGAAAGCTTTAGTAAGCTGGTACGATTTGAAGGCGATTTTATACCTGCTTAGTCACTGGCTGCGATTAGCTATTTTTCTGTTTACACTTAGTGAAAAAGAGGTGTTATTTATAGTGGCTCCCTGGGTCAGAGCCTGTAACTGCGTCATCATAGTGCTGGGAGAGCCAGGAGGAACTAATGGCTCCTCTTTGTCCCTTCAGATCCATGCGTACAACCTTGAAACCAACACCTGGGAGGAAATTGCCACAAAACCTCATGAAAAAGTTGGTGAGTCTGGAAGTTCCCGTGTCTTTCCCTGTAAACCAGAGTGGACAAGATGCTGGAAGATGCTGTTTTCTGGCAGGCTGGAAGCCTTTTTCATAACCTTGTGTTACAGTGCGTGACTTAACGCTGACTTCAAGGTCCTGCTTGTTTAGAGGTTTAGCAGTGAGGACTAACCCATCTGAAGCATATTTAGAGGTCTGGCTTCTCTCCCTCCCCCGGTGGGAAAGACGATAGCGGCTGGCTCTCCTCCCAGGAGAAGATATGCATCATCTCTGCTCCCTCTGAGGGACCATGTGCTGGCCTGGTTAGCAGCAGGGGTTTCCCTGAAACCTTGTAGGCCCTTGGCTGCCGCTTTTCACCAGCCAGAGGTGAGAGCCGGAGTCTGTGGGGAACGAGATTCCAGCACATTTCTTCCTTCTGCGCAGAGCAAGTAGGAGTCAAACCTGAAACAGCTGGTTGCTAAATTAGAGATGTTATACCTGCGACTGTACGAAAGCAGAAGCCCCTTATAAATGAAACAAGCGACTCCTGTCCATGATTATATGTTGAGATATAATCACCACTTGCCCGAGCACTTCGAAGCAACTATAGTTGATGCTTTTTTTGTTACTCTCCTCAGGCTTCCCAGCAGCCAGAAGATGCCATAGCTGCGTTCAGATAAAAAATGGTAAGATCTGCCTCTTGCAAATCGGTGTATCTTATGCAATCTAGCAATGGCAAGCCCATCCTTCTAGCCTGAGAGATGCTGGCCTCCAACACGTTTGAGAAAACTGCGGGGCGCAACGTGTCTTTTCTGGAAGAGAATTTCTTTCTTGTTAACAGGCCTTAAGCTGCCCAGTTGGCACCACTCTTCATATGAGGGATCTTGCTGCTGTGGGCAAATACAGTTCTGCACTGCACAGTACTGTCGCTCTCTGGAATTGTGCAGTATTTTGTGCAACACCTAAATCTCCTTTGGATGTGTGGCCACTTCAGTGTAAAATATCATGTATTTTAGCCACAAGTGTCAATGGTACTTTGCAACTTACTGGTTGCAAGCTCACGAACAGGTATGGATGGTGCTACTGCCACAGCTCAGTGACCGACCCGTTAGCATTACAGTCTGCTGTGAAAAGTAAAGTGGGGCCAAGTCCTGGAAGCCGAGTTCTTTAGAGACAAGATAGTTCAGGGGTTTCTTTGATAGTGGGTCCTTTTTGCAGTGGTGTAAATCTGAGATGCTCATATGGAGTGGATTATGAAGCAGTAGCAGAGTTAGCACATGAGTCTTTCCATTCTCTGGTAAAATGAGGGCTGTTTTCATATGTTGGGACCTGTATGGAGCTTAGTAGAGCCTTTTGTTCTTCACTTTGATCCTCCAAATGTTCTTGCTGTAAATCACTTGTGCGGTGCTGTTTGAGGCACAGCTTAGAGAGGGCTCTGCATGTGCAGTCCATGTTCAATTACCCACAATTTTGAGCAGTAGAGTGTTCCTTCAACTAGTTTTGAGCCTCTCCTGTAGCCTTACCGTCCTCCAAGAATGCATTCCCCCAAACTTAATAAAAACCAAATTGCTCATAATGAACTGAAGAAGCAGTTACAATATTGATTCTTCTTTTCAAAAACTCTTCAGATCAGTTACTGAATGCTGTATATTAAAGGGTGCTGAGCCATGCAGAAGAGTGATACTCCAGATTATATTTCTTAGGAGTGCTAATTGTGCCAATAAAAGTAAGGCAGGAGCTGGAAGATGCTTCCAGTCACCTTCATCAGCAGTATTTTGCTGCAGCGCAAGCCTCTGAGTTGAGAAATTGGGCAAAGCCGGGAGGAAGGACCTGTTTCTGGCAGGCAGCAGGACTAGAAGATGGGGCTGTGGCTGCTTCCCGTGGGTTTAAAACCACTAGAATCTGACCAAACTTGGGTACCTGTGAACTCAGGTTAGCTAGGGCTTAATACAGCTTCTTAAAGCAGGGGTTGCACTGCACTCCTCCTTCTCAGTGGCATTTAGCTCCGAGTGTGCCATGGTGGGGCTGTGATCACTGGCAGGCTGGGAAGTGAACGTGAGCCAACAATCTGCGCTCGCAGCCCAGAAAGCCAATCGTATCCTGGGCTGCGTAACAAGAATCGTGGCCAGTGGGGCGAGGGAGGTGATTCTCCCCCTCTGCTCCGCTCTGGTGAGACCTCATCTGGAGTCCTGCGTCCAGCACAAGAAAGAAATGGACCTGTTAAAGCAGGTCCAGAGGAGGGCCACAAAAATGATCAGAGGGTCGGAAGACCTCTGCTGTGAAGAAAGGCTGAGAGAGTTGGGGTTGTTCAGTCTGGAGAAGAGAAGGCTCCGGGGAGACCTTATTGTGGCCTTTCAGTATATAAAGGAGGCCTATAAGAAAGATGGAGAGACGCTTTTTACCAAGATCTGTAGTGACAGAGCAAGAGGCAACAGTTTTAAACTAAGAGAGGGAACTGGACATAAGGAAGAAATTCTTGACTGTGAGGGTGGTGAGGCACTGTCCCAGCTTGCCCAGAGAAGCTGTGGCTGCCCCATCCCTGGAGGTGTTCAAGGCCAGGTTGGACGGGGCTCTGAGCAACCTGATCTAGTTGAAGATGTTACTGTCCATGGCAGGGGGCTTGCACTAGGTGATCATTAATGGCCCCTTCGCAGCCAGACCATTCTGTGATTCATATAAGTGGCCTCTGTTGGTATGAACGGCATGCTGGAACTGATTTGGGAGGTACTGAGTGCTTGTGTTGAGGTAAAATAAGTGTTGTTACTAAAACTGTTTCGCAAAGGTGGTTGTTGACTTCGGTCACCACACGTTCTGCAGCTGCTGAACGAAGGATGGCTGGGCCTGTAAGCACCATGGGTTTGCTGTCTTACAGATGTGTTCGTTTGTGGAGGCTACAATGGAGAAGTGATTTTGGGAGACGTTTGGAAGCTGAATCTGCAAACTTTCCAGTGGGTCAAGCTCCCAGCTGCCATGCCGGAACCAGTGTATTTTCACTGTGCTGCTGTCACACCAGTAAGTGACTCATTTCTTTCCTACGTAGCTGAAGTTCAAGTCGTTCATCCGAGCACTCTTGACGTTCGTGTGGGCTGCAAATAGAGCTGAATTGATGTTACCAAGGAGGTGACCTCCACTGGATGCGGTATCTTGATGGAGGCTGAGGGCTGGTGTGTGGTTACTGCATTGACTCCTTTTACTCCTGCTGCTGTTTGAGGAGTGGTAGCACTCAGTATGTTCTGCTTTTTAAAAGCAGTGATGTGGAATTTTACCTTTTAAACTCCCATCAGCTCCTAGGAGTTATTCCATGTGTGAATAGCTGTTCTTGTTTGCAAAAGGCAAAAAAGCACCAATACTCCCCCAGCTTAAACTGGTTTTAGGCTACTGAGAACAGCCTGGGTTGAAAGATTAGCGAGTGAGCAGCCCTCTTCGGAAATCACTGCTAAGGGGTAGGTTGGTATTGCTAGAGCTTTTTGCCATAACTAGAAGCTTAGAGACCTGTGGTTGATAAGCAGCAGGCAGCAAGAAATGCATTTAGCTGTGGCTTCAGCTTCCTTCAGCTGATTGTCACCTTAGGGCAGCGTGCGAGGGCAGAGATTTGGGTTCTTTGGTTATAAGAGCAGGTGTCACCTAGTTTGGAAGTTGTTATAAATGCTGCTCTTTCTGGGAAACTGTAGGGCTGCTGAAGG
>NW_009647856.1:12556472-12566381 GCF_000708025.1 Charadrius vociferus | reverse complement strand
CCTGCATGCTAAAGAAATGCCACTCTCAAAATAGGCCAGCAGCTGAGCTTTTCCTGTCTCTCCGTGTTCATGTGATTCCTGGAGCCGGGTTATGCTGAGCCAGCAGAGGGAATGCAGCGTGTCTTTGTATGGTGTGTGTTTAGCTTTAAAAACTTTTTAGCTGAAAACTAAGTATGGTTCTATACTAATTTATTAACACTTTGCCCCACTCCTAAAATTCATTTCTTGGGGTAGAATTCACCTAAAATACAAAACAAGGCACTCTAAGCTAGCAGATACATGTTTTGGGATGATAGACGTGTCCTTCAGTAGCACGATTTCCTCCTGTTGGCTGTGAGAGGAGCCTGGGGCGACTGGCTCAGGCGGTGCCACTTCTGTTACTGGCACATCAAGGTGTGTGAGATGAATCCCACCCTCTCCAGCTGATTCTCCAGCTGGGAATCTGGAGAGTCAAATCCATGTCTTCCTGGCAGTGTCACTCCTCAGGACCTTCTGGTGTGCCACTTTGGTCTGTGCCCCATGTAACTCCCCTCTCCCCCTTTTCCCATCTAGGCTGGCTGCATGTATGTTCACGGAGGGGTGGTCAACATCCATGAAAACAAACGGACTGGCTCTCTGTTTAAAATGTGGCTGGTGGTACCCAGCTTGCTGGAACTGTCGTGGGAGAAGCTCCTGGAATATTTCCCTCATCTAGCAACTCTCTCCAGATCTCAGCTTTTGCACCTTGGACTGACGCAGGGACTTGTTGAGCGGCTAAAATGAGAACATCTCATGCTTCTGTCCAAGACACACTACGTTCAAGAAGCCCCCTCCCGCCCCCTATTTATGGATACCGTGGATGGTCTTGCTAAGAACATGAAGGAACCCGCTCAACGCCTTACTCAGCATATACATTGATGCCTTTCTAGAAATTTTTACTTTAAGTCATTGAAAATCCACTTTTTATTTATGGATCTCTAAATTACACCATTAATCAAAAATACTCTCTGGGACTAATCCATAACATTCAGCCATCAAACTGTCATCAGCACATGCTTGCAACTTAATTGGGGAGGGTGGGGAGCTTAGCGAATGTCTGAGCCCATGCTTACATGTGGCGCATTCAACTTAGTATTTTCACAGGATGTATTTAACGGAGGACATCATTCAATGCAGAACAACAGCAGACTTGTTCTTTTGCTTTGGATAACACTCATCCCCCTAACACCCAGCTGAGCTCTCCCTCTATAAAACCGAGAACTCCTGCCACTCGAAGGCTTTGCATGTGTTTCATGGGCACGTTCCTATCTCTTTGAGCTTCAGAAGATGGCTGGAACGTCGCACAGGGCTGTGAGTGAAGCTTTGCCTGTGCAGCTTTTCTGGTGCAGTGTTGCAGTGATTTGAAACACCCCCTGTCTGTGTTCCTCACCTTTTCATATTGAAAGGTTTGCTTGGAAGACTGGGTAAAAGTTGCCACTTAATGGACTACTGTGTAGTTTACTCGGGGTGGTGAGGGGAGGGAGAAGGTTTTGCTGAATCTTTTTTAACCCGTTCTGCTCACGTTGCGCTCTGAATGAGCTAACTGCAAAAAATCACCCTGTAGGTTTCAGAGCTGTCTTTGTACCCGCAGCGTGTTCTACCCAGTGCTTGAGTGCGAACCACTCATGGCAGCTCAGTCCTGATTATCAGCCTCTCACTCTAATGTCCACCTGTAAGCTTTTCGTTTTCCTCCTTCCCACGCATCACGTGTTGGCCTTTTTCTTGTTAGCTTCATATTCCTCCAGGGGTGGAGGATGTTATCGCTGTATGTGGATCCTTGGGAAACCTCATGGATCACTCATCCCAGGAAACACAGCATCAAAAGAAGGGGAGAGGGAACATCTCTCCCTCTTGCTGTGAACAGTGGTCACCTCTGCCCAGGCAGGAGAGGAAGGGATGGCTGTCTCTTGTCTTGCTGTGCTCCGTATACTGTGAAGTTAGCTCTGGAGACCACGTCTAAGTGACCATTGAACTCTGAGCAGCTCCACTTGGCTGACATCCATCTTTTTCATTTGAAGACCATTTTAAGTGCCTTTTTTTTTTTTAATAAAAAAAAAAAAAAAATCAGCTTTTCCTAGTACCTTCCCCTTCCATCATGAAAGGCAAAGCTTAGACTCTGGGGTTTTAGTTTCTTTTTAAGAGATTACTTTTATGTTTAAATAAAACATAGCATTGTCTTCATGTTGTTAATCTGAACAGTACTGGCTGATTGAGTCACTGCCACCCATCTTGGGGAGCACCTACCCCTGATGTTCATTTGAAGTGTTACCAGTCATCCCAATGTTAAGCTTCCCCTGCTCTGGGGGATAGTTCCCCCTCTCCCCTCCTTCTGTAACTTCAGTTGCTGCCCTTTTCTCAAGGCCCAAACAAATAAAGGTTGGGCATTACAGCTGAAGTGTTCTCTGATGCTTTGGACCACAGAAGGTGGTGGCAGCTGCTTGTAGCTACCTGCTCTCACACCCCGGGCTCATGGTGTCTTCTTTTGCAGGACCATGTTGAGGCAATGGGCCTTTTCTCCAGCTCTATCTTCTGGGCTGAACTCAGCAGCTCTCACCTTTCCTCACAGGGACTGAATGTCTACACTTAATCTTCACCTTCTGGCTTCCAGTTCTGCTGGGACCTTTGTACTGGAAGAGCCTGGTTGTACATGTGCTGGTTCCTCCCTTGCTTTAAAGAACATCTCCCGTCATCACCAAGGCAATATTAAAGCCATCTGAGCCTGGACTTCTGATGAAGCAGATTCCTTACGCTTTAATGTCTTCCTTGCTCCTACAGCCTTATGGGGGCAGCCAGGAGCTTTGCCCCTGATGTGAACACAAGAAGGTGGTGGGTGGTGATCTGGGGCAGGTCTGGCCTCAGCCTTGCTCTGTACTGACACCTCTAACACTGTCACTTAGTCTTAGCTTCAAATCTCGATGTGGAACATGTTCAGCCACAAGGGCAGGACAATGTAGTCTTTGATGTCCCTGTGATACACCAGTGTCATCCTAAGCCTCTTCCACTGGCTGGACCACTGAAGGCACAAGCCCAGAGCCGGTCTGTGCCCTCTACCAGTGGCCTGGAGCTGGTTTCACCACTCCAACACAGCTGTGCTGCATCCCCAGCACACAGAACTTACAGGAGCATGGCCAAGAGTCCTACAGAATAAGGGACAGAGGACTTGCCTTTACTGCTAAAAGCAGATACCAGCATTATCCTCTGATGGGATCCCAGGGGCCTTTCCTCTCCCAGGAACTGAGGGTGGCTGCTGCATGATGGGCACAAGATCTTGGAGGCCGCTCTGCTGCCCTTCCTAAAAAAAATAAAATAAAATAAAATACAACTTGTTTAAGCACTGCAAAGCACACAGCTCCCTTTTGAGGGTTTGCTTGAGTTGCTGCTGATCTACTGCATGTTGAGTTTTTGAATGATGAAAAGCTTCTTGGTGGTTCACGGTAGCAGAGGCTTCGCTCTGGGCTGCGGCTTGAAGGATACGTGGCTCCAGGCTTTTCTTGCTCTGTCTTCCACTTGTCTTCCCCTCCAGCCCACATAATGCCCAAGTACTGGTTCCTCCTTTACGAGGAAGTTCCATATGTGCAATTCCATACGTGAAAGCAAAAGAGGAGAGCGTTGCTGCCTCTGCGAGGGCAGGGCAGGTTCCCTAAGGGAGAGGGAAAGGATTCACCATCTGCAGCAACTGATGGAAGGAGAGGAGTTAAGAGCATCCACAGTGCTGCCCAGGTTGGGGACAGGACACAATCGAGGCAGAAAGCCATCTCAGAAGGGGGTTTTGTGGGACAGCCCTGCTGCTGTCACTTTACAACTTACCCCTGCTCCCAGCACCAAGCAGAGCGGCTCTGGGTGATGCGGGACCTCTTTGGGGCACCCTTGCAGCCACCAGGAGCTGCTGCTGGGCTAGTCCTGCTGCAGAGCAGGGCACCGGTGGGTCCACCAGTGGCCACCCCTTCCCAAACACAAGGGCTGGATCTGACTCCAGGAGAAGTCCCAAGCATCCCTCACCCCAGGGGAGACGTTTTCTGTTTAGCCTGAGAGGAGATGTAGGAGAACCTGCTGGGTGCCATCATCTTCTGCCCTCCCATCCCACCACACCTTTGCCATCTCTTACTGCCCTGCACTGCTGAGCCCATCTGCAGCCATCAGCCAACTCTGGCTAGTCACTCACTCGGGAATCTTCCCAGTCATCCACATTAATGACAGCAGGATTGTCCATACTGATACTATACTAGGAAAACAAACAAAAATTGTTAAAGCATCATCCTTAACTGCTAACGAGCAGCTGCCCTCCTTTGGGAAGGAGGAGGATCCCATGCTGCTGCCCACTGCCTGCCTTACTCTGAGTTGTTTAAAGTCTGGTCCTGTTTTTCTGTCAACAGATGAGTTGCCTGCTTTACTCCTAAGTCCATCGTTCACGTTGCAGGCACCACAGCACTCCCCTCCCCAGTTGTTATTCCAAAGTACACCCCGACAGGGCTGGGGAGGGAGAAGAGGCACAGGAGCCACATCATTGCCTGTATTCGTGTGTCTGTCAGTGTTTTGCTTTTCAGTTTGTTGGTTGGGTTTTTTTTGGGGGGAGGAGATCATTTTGGGTTTTGGGTTTGTGTTTTTTGTTTGTTTTTTTTTTTTTAAAAAAAAAAAAGCTCTGATAATAAATCAGTCCAAGCCACCCACTTTGTCCTCTCACCTCACCTGCCAGCATTTCCTAGAGATGAGCCAGTCCCCAGTGTGTCACACCTCATACCCTGCAAACAGAACCAGGAGCATCCCCTGACCCTTCTTAGGACTCCATTAAAGACCTCCGAGCAAGGATGACCCAGGAGAGTCGGACAAGACCAGGCTGGAAACAAGAGCTGGAGCTTAGGGAGGGTCATGGAGAAAGCTGGAGCCTGCAGAGCGTGCTCTGGCCCCACAGCATGGTGGTGGATCTCCCCTGCCACCTGCTCTGGTCCTAGGGATGCTGGCTCCAGCTGAGCCATGGGCTGGTGCCCAACGCCCACCACACTGAGAGCCAACCTTGATGGGCAGCAAGCAGCCATCACCCCAAGACCATCACTAACCTGGGTGGCGAGCACAGAGGGGCCCACACCGGTGACCGAAGGCTCGTTTAAGGAGAAACAAGCTTGTTTCTGATTTGTACAAAACTGCTTTAATGACAAAACAGCTGAAAAATGCTTTCTGGTGCATTTCTAGTACCATCAAGAAGCCCTGTGTGATTCCCCAGACCCAAGTCCCTTCCAGGCCAGGGATCACCCACTGCCTGGAAGGGCGAGAAGCTCTTCTCAGGCACTTTCTCCCAGTGCAACACATCTCAAGGGAGGGGTCTGTCCTTGAGACCACACAGAAACCCCCTTCAAGACCCTCCACTAAGGACATTTTTCCTTCCAACCACACAAGCGTGGGCTGGAAATACCTCTGTGAAGTGCTCAGGCTTTGAGACTCCTTGGTTCAGGAGTGCTTCCATTGCCACCACCCTTCCCATCACTGAAGTCCCATTGCCACTCCACTGGGGGAGCTACACATCAGTAGGAGTTTCAGCAAGTGATACTTCCAGACTGGAGCCAGCCCAGCCGAATCCCTGAGACACCGGATAACGCCTTGATGGGCGCTGAGCCCAATGAGAGGATTGGAGAAAGCAGAGTCCAAACCTCAGCAACCACTGGGCGATGGGGCGAAGAAATACACAGCCAGGAGGATGAAGTAGACCATCACCAGCACCGTGCCTAGGGTAGACAGAGCAGGTTAGAGGTGGTTACTCATTGGAACAATGAAGAAGTTTGCTTGTAAGACCTTCTGGTGTGGTCTGGGCTAAACCACTGTAGAGGACCTTCATGGTTCTCTGCAAATCTCAGTCAGAAGGGGTTTAAAACTCCCTCTTAAGGATGAAAAGGGAGTTATCCCCCTTGGAGCTGCTGCCGGATGACAGCTCCGGCACCTCCCAGATGGTCGACCAAGACTCTAGAATTGCTCAAGCCACCACATGCTAAGAGCTGCAGCAAGCAGATGACCCCAGGAACCCACCCCATCAGCACAGGGAAGGTGGGTACACCAAGTCCTACACCAGCCTCATGGGCAGGCAGTCACCTTGGAAGTAGTCACATTTGCCATCCATGAAGATGTAGTTCATGAGCACCACGCTGAACATGCTGGCATAGACATGGAGGTCACTGAAGACAAGCGTGAAGTTGGTCGGCTGCAAGGCAGAGAGGATTTGGGGTTTATGGCTGATCAGGACAGCCCTGCACTGATTGTGGTTGGGGACTTGCACGTCACCCCTTAAACCCCCTCACCACATGTCCCTAGGGCAGGGGGCAGCATCAGCCAAGGTAGAAAACATCTGATCCCACTTTTCCCTGCACTGAGCAGAGGAGAGGAGACACTAAGGACAGCGGTGGTGCCCTTGCAACATCTCATGGACACGTATGTCCCCAACCCTGCTATAGGAAGTCACCCAGGGGCTGTTCTGGGGCTACTCACATAGAAGATAGTGAAGAGCACCAGGATGGGGATCTGGAGCATGCAGACCTGGACAGCGATGCAGTTCCCAATCTCGATGCTGGAGAGGACAGAGGACTTAAGAGCTGCCAAGCACCAGGTCTCCAGCAGCCCTTGGGTGGCTCAGCTTGGGGTGAGAAAAAACAACCCGCCTCGGGGAACCAAACCATGCAGCCTGACATGATTTTGGACCTATTTTTTGGGTGGCCCTCTTGAGGGGAAGTTGGCAGGGATCTGACCCACCAATGGCATGAAGCTGGGCAGCCCATCACTGGCACCAAGGCATAATTATGGGACAGGGCACAGGGACTGCGCTGGAGGACAACACCCCAAAACCCGTCCTTTGGGCCGTCTCACCTCAAGCTCAGGTTGTTCTGCAGGGCAAACTGGATGCCGTTGACAATCTCTGGCAGCTCCGGCACCATTGCCAGCACAGTGACACCAATGAAGTACTGCAGGGAAGAGGTGGCATCAGCACATGCATTATGGCCTGACCCTGACCACATCCAAGCTATGGGCAACCAAGCTACTTGGTGCACAGAGCATCTCAGCAGCTTTTGGGGCTCAACCCCACAGCCAGGGGAGGTTCCCATCCCTGGAGGACACAACTGGGTTCACCACCATTTCCATACTCGCCTGTGAGATGGTGGAGTTGGTGAGGATGGGGCTGATGTGCTCCGTGGCCAGGTCAGCACAGGCTGACATGCAGAGGGTGGAGAGCAGGAGGATGACCAGGGCCCGCCAGCGAGACCAGTGGACCACAGCGCTGTGGTGGTGGCCAGGCACTGGGGGAAGAGCAGAGACATGGTGGGACACCCCAGGGCAATGAGAAGAGCCAGCCCTGCAGCTGGGACATCCTGCTGTTTGGGGGACACTCACTGTGACAGTCGCTGATGTGGATGTCGTAGATGTGCGAGTGAGTTTTCAGGGTGAAGAAGAGGCCAATGAGGTAGGCAGCAGGGAGCAGGAGGGACACGGTGTACACCAGGGGTCTGTGGGACATGGGTGACACATGTTTAGTGCCACCAGGGTCTGGCATGGAGACCATGGGGGGGTTCCCTGCACCATCTGGGGATGGAGGAGATACAGGTGCAGGATTGGAGCCCTTCAGGGTAGCAAAGAGGAGACCTAGGAGGGATGCAGGGCCATAGCCCAGCCCGGGAGGTGCCACCCCACCATGGGGACAATCCTGTCCCCACCCCAGCAGACACTCACTGGACGTGACTGTAGTAGAGGGTGCCGTTGTTCTCCATCTGCAGAGAGAGAGCCTGTCAACAGGGATGCAGGGGACAAGGAACAGCCCCACTGCCACCACCAAGAGCAGAAGCCAGGTGGGCTTGGAGCATCCCTAAACCCCAGCGGTCAGAGGTCCATGTCCCCACTCACCAGGTCAAAGTGACAGTTGTGGCAGAGGTAGTGGCCCAGTGGGTTCTGGGTGACGTTGTGGCACTCACCACACACCAGCTTCCCATACACCTTGGAGAAGAGCGCCGGGGCAAAGACACCTGTGGGGATGGAGGGACAGCAGGTGGGCACCCATTCTGGTGGGTACCCCCCCCAAACCTGGGGACACCCCTGTCCCCAACTCACCTCCCACAGAAAGGAAGAGCAGAGCCGAGCTGACACCCGCCGAGCGGCTGTTGAACCGTTGCTCCTGGTGCCGGATGCCCCCAATCACCATGCACAG
Source organism: Charadrius vociferus (assembly GCF_000708025.1). Lineage (NCBI taxonomy): Eukaryota > Metazoa > Chordata > Aves > Charadriiformes > Charadriidae > Charadrius > Charadrius vociferus. The sequence continues at coordinate 12,558,187 of NW_009647856.1, read as the reverse complement.
ACCCTTGGGGATGGAGAAAGCCCCCCCCAAAATCTCCATCAGCACTTCATTCGCAACATCCTCCCAGCTCTCCGCAGAGACCGGGTGCCCTCATGCCACAAAGGTGCCACACCATGGCTCACCGGGACAAAGAGGACACAGCCCACCAGTGTCCCCGTCAATGCCGACTTGACGATCTCAGCGTAGCAGCGGTTGCCCTCACGTGAGCCCTTGATGAGGGCTGTGATGTAGAAGGTGAGTTCTGTGATGGAGCCAAATGTGGCATTCACCACGGCTCCCACCGCAAAGTTGCTCTGGGCCGAGATGCTGGAGGAGAAGGAGGGTGTCAGCAGGGCTGGCATGTGTCCCCACCTTGCCACCAGTGTCCTCCCCATCACTGCTCACCTGGCAATGGCCATCCCGATGTAGTAGGAGAGAGGCATGATGGAGAGCAGGGCCAACGTGAACTTGACAGGGGAGCTGGTCAGGCGGTTGTGGCTGTCCACGTAGCCCAGCACGAGGGTCACCAGCACCAATGGCAGCAAGTCTGGGGTAGCCAGTTAAGGAGATGACTGAGGTGGAGTGGGATTTGGGGCCAGCCTCCCCACCCCGTTCCCCTCCAGCCCACAAAAGGATACTGACAGCAAAGACGTTGATGCCATCCACAGCATATTTGTAGTAATAGGGGTTGACGGCACGGTAGCAGCACAGGATCACCTCCCCCTCCAGTGGCACCTCCGTCTGTGGAGGGACAAGTGGGTGACACCACTCTGAGCATCGCCCCCACCCCAAAACCCACCCTGCAGCAGGGTGCAGGACCCCAGCACAAAGGCACCCACCATCTTCAGGCGCCGCACGAGCACCCGCTCCGGGGGCAGCAGCAGGACACGGGTGGTGGTGCGGGCGCTCAGCTTGGCCACAGGGATGAGGAAGACAAGGAGCCACGCTGTGATGCACACTAGTCCATGGGCCAGCACCAACGCCGGGTAGCCCAGGCACAGCCACGCTACGGTGCCAGCACACTGCTGTGAATTGGTAGTCACCTTTAGGGTTTGCCCAGCCCAAACCACCCACCCCAGGGGAGTGGAGGCACCCATGGGTGCCATCCCCACCCTGATGGGGAGCTCCCGGGGTGCCCATGCTGAGGCAAATGGTGTCATCATGTCCAGCATGGGGCTCACCCAGTGTCCGGCATCAGCCCAGCACCATGGGCGCCAGCGGCGTGGGACAGGACCACCAAGCAGGGCTGAGGTCTCTCCTGCACCACTCGCCTCCGCGCCGGCTTCACACGTACCCAGCGCCCGGCGGGGTTTGGGGACCTGGGGGGAGATGAGGGGTGTCAGGATGGGGTATGGGGCACCCCAACCACCCACCACCCCACAGGGTCCTGATTCAGGGCATGCCTTTACCTCCACCTTCTGGATCACTTTACCAAAGGGCCAGAGGAAATACCCAGCCAAATCCCAGCAGAGCCGCCCTGCGGGGACACAAGCATCAGCTCTGTTGGGGACACACGTCCCCTCCAGTTACATGGCCACCCTGCAGGGAAGGGACCCAGGAGACCCCAGCACCCATCAGTGCCATTTTGGGCTCACCCATGGCTCACCCAGCCCTTTGCACGTGGGTGCCAAATTTGAGACTCACCATAAGGAGTCCCCACAACAGTGATGAACATCATGGCAGCCACGAGGACGGAGAGGAACGAGAGACACCAGCCAAAGAGCAGCAGGTAGAGG
>NW_009647856.1:12555340-12556377 GCF_000708025.1 Charadrius vociferus | reverse complement strand
CACGAGGACGTAGAGGAACGAGAGCCACCAGCCAAAGAGCAGCAGGTAGAGGACATTCCCACAAGTCACTGTGGACCCTGCAGGAGAGGAGGCACCAGATGGGACCATTGTCACCTTCACCATCCCAAATCCAAGGTGCCACTGCACAAGGTATCCCCAAGACCACTCACCCCCAGAGCCCCGGATGACATTGAGGTCAGAGTAGAGCTCCTTGACAATCTCAGATCGGTCCTCCCAGGGCCGCGCTGTCACATGGCTCTTCCATTTCTTGAATCCAAACTGCAGAGTTGTGGTTTTTTTTGAGGAAGGAGAAAAAGAAAACCCATTACAGCCACCCAGGAGCACCCATGGGTACCCCCACCCATGCCGTGGGCACCCACCTTGTAATTGTTGGAGAGCTTGTTGGCCTCCACAACATTTTCAGCCGTCAGAGTGGTTTTCACCACGCAGCTCTCGCAGACCTCTTCCGAGTGCTGCTGGCAGCACAGCGGGGGGGACATGGCTGCAGGCAAGATGGGGGGGTGACAGGAGGTGTAGGACCCCCACCCCTCTCCCCAAGCCCCATACCCAGCCCATCCCATGGCCAACCTACCTGGGGGGACGCGGGGACGGTGCAGGTGACAGCCCAGGTCACCCAAGTCACCGTGCACGTTGTTGATGGCGGCGCAGTGCCGGTCGCAGAGGGAACCCCGGCGGGGGCCATCGCTGTCACCCCGGGGCTCGGTGGCCTTGGGGACATCTGGAGGGGGGTGGGGGGAAGTTGGAGTTGCACTGGGGCCACATCCTACGTGGGTGCGGTTCCTCAGGACACCCTCGTGCTGCTGCACTGGGATGTCACCCTGGTCCCTAAACCCCACGGGGGACACGCAGAGCTCGCAGGGTGGTACCCAGGTGATGCTCAGGAGGGAGGACCCCACCGGTACCTGGGATGAGGGGTGGCGGGGACACCCCAATACCGTGTGTAATGCTCAGGTAGGGGGACCCCCGGATGGGGGACACCCCCCCACAGTGCCCAGTGTGACGCTCGGGGTGGGGGG
>NW_009647856.1:12548399-12555032 GCF_000708025.1 Charadrius vociferus | reverse complement strand
GGATCCGGGGGTGCGCGGCGGGGTACCGGGGTGCACGGGAATGCGGAGGGCGGGGGGCGAGGGGACGGGGGGGACGACATGGCATATCGGGGTGCGCGGTGATGTGGCGTGCATGGGGCTGGGGTGCGCGGTGTATCGGGGTGCACAGAGACGAGGGTGAGAGGTATATGGGGATGCACAGGGATGTACAAGGATCCGGGGGTGCGTGGGGGTCGGGATGCGCGGTGTATCGGGGTGCATGGGGATGCAGGGGGAGGGAGACGTGGGAACGGGGTGGGGGACGTGGTATATGGGGGTGCACAGGGACCAGGGTGCATGGTGTATCGGGGAGATCACGGATGGGGATGCACAGGGATGTGGGGTGCGTGGGGATCGGGGTGTGTGGTGTATCGGGGTGCACAGGGACGGGGGTGAGCGGTACATGGGGGTGCACAGGGCCGGGGATGAACAGGGATCCGGGGGTGCGTGGGGCTCAGGGTGTGCGGGGCTGGGGGTGTGGGAATGGTGGCACGTGGTATATTGGGGTGTGCGGGGACCAGGGTGTGCGGTATATGAGGGTGCACAGGGACCAGGGCACACGGTGTACCGGGGTGCACAGGGGATGAGGATGCACAGGGATTTGGGGTGCACAGGAACCAGGGTGCGCGGTATATTGGGGTGCACGGGGACCACGGCACACAGTGTACCGGGGTGCACAGGGACAGGGATGCACAGGAACCAGAGTGTGCAGTGTATCGGGGTGCACAGGGACCAGGGTGTGCGGGTATTGGGGTGCATGGGGACCAGGGTGCATGGGGTATTGGGGTACACAGGGACAGGGATGCACAGGAACCAGGGTGCGCGGTGTATTGGGGTGCACAGGGCTGGGGCATGCAGGAATCAGGGTGCACAGTGTATTGGGGTGCACGGGGATGCACGGGGCTGGGGCATGCAGGAACCAGGGTGTGCGGTGTATTGGGGTGCACAAGGATGGGGATGCACAGAAAACAGGGAGCACAGTGTAGCAGTGTGAACAGGGCTCAGGGTGCACAGGGACTGCAGCGCACAGAAATTGGGGTGCACAGTGCATCAAGGTGCATGAGGATCGGGATACAGAGGGACCGAGGCGCAGGGTGTGCGGTGTATTGGGGTGCACAAGGATGGGGATGCACAGAAAACAGGGAGCACAGTGTAGCAGTGTGAACAGGGCTCAGGGTGCACAGGGACTGCAGCGCACAGAAATTGGGGTGCACGGTGCATCAAGATCGGGATACAGAGGGACCGAGGAGCATGGGGATCTGGGGTTCATGGGGTACCAGGGCACGCAGGGCTCTGCGCTGGGAGTGGGGTGCAGAGGGACCATGGTGCACGGTGTGTCAGGGGCAGAGGGACCAGGGGGCACAGCAGTTGGGGTGCAGGAGAATCCAGGGTGCATGGTTTATTCGGCTGCACAATGCACCGTGGTGCACGGGAACTGGGGTGCACAGGGACCGGGGTGTCTGGTGGACTGGGGTATGCAGGGACTGGGGTGCACGATGTGTTGGGGTACACAGGGAGCAGGGTGTGTGGTTTATTGGGGTTCACAGGGAGCGGGATGGATGGGGAACCAGGGCGCATGGTATTATCGGGGTGCACAGGGCTGGGGCATGCAGGAACCAGGGTGCGCGGTGTATCGAGGCACGCAGCGACCAGGACACACGGTGACTCAGTGTGAGCAGGGATTGGGGTGCACAGTGGATTGGGGGTCACAGGGACTGTGCGCAGGATCCTGGGGGCATGCGGGGACCAGGAACTCCCAGGGCTGCAGGAGCCCGGTGCCCCCAAGGGTGCCCCACGGGACAGGCTCTTCTCAAGAAACACCAATTTTTTTTGGTCAAAGGAGAAAATTTCTGCACTTAAAGAGCCTTTAGCACCTGAAAGTAACCGAGCTCACGGGGCAAAAGGAAACAGGATAGCCCCGCTCTGCCCTCAGGGTGCGAGATTCAGGGTAAAGCCCAGCTAAATCCGGTTGAATGTTCCCTCCTTGGCACATTGATGAATTTAATGATGCTGAATCACATGGAAAACCCAACCAAGCATTTGACAAAACAAACTCATTTAATGCGGGAACCAAATGAGCCATTTTGTTATCAAGTCCCTCGGAAAATCCGTGCGCCTCCCAGAGTCGCCAGGAACAGTTGGTTCGCACCAAAACCCAGCAGATTCCCTCCCGCAGAGATAAAAAGTGAGTGCACCTCTCCCCGGCACAGCACAAATTCCTCTCTTTCCTCCCGCCTGAGGCCAGCAGTAAAAAATAACAGTACAAAAATGTAGTACCATAAGAAAACACGTGGTGTTCTCACCCCCAGTAACAAGCCAGTGTAACTGTCACGTCTTGTATGTATAAGGAGGGGGTTTTTTGGCAGTTTACAACCAGAGGGGAACAAGGTGACATCCTTGTCTTCAGCTCAAAAAGATCTTCATCTCAGGGCTTATGAATTCTTACCCCCCTTTTTAAAGAAATACCTAGTAAAACTAACCACATGCACTTCTAAAAAGTTCATTTGTCAGAATTTACAACAGATTCTTCATGCCCTCCTCCCCTTATATAAAAAGTTTTTTTGGCAAATATTGAACAATCTCTTCTTTGAAACAAATCAAAGTGGTTGTTTTTTTTTTTTTCCCCAAAAGCGAGGACTTAAAAAAGTCCACGAGTTTATAGAGCCTGGTCTCCCACCAAGGTGCTGAAGCCACATGCCAGTCCGTAAGGCTCCCAAAAAAAGAGTTTACCAGCCAAAAAAAAAAAAAAAAAAAAAAAGGCTGCTGGGAGCTGGAAAAATAAATTGAAAAGCAAAGGCAGGGTAATGCTGTGGCTGTACTGAAGGCACTCAGTACTTCAGAGCTCACAAGAGTGCCCAAGCTGGATGGCACGCTTATTTTGTTCAAAAAAATTTTAAAAATAGTCTTATTTACTGAAACCAGCAAGTCAAGCATGGTTTTCCCTTTCCTTCCCACCTGCAGTGCAGACGCCCAGCACATCTCGTGGGGTCAGCGAACCCCATGACACCAACAACCAGGGATTAAAAAAAAAAAAGAAAATAAAAGAAAAAAGAAAGAGAAGTTTTTCTTATCGTTCATAATAAAATGAACCAAAACGAATCTAAACTTGATGACTTGGCTTTTCTTGTGCCTATCTGGAATTTCTTGGATCTGGAAGTTGGCCGAATTGCTGTGTCTTTCCAGGTGACAGCTTGCTCGCGGCTGGGCACAACCCCGCTCAGGTGAGGAGCCAGAAAGAAGAACCCGCCTGGCATTCGTAGGTAGTAGCGTTTTGACAGTGAAATGTTTTAAATAAGATCTTCAAACCCGCAGAGGGATTACAAAAACTTCCCCTCGGCCCACAAAGCAGAGCTTATATCATCCCCTTTCTTAGTAAGTCCGTGTTTAAGTCAACAACAGAACGATGCCGCTTGGTTTGTCTTGCCAGAGGAGCATTGTTCCTCTGAACCGGCATCCAGCTGGAGATGTTAGTCTCCAAAAATCCACAGAACGTTGACTCCTGATAAACCAAGATTTACACGCCTGCAAAAAACAAAAGTTATCATAATAAATCACAAGTAAATTAAAGCCCCTGTTTAAAACATTGAATGAAAAACTATCAATTCCGGCGTTTTAACGGGCAGGCAGGTGGTGTGCTTTGCCATGAATCGAGCACAGCTCTTCCAGAAGGGAGGGGAACCTGCACGTTGCTTTTATTGCTCACACACATAATTTTATCCAATTTTACAAAAAAGCTGCTGTTTTTTCAAACGACAAGATGATTTTAACACCATTAATCATAGAATGGTTTGGGTTGGAAGGGACCTTAAAGATCGTCCAGTTCCAACACCTCCCACCAGCCCAGGTTGCTCCAAGCCCCGTCCAACCTGGCCTTGAGCACCTCCAGGGATGGGGCAGCCACAGCTTCTCCAGCCCTTGTGGCATCTTGGTGGCCTCCTCTGGCCCCGCTCCACCAGGTCCACGTCTCTCCTGCGCTGAGGCCCCCGAGCTGGAGGCAGCACTGCAGGGGGGTCTCCCCAGAGCGCAGCAGAGGGGCACAATCCCCCCTCGCCCTGCTGGCCACGCTGCTGAGGATGCAGCGGGGGATGACGGGGGCTTTCTGGGCTGCCAGTGCACGTTGCCGGCTCCTGTTGAGCTTCTCATCACCCAACACTCCCAAGTCCTCCCCAGGGCTGCTCTCCATCCATTCTCCGCCCAGCCTGTGCTTGGGATCGCCCCAATCCACATGCAGGACCTTAATATCACCCCACTGTAGCAATTTCAGTTTGAGGTCCCTTCAGACAGGTACTTACCCCAGCATCCCGGATTCTTTTGTCTTTATGATGTACAGAAACATAAGCAAGGTGTGGAACATGTTGTTTCTGCCCTGAATCCACAGGAAGAGAAAAGAATTTAGAAACCAAGTCACTAATAAGAAATCACAGCAATATTTCAGGTAGAATAAGTGACGATAAATGCATGAAATGCTATTCCGGGGAGGGTTGTCAGGCTTTTTGCCCTAATTCTTTACTTTTTTCAATTAGGTAAATAGCAAAAAAAGACCAGACGTGGCTTTTGGCTGGATTATCATCTCCAAATACTTTAAATGCTGGAGCTTTATGGAAAGCGGAGATCCAGCAAAACCCAGGGGTCAATACAAAATGACAATTCACAGGAGAATTTCACTGTTTTGAGACTGGAAGTTCGCCCCCAGAATTCTTATGGACGAGCATCGGGCTCGCTGGCCTGAAGGGGTGACAAGGCACATCACGGATTACATGACTTAGTATTTTAAAATAAATTGTCAGAAAATAAACAAAAGGAAGCTACTACCTAGATACTAAAGCTACTGTTTAGTAGCAGACTAAGTACCACGTCACGGTCAAAGACCAAGCTAATGCTTACTTCCTGCGTCGGGCCAGCCTGCGTGTAAATAGTCAATAAATGTGGACAGTTCCTGAAAAAAAAACCCCAAATCAGACCTGCCAATGATTTCCTGGCAGCAGGAGAACATCACCACCAGCATCGTACCTTGGGCAGGTTGTAGACATGGCGCTGGTAGATCAGCTCGTAGTGGGGCGGGTTGATGCTGCTCTGGTAGATGCAAAACACGTTTTCATTTGAAGTGTCTGCAAACGAAAAGTTTAAAAGACGACAGGGATTTCAAGGGCACTGATGTGATCCAAGAAGCAAAGAAGAGCTAAATGTGAGCGCCAGTACCTGGTTTATCTGGTGTCTGAATGAAGTGTTGGGAAGTGAAGGTTTTGCCGTCGGGATACTTGGGGTGAGGTGGCAGCCTGGAGTCGAGGTAAGTGCAGAACACGTGCATAATGATCTGGGCAAAGAAAAACAAATCTCACTTTAGTGTCCTTAAAGATACAGCAGCTTTTTTGCCATCATTTCAGGCATTAGTTACAGTATTTGATAGTCTGTGGTTGCAAAGTTGACTTAACCTCTATGTTTAGGATCCCAAGTAAGCTCAGTGCTTAAAGCAGAGATTTCAGCAGTCCGGGCACACCACTGGGTGAAGGCAAGTTTATTTCTTCCAGTAAGTGAAAGGGCGTCAGTCACAACATGATAAACCAATGCCGCACGTCAGGAGCTCAGTTCATGTACAAGCATCTTTATCCTGGCATCTTGCAGAATTTGGCAAAGTCACAGATCTTATTTAGCATATTTGGGCCATGAACTCCAAGCCATCTGTTTTAGCGATGGGTTCTGTATGAACTGCGAGGATTCAGCCGAGAAGGGCAGATGAAATCAAATTACAGCTTCGCTGGCACTACATGTATTGAGCAAATTTCTCCTTTCTCCTCATAAAAGGCGAAATAAAAATCACTCGAAAAACCTGAGCTGGCCATGAGTCTTATTAAGAATGCCAAAATTCTGAAATAAAGTCCGAGAATAACTATCCAGAAAACCACACCACAGCCTGCTGTGTGTGTTTTAACCCTTCCTGGAGTGTTCGCAGCATTTTATGTGGGCAACCTCACCAAATTAGCTGTAATCTGATACTTTCTGCCTTCATTATATATAGCATGATCTATTTCACAGACGAAACAAAAGAGTTTCGCTGGGCTAAACGCCAGAAGCCTCAAGAAGTTTGGGAGATGCACCTTGGAAATCACAGCTTTGTATTATCAGCAGCGTGATTAACAGAAATGCAAAATTGTGGTTTGGGTTTTTTTTAATAGTAATTGTCTTGAGTAAAGTAATGTCAAACCTTCATGTGGCAAGTGTTTATTTTAATCTCTTATATTGAAACTTCTTTCGCAGAATTCTTAAAAGTTTAATATACTGCCCAACACCACCTCTCCCAGTGGGTTTTGATAAAAGACTCAATTTCAGGGTGTGCTACTCTGTCTCAAGATCTTTAAACACTGTTCAGCTGTTCACTCTGCTGCCTGTCACGACACTAAGAGTTGCTCCGTGGCCAGTCACTACCAAATACTTAATCATCTTCACAAACAGAAAATCAAATCCTGTTTCAAGACTGATTCTCTACAACTTCAGCTTCCAGCAATTGAATCTCATTATATCTTTGTCAGCAAAGTTGCGAAGCTCTGACATTCAGATCTCCTGGTTTTTATTCTCCCAAGTAACTGAAAATCTATTTACGGGGGGGGGGGGGAACAC
>NW_009647856.1:12538919-12548324 GCF_000708025.1 Charadrius vociferus | reverse complement strand
GGGGGGGGGGAATCACCCTAACTCTACTTTCAGATACAGAGTTCAACAGAAGACTTATGCTGTAAAGCCCATTTTCTACTCCCTGAATTATTCTGTGGTCCTCCTTTTAATTATTTTAATTACCTCAGTTGAATTTTCAAGTCATTGTTTTACACTGAGGTGCTGTTCCCCCTGACCTTTCAGATTAACGGACTAAGCATCACTATAACTCTTCTCTCAAGTAGGACACGCAACACGTTCAGATTTCTCACAACATATTACCACATTAAACAGCAGTTGTGCCACTCAATCTTTTCCCTCTGTCCTTTATCGCAAAGGAAAACAACAACAAAGTGAAAGGTTTTCCTTGCACTAGAAATTGTTAGGTTAAGGCAGACATTTGGCTTTTTTAAAAAATATAGCAAGAGAACTGCCCCAACAAGCTCCCCACCTGCCAGGCTGCTCTCTGTGGTTACCTGACAGACATTTCAGAGGAGTCTAAGTAAGAGCCTGGCCTAGACTAAGATACAGAATTGCATTTTTCTGATCTATGCGAAGTCCAATCCTATTTGCATTGTTCCCTACGGAATCTCACCAACTACAATGTGATTATCGGTGTAAGTGATGCAAACAGGATTTTATCATGTTCCTCGAAAGACCTACTGGCTACTCCTTCCAAAATCTACGCTGAAAGGCAACCCACTTTAAGCTGTTGTACTAAGATGTCTTCGAAAACTTACGGAGGAGTCAGTGGGCAAGTCGGTGTCCCACTTGCGGCCTTTGAAATCCCCTCCTCTGTTCCATCGGAACGAACTCATGCATCCTCCCTGAGAAAGCTCTGAAAGCAACAACATTTATTCAGTTACTGGAGGTTGAAAGTGTATGAAAGCATTATTTTATGCTAGTTTCAGGGGCTTCATACGTGTTTCCAGTGTATAAAATAGAGAAAGTTCAGCTAATGAAATCCTTGTAAAGATAATAATACAGGGAGGTAAATTTACAGGACAATTTTTATTTTTAGTTAATGAAGAGATTAAATCCAGCACTTTGCACCCTGAGCACACAGGAGGAAAATGAGAAATAAGGCTTTTAAAAACATCCCTGAAGTTTCGTCCAAGTCCTGCATCATTACATCACTGTAAAAAAGGAAAGCTATGAAGAAACATCTCTCCTGCTTAAAAGCAGCTCTCATCCCCACCGTGACGCCTCAAACATACCCACTGAAGGAACGTTTGACACCACCAACACTTGACTGTGGTAACGGAAGTGTTTTAAAGTCAGTATGGTGACACCACGTACCTTTGATCCTTTCGACCAAATACTCCTGGTTTGGTGTAAGATCCAAATACTGCACTATAGTGTTCAGAGTTGGAATGAGCGGAGCTTTAACGAGTGCTGCCTGCTTCAGGCTGCTGATGCTGGCTTCTGCAACACAAGAAGAGCCAGCGCAGGTCAGCTATGACCACCAAAGAACTTCGAACAGCCTCCCTTATTACCAGGTGTTGCTACAAAGAGCTCTCCCTTTCGGTGCACCATTTGACATCCTAGAAACATTTAACATGTGACACTACCCCAACCACTCATTTCAATTCCAATGCAGGAGTAGACATCTGCTTTATATCACAGAGTATAAAAGCTACAAGGGACCAACATCTACTTTGAAGAGCAGGGGGAGAGTAATGAGGTGGGGACGAGGTCAGCACCCCATCAGTTTTTCCGTAAGCATCGCAACGGACACAGCTCTTGAGGTGACACTACAATAAACAGCCCGCGACAGGTGGATTTAATTTAAATGCAGCACATCAAATGCACTTGGTTAGGGGGACACAAATCTGAAGCAACAAGAGAAGCGGTTCCTTCACTTTTGTATCAAGACATGAAAAACAGAACACTCCAGTTCATCAAAATTTTAAAAAGTAGTTCTTTCAGAAAGCAGCTGATTTTAAGGAAGAGTTTGGAAAAGCACACAGGACTGGAGACACTGAGAGATTATAGCACATCTATCCTTGAAATGTTTTCTGACAGTTTAATATTCAATAATCAATGACAATTTGAGCCTTTAGTTCCCCAGCTGTAAGTTTAGGGAAGGAAAAAAAAAAAACAACAAACAAGCAAAACCAAAACCAAACAGGCTTATGAATTTTATATGAGACAAGCATCAGTGTGACTTCATCAGTATTTCCAGAAGTCTTATGAAGAACCATTCCAGCTTAATGAAATTCCACAGAGTGGAAATGGAACGGTAATATTTAACAGACCTAATTTATGTAACACCTACCCAATGCCCCAGCTACGGAGCAGCTGGCCCTCAACTAACCAGCACTGGGAACCCCAAAGCCTCATCCCTACCTCCAATCTGCAATTCTGGACATCCCATTCTTCTCAGCTGAGTGCTCACAGATTCGATCTCTTGGACAAGTGGCACGAGAATCGTCTCATTAATCCACTAGGAAAGAAAAAGGAAAATTCAAGAGGTCAGAAGCAACAAAAATGTTAAAAAAATCCTAACCTTTAGCTTACATCCTACTAATTATCACTGTTACAATCACAAAGAAGCTTAACAACTGGAACACTGAAACCAACCAAGGAAGAAAGTAATTAAGTTAGAATATCAAGTTAGGCAGAGTTTAAATGACTCTCAATACCTTCTAAAAGGCCAGAAAATTCAACGTAAAGGAGTCAGGAAAACAGATCTGTAGAAAGTATCAGATAAAGCTTTTCTGAACAATGAGGACAGGGGTATTATGAAGCACAGCCCTCCCTCCATAAAGATAATTTATACTTTGATGGGTCCACTCCCTCTCACATTTGTTTCAGGAAATCAGGGAGCTGATAAACACTACGTGTGGGATTTGTACATGACAGGATTTGGGAACTGAAGCAAGCTGGCCCTAGGTTTATGAACAGATGCTCAGGAATCTGGCGTGGATCTCCTACTAATCTTTGCTTTTCACCAATCTTATTACTTAAAAAAAAAAAACCACACAACAAAAAACCCAACACAAAACCCACAAGCAAAACTACATACTTGATAAGTTTCTATGACCGAAAGGATAATTCAAAGTTAGATTTGCTACTTATTTTGCCACTGTGTGCAATTAAGTCTCCTCTGCTATAGCAATTCCTGTTGGTAAGACCAAGGTTTTTCTTTTTGCTTTTTATTACACTGCTCAGGACTGTCCGAAATTCAAAGTCAACCTTTGGGTTGGAATTTTCCATGCTTTGAGCCCAGAAGAATGAGTTAAAAATACTGCAGAAACATCTATTTAGCAATCTGAGTTACAGCAAGGAAAACCAAATCTTGTCATATCCCAGATGCTTTGGTCTGTCATTCCACGGTGGGTGAACTTTACAACTGTGAAGTTTTCAAAGTACAAAACACTGAGGTCTTGTCGAAAACACATCTCAGTAGCCCACTCTTAAAGCATACTGTGTTTTTATCTCCTTGTGCCAGCCCCCCCCCGATCCTCAAACAGACATTGCAATTCTTCCCGCCTCCTTTGGCATACTGGGGACACGGAGGTGATTTTCCACGCTGCTGCACTCTTAAAAACAAGGCAGTCCTTCGAGACAGGACTTACATTTCTGAACTTAGCGGTCCAGGAATCCATGTGATCAAGGAGCTGTCGGTTCATTGTCACCCGTGCCCAAACCTATGGAAAGGTTTATTAAGTACACAGAAGAACTTAACAGAATACCAAGAGTTTTTAGGGTCTATAACAGTTTCTGACACCAACTACAGCACATAATCACATTTTTCCCAAAATTGTTAGACATATGCTGGCTGTATCATGCAAATTCTACAGCAGCTTCACATACAACACTCCCGCTCTCTAGTTGTGGTACAATCATCTCCCGTAAGCCCAAATTCAGTTTTAAGCTCTCTGCTCTATTAGGATAAAATTGTTTGAAATCATAGGATTGATTTAAGAGGTATTTAAATAGGAAGCTTCATTAGGTTACTGTAGGAAATAAAGAAAATTGATCAAATTTAATTAAAGCCACAAGAATTGTATTCTTTTACACCAGACTTCTTTCAGACGAGGGTGTAAAGGCTTTATGCTTTATATCCTTCAGCTGTTCCACTGATCAATTTCAACTCAATTTTTGTCACTCATGTATGCTATCCAGAGTGCACCTTCCTCTCTAATGCAGAAATCATTTTCCAACTAAAATTCAGAATCTGAAGTCATACAGTGAAGCTGTATGAAGACAGTTAAATGGTAGAGGATTTCTCCAACGTTTTTCGATACAGCTCAAATCCAAACCTTTGCACAAAGGTGTACATTTTAGAGGCCTGTTTCTCCCTCTTGCCCACTTTGCTGCCAAATTTACCTCTTCTGCAGCCTGTTTCGAGCTCAGATCAGCATCATCCTTGTGGGCTGACGGAGCCTGGGACCTGCAAGCAGGCTGATACTGGAACTTTCTCAGCATCTGTGCGTTGTCTACCATGGAACGGCTGTAGTTCCAAAAAGTTGGGCTGCTGGAAGGAGAGCTGGAATCTGAACTTCCTGAAACGATTCATTCATTAAACAGACATGTACAATTATTGCCAAGGAATTCTGGAAACAACAGTACAGGCAATACGTCAGTATATTAAGGCTTTGACAAGAGACACGAACATGAACTGCCATGAATACATACACTGAAGTCAGTCTGCATAAACACTGATTTCACCCCTATCTTGATTGTCCCTACGCAGGACAAAAACTGCCTGCAGGTAATTTACTCCCTTTATCTGAAATGCCTTCTCGACAAGACATCCCTCTCATTAAGGTGATAAAGCCCATCATCTTACCATGGTCAGCCACCCACGCTACAGAGATAATATATCAGCACACGTTTCCATATGCTGCAACAGCAGCACGTATCCTATCCAAAGGAAAACTTTGGAGGAAAACTTTCTGACGCTCCTAAGCCATGGAGACGTGTAGAAACAACAGCGTTCTAGCTCACATCCTAATTACTCAGCAGAAGACTAAACTGGTCAGCAGATGCCTTTACCAAGGTCACAGGTGATTACCATACACGAGTTAGGTTCTATTTACTAGTAAAAGTACGCTGGAATCCTTTGCAGCTTTTCTCACCCACAAAAGCCAATCTCAAATAAAACCAACACCTTCTCCTTACCAAGCTTTTCCAATCAAATCAGTTTGTTTATTTACCTAGTTGAACTCTGTACTGTTTCTCTTCTTCATTTCGAAGGAAGGTGTCCAGTAACTTGAGGTCTGTCATATAGTCTTCTTTGCCAGTAGGAGAATTATACGGAATGGGTGAAGAGCGGTAACGAGACCTTAGCCCGCCGCTTTCCACTGGTCCAATACTCGTGGGGTATGGTGATCCACTGGGAGAGGGGCTGAAGCTGGAGACCTTGGGCAAATAAAAACAAATGATCGTGTCATTTGAGGAAGACAGAATTGCACCTTGATTTGTAAATGACATGAATATAAAAGACTTGGGGTTTGGGTTGTTTTTATTTTTCTCCTTTGTATTTACATTTTGGTTTTTTATTTTTGCTTTGCTCTGAAACAAACTAGCCACTCTAAAACAAATGAAGTGACACTGGGGAAAAAGGACAAATTGCGATAAGACAAATTTACATCTAGTTTGCAAAAGCAGCAAACGCACATATGCACAACTCTCCGCTGGCTGCTCCTACACATATACACAACTCTCCACTGGCTGCTCCTCTTCTTCAACGGCATATGGCACAACACAAGGACCAAACTATACCCTTAGGAGCTGTCTTGGCCGTTACCTTATTGTAGCTGCTGCTTGGTGAATAGGTTACAGCACTGCCGTAAGAAGGGCTGTTGCTTGACAGAGCCTGTAGCTGAGGGCTGTACCCTGTGATACAACTGGTAGTAAACTTTGGACTGCTGCTGGGGGAGCGGGATGGGCTGTAACTCAGCACACTTTGACCCTGGATCGGAGGAGAAGGCGTCGAAGACGGGACTTTCTTTGCTGCCAGCTCACGTGGTGGAGTTGTTTGTACTGCTGCAATAAGGAAAAACAGAATTATCATTGTGGATGCAGCAGCCCCAAACTCTCCTCCCCTTTTTCAACACACAACAAAATGCATACACAACACTATCTTAAAGCAATTTTATAAAGATGTTAGAAGACACACCAGAAAAATCTAGCCCCTATGGAACTCGGCAGTTAATCCACTTAAAAAAGAGGAGACTGGGACACACGACCACAACTCAGTACAAATCTTACAGCTTCAGATTTCGCTTAAATGTTACCAGGCACCTCTCATAACCCCAGGGGCTTCTCTAACATACTGCATCAGGTGCTCTACCTGCCTACTTTATCCATCTTTAGCACGTTGAATGTCTTAAATTTATCTGTGCAAATAAATATATGAGATCCTTGAGCTTTAGTGACACAGCACTCCTCCTGTCTGCATACCATCTTCTAGGGGCAGACTAGCAGCGTGTAATACTACTGCGCTAGCATTTTGCTTTTGGTTTATTTACCTTGTCAGGTTCTGCTGTATGTTAAAAGTTTGCTTCAATGTTTAAGAGCTTTCTGAGTGAATGCTCTCTGCGCTGTCATTTTCAGACTTCACACGAAGGTCTGTCTGTCCCTCTAATTTGGTTCTTGATACCAAGCACTGATATTAGTAGGATATCAAAACTATCAAACATGCACTCTCTGTTCCACGTATAGATTACAAGTTCCTTGTTCAGCCTCACAATGTTTGAGTCTCTCACTATCCTTCAGCAGCCGCTCTCATCCTGTCCTTTTTCACCATGTGTTTGTTTCCCCTCCAGTTCTCCTCACAAACACTCACCAAATTACCACTCGATGTGAATTTTAATAAGCTGTGGGTAATTTAGTTTACTGCTCATGTCAGATGAGGTAATTCAGAACTCACTTCACTAAAGAATTCTGCTGTTGAGAAAGATACTGTCTCGAAACAAACAAAAAAAGAATTAAAAAGATTGCCAGAGATATTTATTACACCCACCTGCATTCTGCAGCCCCAGCAGGGTCTGCTGGCCAGGACTCATGACCAAGCTTGTTGGTGCTACTGTGTATTTGAAGTACATCCAGAAATCAAATAAGGCATTCAGGCTGAACAGAGATGCAAGTGCAAGTTCTAGAAGAAACACAGACGTTTTTACCCGTGCTTGAGCATGGGGAATAAAAAGTATATTATTTGCAAAAATAGGTATATGCCCATCAAAACCAGGTCATTATTAGTGCTATCAGTAAGTACTAATTTGTGGAAGTATCCAAGATTTCTTCACCTTCTTACAAAAGAACCATTGGAGATAATTTTCCTTGCTATATTTAGACTAATTTATATCACTAAAATTGATTTTTTAAAAACAGGGAGTTATTTTCTAAAAAAGGACATAAACTACTGCAATGAAGTTTCACAGTACTCAAAAATCACCTTCCCTCAAATCATCTGTCACTCATCTCATGATTTTTCTCCCTCTCTTGCTTCACCCTCTAATAGTATTTGATGCAGCTAGCTTAGAGTCTAGTCATTCGAAACAAACTTTCTGTGAAATGCCATCCACACCCACACAGTACAACACAGTAGTAAAATCTGATATATCTAAGAAAGCTGTTAACACTCCTTACCTGTCACTAAAAAAGATGAAATTCCAACAGTTTAAAGGAAGATAACAGAAAGCAAACCAAAGTTTTGGTTTAAATTAAAAAAAAAAAAAAAAAAAAAGCTAGCTTAAAAATGACCACCACAGCAATAAAACTGACAAGTGAAAAAAAGAAAAGAACCCTGAAAATTAATTGAAATACTGCAGCAACTCACCGATATACCAGAGTGGCCAGTATGTGATGTTGTAATACGAGCTTATGAGTTTTCCAGTCCTAAAAAGAAAAACAAGTAGTTCTCATTTTGCAACTATTCAGTCCCAAGAAATATTTAGGGATATATGAAGTAGGATGCTTTGCTTGTTTGAATCAGATGTAACAATTAGCGTACATTTCAGTATATATCATGCCTGCAACAGATACATTAAGGAGTCCCCAGGCCCAGACCACTTTCCGGGCTTCAGTCTCCTTCTTCATCCTGATGGTCCTGTCGATGAGGGAAGTGGCTGGACTCTGTTCTGGCATCATTATCTGTAACAACAAACACAGAGAGAAGACAAAATCTTTCAACTTTTATACAGGAGGATTCTCTGTCAGCACAACATGAAAGAAAACGCAGTAATCCAAAATGAACAATGTAAGTGTGCTTTACCTTTACCCACTGAGTCACGTTTAGCATATTAAAAAAAAAGATTTTTTTTTACCAGTAAAAATAGGTAATATTTCTTTGATGAACTCTACTGTCAGCACTGTCACCTCATTACTGAGGAACAGTGCCCATCGTCTCCAGTGGAGATAAGAGGACCCAGACCGATTCCAATCTCATTTTTGAAAAATAACATCCTTCAGAAGTTGGAGGCAAAGCTCCCGCCTTCTCCAGTCAAAGGAAGGAAAAGCCTTGCACAGCTCTACAGTTTTCCTATTGAAAATTCCCATTCGTTTCATTTGGTAACAGAGTATTTTCAGCCTGTACAGCCACCTCCTGTGGGTTCAGTACACCTGAAAGGTAGCTACCTTTATGCCCAGCAACACCTTATGTGAAAGAAACAACCCTGGTGACTCTTTCTGCTAGTCCTGTCACCAAAATATGCTACTGTTCCTTCCTGCCACTTGCTTAAATTCTTCACTAGATGGGAACATAAATAGTTTGCTTTTTGGAACAAATACTTCCAACTGTACATTACTACATTAAAAAAAAAAAAAGAAAAAATACAAACCCCAAATCACATTATCTGCTTCTTATTGGTACAATGATTCAACAGTGAAACAGTTAACATCACGATTATTGGAAGACTTATACAAGAACCCATTGCCTGTTTTGGGGTTGGGTTTTTTTTTTTGAGAAGTTTTTCACCCAGTTTGAGCCCCAAGACTTCCCTTCCCACGCTGACAAATGTGACAGCCTTAAGCAGAGATCCTCTCCCCCATCCTCACACTCCCAACCTCTCTCCCTGAACCATGTCCTCCTGCAGAAGCAGAAGTTGCACTGTTAGGCTACTAAAATAAAAGTGGGATTTGGTCCTATTCTAGTTGCTTAGGACAGATGGGTGTGGGGTTTTCACCTCCAGATTGTAATATGTCCTCCCATACTCCCTGCCCTCTTCTACTAAGCCACAGTAATGAGGAAAGATGCCACCTTGACAACACATAAGGTATTGACCCCAGTGCCACACATGGAGGTCCCCTACACCTCCTCTTGCCCCAAGCCCCCCAGCATGCCCCTCTGCCATACACAGCCCCAGCTCCCCTTGCCCAAGACCCCACAGCACCCTCCACCCAGATCTCACTGTCACGCACGAAGAACCCCCACCACACACACAGAGACCCTCAGAGCTCAGCCCACACCCCACT
>NW_009647856.1:12525297-12538104 GCF_000708025.1 Charadrius vociferus | reverse complement strand
AAGGGGCGCGTGAGGCGGGAGCCGTGGGCCGCCATGTTGGGCCGCGCCGTGGACGGAGGTGGTGGAGAAAGGGGGTGACTGGCTCACTCGCTGTCCCCTGCTGCGTGGTGCAGGGCCACACATCGCCGTGTTTTTCTCACTTATTTTTATAGCTAAATTAATTGATTATGCATCGTAATCACCTTGCCAAAGTCAACAGTTAAAACTAAGAGGTTTTGGGTCTGTTTGCGCGCTGTGCAGGTGTAACTTCGTATTCCTGCTCTGAAATACTGTAAATGAAGAGGGTTTTGTGAGTCGGTGTATCCAGAAGGTATTCCCTGAGGTAAACGTGGTCCAAATTGTTGTGGTGGCTTTGGGGTCACCTCTTTGTGTCATGAAGTCTGGATGGTAAATCATGCAACATTGTGTGGTGATATACTGACATTTTCATGTGATATGTCCTTTTTTGGTGAGGAGCGTACGTCAGCAGATGGGAAGAATCGTGAGGCAGCAAATTGAGAGGAGCTGGATAGTGGAGGCATATTGAGCTGAGGTGGCAGCAACAGCTCATAAAAGACGGGGGCAGCAGCTTTGCAAAAGAAAAATTATCTGGGATATTCTGATTATCTGGGGCATCCAACCTGTTTCTTAATTTTTCCCATTCTGCTTCCAATTTGGGTACATACAATAACTTCCAAGTTGTCCCAGTGTAAAGGCTGGTGGAATGTGTTATTCTACTATAAAAAAGCTGGTTATGGGAAACATATGGTAATAAAAATACAGTTGGAGAAAGGGAGGAGACAAATTTAAACAGGGTGGAAGTTGGTTTGGTAGATCCACACCAATGGGCAATTTCAGTTGGTTTGAAAGATCTCTAGACTTTGATTAATTTCCTAAGCAAGAGGATGAAAACAAGAAAAGCATGAAATTGAGATAATATTGAAGGACTGTTAAAAGCCTAATTTGGCCTTCCAGTCTCAAACAGCTGTTTGAGGATGGGGTGAATCACCCATCCTCAGGTGCAGAGGAAGAAGAGTCATTTTGGTGCGATTTCCAGCTTTGACACAGCTCGAGTGAGAGATGAAATCCCACCCAACATCCCCCAAACGTTACGGACCAACAGGACTTGAGGGCACTCCAGCCTTCCCCAAATCGCAGCTGAAGCACTTTAACAACTAGAAAAGGGGCCGTTTTGTGATGCTGTCGTCCCCGTGGCTCCTTGGGTGCTGATGTCTGATGTCTCTGGGCTTCCTGAGATGGTTGGCTGGACAATGTGCTGCCAAGAGGCCACTCCTAATGTGGTAATTCTCACCCCACATCCAGCACTGAGGCCCCATGAGTTACCCTTTTTCCTCGCTTTAGTGGTATTACTGGCAGAACGACCCTTTGCTCCCTGGCGCTAGTCAGAAACCAGATGAGAGGGAATATGATGAGGAAGGCTTTGAGGGGATCAAAGGGAAAATCCTGCCCTGCTCCTGCGCTGGCATTTTGATTATCTGTCTTGTCTGCTGTGCTCAACATAATATTTAATTCTGTGTTTTATGCTGACACCTGCTGGCCCTTAGCAGAAGGTTATTGTGGGCCTTACACAAAACTTTCCTGCCTAAAAGGCTTTCACAACCTCGGAAGTTATTATTTATAATCACATCATGGGGTGATGTCACTGTTAGAACCAGTCTTTAATCTCCAGGTATAGGCAACTGATTGTATCTCTGCCAATAACCTTCCCATCCCCTTCTTGTTATTACCAGTTGCAATTCATCCGTGAGCTTGCTGTCCTAAAATGCAAAGCTACAGCATGATCCGATGGAATGTGTGGTACAGTATAAACTGCTGTGTGACTCAGACACCTGAAATCTAGGTACAGCCCTGGAAACTTGAAGGTCTTGATTTCCTAATTTAAGGAGATTTGAGTTGGAAATAAGTAGCTCCTCTGTTATGACACTGGCATATAGCTGCAGATTTTCCAGAGAGATCAAAATGAAGCTTCTACTCCAAAAATGATGTCAGTCATGTCTACAAATGGTGAGCCACATACTGAAATCCCTACTCATTCTATATCCAGGGCATTCCCAAGGTGTCTGGCAGATGAAGGATGTGGAAATAATCCATTACTTACAGAAATAATAGTTCTCTCACCAGTAATCCAAAATGAATTGCGTTACAGCCAATTAACTTTGATCATCCAGGAGACGGAGCCCTTCGCCACGTCGGTGTTACCGGTCTATCTTGAGAAGGTGAGAAAAGACACATTTCTATCCTAAGGTGAAACGTGTATGGGATTTCTGAGGAATATGGGCTTGTTGAGAGTCTCGGCAGAAATGCTGAAGGCGTGAGGGCTCCCGTGTTTCCCTGGGGCAGGGGCTGGCACTGCTCCCTGTGCTGTAGCTGTGTGAATGCCAGTCAGCCTCGTGTCTCAAAGCCTCTCTCACAAGCTCACACACGCTGTGAGAATTAGCATTATATAAGGAATTAATGATTATACGTTGTTCTAAGTAACATCATGTGTATGATGTTATTTCCCTGAAACAGATCCTCCAGAAAGCCCAAGAGAAAAGATTATTTTCTGGTGAAAGGGAGAGCAATTCAAAAGGTAAATATGAGTTTTGTAAGTTATGCATAGAATTAAAAAAAAAGCAGTTTAGAAAATCCCTTGGACCCTGTGAGAGAGCAAGACGTGATGCAGAATGGATGCGGAAAGGGCAGAGGGGACAAGTGAGGCACCAGGAGCACAAGGAAAGCTCATTTCGGCATAGGTCACCTCCCCTCTCCTCACCTGTCCGAATTGCTGAACACTTATTTTGTGAGGATGGGAGACGAGGGGCACCTCAAGCCATGGGTTCTCTCACCCTTCCCATGTGATAGGAGAGACTACTACGCTGTGTCTTGGTTGCAAGAACCTTTTTTAGATAGGGGGCAACAACAGAAGGTCCATTTTCAGAAAAGTCATGACTCCACCTAAATTTGATTACTTTTGAGGCCTTTCTAGTTGGCAGGAGTGGGCAGGTCTGTCCCTCTGTCAACAGCAGCAGAGGCAAACCATCCATATATTGTTAAGGCAATTTTAAGCAATGAAACAAAGTTTGGTTAGATGAGATTCATTTAACCTTTCACTTCTTAACGTGTCACCAGGGTGTTTGTGATTCACTGCATGATCCCACATCCTCTTTGGACTGTGCAGAGGGTTTGTCCCACCCTGCCCACATTAGTCTGCCTGGGCCCTGAGAGTGCTAATTCCTGAGCGGGCTCGTGCGGGGCTCTCACCCACACACCCTCCGCCCCTTGGCGTGGGAGCTGCATTTAAGCTGAGGCCATTTTTTTTTTGGTCCTTGTTTGAGCTGCAGTGGGTGCACGGTGGACTTGGGCTTGTACTTCTTGACATCCTGGCTGTGGATCTGCTGCGTGACTGCGGACTTACCTGAGGATCTGGACTGTGGCTGTCCCTGGTCAGTGCCGCCAGACCTGCTCTGCCCCTCTCGTTTGGGTCCCAT
Organism: Charadrius vociferus; assembly: GCF_000708025.1. Lineage (NCBI taxonomy): Eukaryota > Metazoa > Chordata > Aves > Charadriiformes > Charadriidae > Charadrius > Charadrius vociferus. The sequence goes on along the minus strand of NW_009647856.1, from coordinate 12,534,634 downwards.
GGGGCTGTGCTGCTTGTGGTGAGCTCTCTACCCCCACCTGCCTTGCTGTCACCTTTGGCTTCTGGCTTGCTGGGCGGTGCACCCCTGCCCTTGCAACTCCCTAATTTGCTCAGGTGTTTTGGGCTCTGAGCACTACAGAGGCTGATTTTCAGCCTGTGCAGGACTTCACCCATAGGTTACCCTGTGGTTCAAGGCTGATCTCTAAACCCTGCGAGACCTTATGGCTGCAGCGGGAGGTCACAGTGCTGCAGGCTTCTGTAGCCCCTTTAGTGGGGATTAGGAGTGGGTACAAAGGTTTGGGGCTTAAATGCAACTCCTTAAATGCAATGGGTGGAGGCTTCAGATGAGGCTGGTCAGGGCACTCGGAGCTTGTTGGTGTACTTTAGACCCTGACATCATGTTTGGCGGATCTCTTGGCAGCCTTTAAATCCATGCAGGATGTAGCATGAGTAATTTAGGGCAAAATTAGAGCTTGCTTTTATTAAGTCCCTCCTTCCTGTTTTCGAAGAGTGTATCCACAGGAGGTGGTGTGGACGGTTTTTCGGTTCTTTATGAAATGTCGAAGGCCATAAGCTACATGTGGGATTTGACTTCCGGCAAAATTACTGTAGTGCTAGAAGCAGGAAGTTCTCGTGATGGTTCCTGTCTCTTAGGATAAACTTGTGTTATCTGATTTACATTGAGGGGAGTGGAGATCTGCTTGTTTCCCAAGGACTGCGTTAGGTTAAACGTCAAAGACCTGGGGACTCGCAGGAACAAACCTTATCTCCTTGCAGAGTGTATGTTCTCCACAGTATGCCCCCAAGTTACAACAGTTGCAGGATGACTAATTCCTCTATGTCAAAACAGGCAGAATTCCTGCCTGAGGCTGCCTTTGTTCCCCAAAACATGAGGCCTGGCCTTACAAAAGACTTGCTTGGAGTCTGCTGTGAACCCATGACAAGAAGCCACTGTCCCAGCTGTGCAGGTGGGAGTGGAGACTTGGGGAAGTCTCCTCAGGGAGGTGCTGACAAATGTTGAAAGCGTTACAGGTGAGATCCTGTGGGGATGGTCAGAGGCTTCCTTTCCTCGGTGTCCTGAGATTGATTGCAGAGCAGCTGAACCATCTCCCTTCTGTCCCCATGTTAGTTCCCAGGAACCCCATCTGCAGGTATTACAGCAGGGCCAGCACCTGGCTCTTCCTCTGTAACATTTTTAATGAGACAAACAAAAAGTGTGTCCAACAGCCCTTCAGCTCTACCTGTCATTCTGGGACAACTGCAGCTGGGTGTTCCCACGACCGAAGGCAAGTGAGATCATTCCCAAAGCTCAGCCAGGAGAGCACTGGTCGCCATTACTCCTTTAACATAGATAATGATAACTCAAATGTCTGGGCACCTTTATGGAAGGTGAACAAGATGGAGCCTATTCCCAGTGAAGTGAGATGTAGACAGAGTCCAGCACAAGAGCAAAGGGACCCACAGAGCTACTGGATCAGGGAACAGCCCTATGGGGATTGGGAAGCTGGGAAGACCCGGCAGTGGCTGTTCCAGCACTTCTTCAAACCGGTGTCACCTCTTCCTGAGAGGGATACTTTGTTAGCAGAGATTTCTAGCAAGCCTGTCCAAGGAGAAGGGTCCAGCTCCACAACTGAGGTCTTAAGTTCCTGTTCACCCAAGGCTTTTTTCTGCCCCTGCTATACAACTTGATCTCATGTGGATCTTGCTGGAACCTTACTTTGCTTGAAGCACTGGCTGGCTAGATCTGTGTGAAACCATCCCAACGGAAGACTAGGGGGGATGCTAGTAATTTCAATAAAAGAATATATTTAAACTATCTGGCTTATATCTAGAAGTGTGTAACTTGTATATAAGGGAGGATTTATAGCATGGCCTTGGCCTAGTCTAGAGAACTTGTTGCAGGCAGGATCCAGAGCTTGCATGCTACCACCAGAGTGATTATTTCACCCAGTTATTTCACCAGAGTGATTATTTCTTCAAAGTAATGACTCAAATTGAGCATTTCTGTTGGAGTGAGATCTTTCTGCTGACTGCCTCTTTGTAACAAAGAGTGGGCTACTAGAAGTCTATCAGAGGAAAACCCATGACCAAGAACCGACTGGTAGAGCTCCTTGCCCCCAGTGAGACCTGGAATGACATTCAGTTTGACATTATTTTCCTCTACCTAGAAAAATGTGTAAAAGGACACCAAGGAGCTCTGTGGGCAAAGCTTGGAAAACAACTCCTCCCTCACAGGTTTGAATGTGTCAGTGGAAAATATTTTTTTTGAGTTGAAGTCAGCCTCCTATCTGTTGGTTGCCTTGAAAGCTCTGATAAATGTGAGAACTTACTCACATGGAATACAGATATGTATTATCTGAAAAAGGGTTTCTTAACAAGTCCTGTATAAATTCACCTTTGCTAGGCTGAGTTTGAACTTCGCATCAAACATGAAGCTGATTTTGATCTTCAGTGCCCTCTTCGGGGCTTCCTTGTGCGTGGAAACTTTTGTCGGGTGAGTTATGCTTTTGTGGAAGACCTTTCATTTAAGGCCGTATTTTCCAGTTGTTGTTTTTCATGATCTTAACTTTACAAAATCTGCTTGGGGCACATTCTTTGCTTTTTATGACTGACTTGTCTTGTGCTTTGGTTCTAGTATTTGAAGGAACCCTTCTCTTTAAGTTCATTTGAGTTTTCCAAGGAGAAGGGTCTAGCTGCAGAGTTGGGTTCCGAAATTTATGTTCACCCAAGGCTTTGACTGTACCTAGGGAGCAGTCTTGAGCCTTGATCTGCAGCTGAACCTCACTGCAAAGTTCAGATGTTCAGCTTGACAGATCTGGTCTGGCACAAAGCAGAGCTGAAAGACCAGAACCTGGCTTCAGATCGGAAAGGTCACTAGTTTCCCTTTGTTTTTGAAGTTTCTTATTTCTCTTTAAATGTTTAATCCTCTTCAGAGCATTTCTAAGCAATTTGAATCCCTGTTTCTAACCACGATCTGTATGTTGCATTGCAAAATAATCTCCTTCTGGTGTATTTCCTCATAGTCTTACTGACTGTGTAAGAAGAGGATAAAGAACCTAATAGATACTTCCTGAGGTATAGTAAGTGAGCACTAGATTCCAGTGAATAAATATGTATATAAGGATGTAAGGATTAAGAATAAGAAATAATATATCTAATTTACTAAAACTCTAGGATTTGTAAAGCCCGGAGAGGCTATTTTGATCATTTAATCTGGGCTCTGGCATGATGTAGACCAGATTCTCGTGAATTCATTCCTCTGTCACATCCAGTAGCTGTGGTTAATGAGCCTCATCTCTTCACAGAAGAATCCAATCCAGAAATAAAGCTTATGGTGCTGCAGAATCCAATACTAAGTTATTAATGTGATAAAGTGCCTTCAGTGTTGATTTCACTTGATCTATCAAAAGAATCTTATACCTCAACTGGCCAGACTGAGGGACCTGGTGTTAATGAGTGTCTCTTCTCAACAGCTAAGTCCACACTGGTAAATAAACGCACACATAACTGAGCTCATATGCCAAGTCCCTTGTTTACCCTGTCTTAAGATGTGTTTTCTAATTCTGCAGTTACTCATGCCGATTTGCTCTGAGTCATCTCCATTTTTTAGGACTGCTTGCACTGGGTGCCAGCAGAGCAGCTGGGCCAGGTCAGGATACGGAACTCTGTGGACTTTTATTCTGTCTCCAACAGTAGCCAAAGGCAGATGCCTAGGGAAGAGAATGAAAACAAACACACCAAGTGCTTTAACCACCAAATGCCATTTGCAAACACAGTATTAACGCCTGGCTCACTTGCAGTAATCCCCAGGCTATACAGCTAAGGAGCACGTCGGTGCTTTTGGCTACGGCATTGATGCCAGGCTATACTTCTAGTCGTTAATTCATTATAGCTTCCAGTTTTCCTTCAGAATCCCCCTTCATTCTCCAGAATAGGATCTTCTGTCCCACAGCTGTTGCATACAGTTGTTATTTGCACATCCTTTTGTCATTTCAGATAAGCATTGTGGGTGGAAGGGACCTCCAGAAGTCTTTAGTCCACCCTCCTGCTCAGAGCAGGACATGGAGCTGCTTCCCCTTGTTATCATCATCTACCCCTACTGAGAAGAGTTTGTTGGGTTTTTTTTAACTGCCCTTCAAGAAATTGTAGGCTGCAGTTGAAACAGCCTGAACAAGCCTGGGTTCATCAGCCTCTCCCTGTGGTACTGTTTGCTTGTACCTATTTTACCAAACAGCCTAGAACATTGTGTATTTGAATGGGGTATATGTTTTTAGTGATCTAAAAACCACGTAGACTACACATTGTGATCACTGTATGTTGTACAACGCAGTCTAAGTTAATCGCTAAGTTTACGTCTATAACCTGTGGAGTGAGGTACTGCCAGAAGGTGATTCATTCCACCTGGAATGGTGCAGGCCACCCTCTGACGGTATCAGCTCCTGACAACACAGGGAGGTTTGTCAACTGTCTTTGAATAGACTGAAGAAAGGTGAAATGAATCCTGTATTTAACGTTTGGTTTGCTTTGTTGTATAGTGCTCCCCAAACATTTGATCATTTGCAAACTCAACCAGAATTTTTTTTTTCAAGTTGTTGACAAAAAATTACTGATAGATGCAAGACTGATCCTTGTAAGCAATTAAAAATTCATTCGCTTGATGTCTTGTTTATGATGAGATCTTAAAAATCGCCATTTAACTAGTTACTAATCTAGTATAGGTGTAGCAGGCTGGCCCTGCAGGTTTGCACCCTCTTGGGTGACACTAAGTCAGCTACATTAAAGAAGTTCCTGTCGGCTGGTAGCATGCAAATAACTACCCACCAAATTAATTATCTTGATAACAGGCTAGTTCAACCCATCTCTTTTTTGAGACTGTTTCTGAAGACTTACCGATTTATTGCAGGCACCAGGTTCTCCGAATCAAGACAAGAAATGAGGAGGAGGTTAAGCAGTTACAGCTTTTGGAATCGCTGGAACACCTTGAGGTATGTTATTACCACAGAGGCATTTTTTAACGTTTCAGACTGGGGTAGGACTTATCAGGGCAGGACTTTGCATCGTGTTTGGAAGGTTCTTACCATACTGTGGCAGCTGCTGCAATAGTGTCTCAATATTTGGTGTTTGATCTGCAAGTTCTAGCACCAGCTTGGTATTCAGGAGTGCCTGCATTCATATTTTCTTCCTACTGGGTTTAGTCATATTTGAATTGAGCTGCTCTTAATCTTAGTATCATAAAGCTAGTCTTTAAAGTGGAGATGCCACTTTTTTTTGTACTTATCTCCCAGCGTTGTGGGAGGAATTTATTAGTTTGAGTCTACACTGTATTGAAACAGGAAAACACACTATAAAATTCTAGGTTATTACTGTTCTTATTGCCATTGGTGAGAATTTTTATTATCACTTTCTTTAAAAACATTGATTTGAATAGTATAGAAACTAGAATTTAGAAAAGCCCTACCAAAGGAGAAAGAAAAACAATGGGTTTCATATTAGCTAATACTGTGATACAGAGATTTTTTTTAAACTATTTCTGGTTAAAGGGAAAACAGTAAAATCATCTTAGAAGACTAAAATTTCATCTTGCTTATATGACTGAAGCTCTGAAGTCAGTGAAAATGCTGACTTCAGCCTCCTGTGTTTGTTTTTTTTTAATGAGCTTTTCACATTAACTGATACAAGGTTGTGGTGAGGCTGAGATAAAGAATGGAGCGTGCTGTAATCATGACGGCCATAATACTGCAGAGATCATTCAGTTTGGGAGATACCAGCATTTTTAAAGCTTTAGAAGAGCTGTTTGCAGGACACTTTCCCTAGACCAAATCCATTTTCCTTTCTCTTTTCAGCTTGATTTCTGGATAAATCCCTCCTCTGCTGCCCTCCCTGTGGATGTGCGAATCCCTGCTAACAATGTCCAAGCAGTCAAAGCCTTCCTGGAGTCCAATGGGATTCAGTACTCCATCCTGATTGAAGACCTGCAGGTAGGCAATGCCATCAGCGCGTGATTAGCTTTTAAATCCTGTAGAAACAAATAGTGATTCACAGTCTGGCCTCATTCATTATTTCATGGACTCATTCTATACTCTGCTTTCCATGTAGTCTTCCCCTTAGTTTTGTATTCTGTGGATTAATTTCTCAAAGATGATCTGTGGATCGCTGCTGCCCTGGGAAGCTGCGATCACTCTGCAGATGCTATCTGAAGCCATGTTGAATAGTGACATCAATAAACTCATAGGCTCCACGGGACTTTTCTTATAACCCCTGAGGAATCTCATGTGGTCTTTTGGCCTCAGACATTTGGGAATCACAACACTAAAGTTACTCATAAATCAGTAAACTGTGTTAAGGGCAGCTCTGGATCATAGTCCGAAGAACCTTACACCGCCCTGTGAGAGAAAAATCACGCCCTTGGGCACTAATCTGACATTTCTTCATGAACAGTAGTCCCAAAATGGCACCTAAAATAGTGTTAACTCAGCAGAAACACTGCCCTTTTTTTTTTTTTTTTTTTTTTGTCCCAAGCTTTCCAATGCTATTCTTGTTCATCTTAACGAGTGTTTAAAACTTAATGCTAACCATTTAAACACTGCTGTTCTTGCCCACTTCGCTACAGGTACCTTCAGCAGAAACATATTTGCTCCATGGCTGTGGGAAGCTTGGGGCTGGGGCTGGAGCCAGTGTGCAGTGCCACCCTTTTGTTAATTGAGATAAACATTTGGTCAGAGGTTTGCAAATTAAGCAGCTTTTCCTCAACATTTGAATGGCATCTTTTAGGTTGTTCTGGATAAAGAAAAGGAAGATATGGCCTACAGTGAACAAAGGGAGCGCAGCAGCAGCACCTTCAACTATGGAATGTACCACTCTTTAGATTCTGTGAGTACCTCAGCTTTAGGGGAAGAGGATTCTTTTTTTCTGGCCTTTTTTCATGCTGTCTTCAATTAAACATCCTATATTAGGATCTAAAATGTCTTTCCAGCTTCCTTTGGCATGTGGTTTTGTTTTTAATGGATTAATTTTGTAGCCAGCACCACGAGCCAGCGCTTTCCCTGACAGAGTTTTGGAACAGACAAGTGTTGATCATACTTCTTCATAAACTCTTCTGCAGAGTTCTGGCAAAACCCTTCCTTCTGAATCATTGAATGGTTTAGGTTGGAAGGGACCTTGAAGATCATCAAGTTCCAACCCCCCTGCAATGGGCAGGGACACCTCCCACCAGCCCAGGTTGCGCAGAGCCCCGTCCAGCCTGGCCTTGAACACCTCCAGGGATGGGGCAGCCACAGCTTCTCTGGGCAACCTGCGCCAGGGGCTCACCACCCTCAAAGGGAAAATTTTCTTCCTAACACCTAATCTAAATCTATCTTTTTGCAGTTTGAAGCCATTCCCCCTCGTCCTGTTGCTACACGCCCTTGTAAAAAGTTCCTCTCCAGCTTTCTTGTAGGCCCCCTTCAGATACTGGAAAGCTGCTATACGCTCATGTTGAGCTTCTCATCAACCAACACCCCAAGTCCTTCTCCTCAGGGCTGCTCTCCATCCATTCTCTGCCCAGCCTGTATTTGTGCATGAGATTACCCCAAACCATGTGCAGGACCTTGCACCTGACCCTCAGAAGAGATTGAGAAAGAAATTAATCTCAAAATAGGGAAATACAGGAAGCGAGTGGCCATCAAGCAGAGCAGAGGGTAAGGTATTTTTACTACCAGAAGTTCTTAAAGAGGGTTTTGAACTTATTCCTGAAATAAGTAGATCTTGATGATGTAGCAGCGCTTCCTTCTACTTTGTGATGTTAGGAAAAGCGCTGACTACATTGATGTAAGGTGAGATGGGGCTTTGGAGAGGTCATAGTAATGAAGGTAAAAGGAGAGAAAAGTAGATTTCATCAGGTCCTACAATTGCTCTGGGCAGTGCTATATATAAATGTAATGTAAATGTCACCGTGTCTTTTCATTTCAGATTTATGGAGAACTGGATCATCTCGCATCTGAGTACAGCAACATTGTCAGCAAGATCCAGATTGGGGAATCCTATGAAAAGCGGCCTTTGTATGTGCTGAAGGTACGACATATATCACAGAATGTGTGCATACATATGTGTATACATATACTAATATACATATGTATTATACATACAGCACAATTCAGTCCAAAGCATCCCAGTCTATACAGGATGTTTTTGACTAAAAGGCATAAGTGAGAGTTTTAAAACTTTCTGTTTTGTTTGACAGTTCAGCACTGGCGGAAGCAACCGTCCTGCAATCTGGTTGGATGCCGGTATCCATTCCCGAGAGTGGGTTACTCAAGCGAGTGCAATATGGATGGCTAAAAAGGTCACTTCAGCAGTGATGGATTTTTCTTTTATCTTGGAAATGCCTCTGACTATTTAAAAGTATAGCACACCTGTATGTGTTTAGCCAGCTCTGCTACCTCTCCTTTACCCCTCTTAAAGCACAGCCGACTCCAGAGAGAACACAGCAGTTGCCCAGACAAAGAATTGAAAAATGCTGTGTATTGTTAGAGCAGCTGGGAGAAGTTTAGGTAGACAAAATGTAGTAGCTCGGGTGAAATTGTTGAGGACTGCATGGTTGATAGTTATACAAATAATCAGGGACTTTTTGAAGACTAGTTTGCTGCTTTGGTCTGCAGACACAGAGGAACGCCGTGTCATTGGATACCTTCCACAACAGGGCAAAAGCTTCCAGCTCTATATAAATGAGCATTTAAGTTCTGCTGCAAATGCCCAAACTACCAGAGAAGTGCAGTACAGTTGTGTATTCCCAACCTGGCTAATCAGTCTCAGTCTCAGTGCCAGCCTTGGCCCATTCTCTGGGACAGGGACAGTAAAATACATCCATTGCTCTCTCCAAGCTCCATGTCTAACGAGGAACAGTTATGGCCAGCAGATGATTAATGTTTTTTGTTTGCCTGCCCCGAAAGCCAGACTTGTCTCTGTACCTAGCTGTTAGAGCATAAGCATGCAGGACAGAAATATCACAGAATCGCAGAATTTTCGGAGTTGGAAGGGACCTCTAGAGATCATCTAGTCCAACTCCCCTGCTAAAGCAGGATTGCCTAGAGCACATTACTCAGGACTGTATCCAGGCGGGTTTTGAAAATCTCCAGAGAAGGGGACTCCACAACCTCCCTGGGCAGCCTGTGCCAGTGCTCTGTCACCCGAACTGTAAAGAAGTTTTTCCGTGTGTTGGAACGGAACTTCCTATGTTCCAACTTGTGCCCATATGCTGATAACCACAGTGTACCGTATTGTCTCTGCTTAGATTGCCTCCGACTATGGGAATGATCCGTCCATCACCTCTCTGCTGAACAAAATGGACATTTTACTGCTGC
>NW_009647856.1:12513962-12525214 GCF_000708025.1 Charadrius vociferus | reverse complement strand
CGCTCTTCCAAGCAAACAATAGCTGCAAGGGAAGTAGGCTCTGAATGTCCATTTCTTAATGCCGTAAGAAGGGGTTACAAAAGATTTGGGCAGCCAAAGATACTAATTACTTGTCTAACCTATCTTAACCCTCGGTAAATTCACCAGCCCTTCGATTTTTGTCCATTGGCCCATCTTGGCAGTCAGCCCATCAGAAATAATCTTAGTCTCGTGCCTGGGATCGCTTCCTGGTGAATGGCAGCTATTTCTGGGTAGCAGTTTTAATGCAAGGATGAGATTTGCTCCATTTTGAAGCCGTAGTGTTTCTTTTTTTTTTTTTTTAGAACCGCATGTGGCGGAAGACCCGCTCCAAGAATCCAGGCAGTTTGTGTGTTGGAGTTGATCCAAACAGGAACTGGGACGCAGGTTTTGGAGGTAGGAATAAAATTTCTGAGTTCTGGCTGTCACTAAGAAGAAAGTTCCCTTTCGTGTTCCCAGATCCTGTTACAAAGGATCAGCAGTTGTCTTAATAGTATAAGGGATTCAGAAAGAAAATGGTCAAGTAGGGTGGGAGCTGTCTTTTGTAAAGATAATTTCTTGTTGACTAATTGCCAGTGAGCACAAGATGAAGGCAGTAATCTGTATCACCTAGAAGTATGTTCCTTGAGTATTCATGCTCTGTTGCTGCTGTTTGAGCATTTATCAGCATTTAAGGCCTTGCCCTTGGCTGAAGACCTGTTCTTCGGAAAGCCCGGCTTTGTGTTGGTCTGCTTTGACCTTTCATGAATGCCAGTTCTTACAGGTTTGCCTTTGTTCCCCCTTTTGCACCGGCAGGTCCTGGAGCCAGCAGTAATCCCTGTTCTGACTCTTACCGTGGGCCCAGTGCCAACTCAGAGGTGGAGGTTAGATCTGTCGTCAACTTTATTAAGAATCATGGAAACATCCGGGCTTTCCTCACCCTCCACAGTTACTCTCAGCTCCTGATGTATCCCTATGGCTATAAATGCACTGAACCGGCGGACTACGTCGAGCTGGTGAGACATAATCACTTGGCTTTAGCTTCCTCTCTTCTGTCCAGCTGGCTTCTTATCCTCAAGTATTGCTGTGAGGTATCAGGATGAAAATGAGAGGCTGAACTCTGCCATCCATAACAGTAACCATCTGTAAGAGCGAACAAAAACCCAGTGCAATGAAATGCCTTTAAAAGAGAAACCTTGGTTGTACACGAACACGTGCCATCCCCACCCATCCTCAGCCCTTTTTGCTCATCCACCTTTCCTTCCTTCTGCTTTAATGACAGCATCACAGCTGTAACAATATCTCTGAGACAATATGGAGCTCACAATCATAATTCAAATGGAAAGGACCTCTGGAGGTCTCCAGTCTCACCTTCTGCTGAAAGCAGGCAGACATTGGAGTCAGACCCAATTTCACAGTTGGATCGGGTTGCTTAGGGCCTTGCCCAGCTGACTTTTGATTAATTGCTTTGATTTGTGTTGATATTTCTCAAGACAAATCCCACAGCTTCTTCAAGCCCGTCCCAAAGTTTCCCCACTGTCATGGGGTTTTTCTTTTTCCCTAATACCTAAATGCAATTTTCCCCTGTGGCAATTTGTTTGCTGCCACTCGTCCTTTTGCCCTACTCGAAGAAGAGCCTGGCTCTCTTGTCTACAACCAGCCATTACGTAGTTGAAGTGAGCGCAAAGCTGACCCCTGAGTACTGGAAGTTCTACAACTGCCTTGGGATTTTCTGCTCTCTTGAACCTTCTCTTGACAAGAGAGTCGGTGAGATGAAGCACTGGATGATCAGATACAGAACCTGCTATGATTTCATTCACCCACAGGGTCACCTCCCCAAAATACTGTGGAAACAGCGAGTGTTGTCACTAGAAGTGATTAAGAAATGGATTGATTTGGCATTAGTTTATTGGGGGGGGTGTGAAACACTGGGGATTTTGTGAAAGATTGTGGAGATTTCCCCAAGTATGGTTCAGGTTGGCGAAACCTTAACATTTAATCCCATTAAACGTGGCTACTTTCTGACCCATCATTCATCTCCTCCTCTCCAGGATGCCTTGGGAAGAGCTGCCGCCAGTTCCATCCGGTCCCTGTATGGCACCACCTTTACAGTGGGGAGCATTTGCACTACTATCTGTGAGTATTTTGCTAGTTTGCGCTTTTACGGGCTGTCCTGGAGCCAACATCCTCTGTCTCCCCCCCAGAAAAGGTTTCTCCTTCTTGGCAGCAGTGATGCTTCTGTAGAGCGACACCACTACTCAAGCACTGGTGCTAAGCGATCGCGTGAAAACCTAATACTTGTCCCTTGTGAATATACGACGCAGGACAGCAGAACTCAAATCGATCCTCTGTTCACCCCTCTGGCTCTTCTCCCTTTCTCTTTCAGACCAAGCCAGCGGCGGCAGCATTGACTGGAGCTACGATTATGGCATCAAATACTCTTTCGCCTTTGAGCTGCGAGACACGGGTCGCTACGGTTTCCTCCTGCCAGCCAGCCAAATTATCCCAACTGCAGAGGAGACCTGGCTGGGGCTGAAAAAAATCATGGAGCACGTGCGAGACAATCCCTACTAAAAGCTGGGGTGGGAATGGGCTGTCTGCAGCAGGAAGTTCATAAATCCTCTTGGTGTGCTTGCGACAGCTGTAATGACGTGGCACCTGGCTGAATAAAAACCCTGTGCGCATTCCTCCTACAAGCGATACGTGTCTGCATGGAAAAAGCTTTTCATGCTTGTCTTGCTCACCGCAACTGTGTGAGCGTGGTAGACCCTTGAAAAGATTTTTAGGATGCCATTGTGGTCCACCTCAGTGAGACACCGTAGGAACAGTGACAAGGGGAGGATGGAAGATGTGGGCACTTGGGTGGCTATGGAGATGTCAGCGTGACCTCCAGTGAGAGGGAGAGCGCCGGCCTTTTCCCACCCAGCTGAAAAAGAAGTCAGCTCAGGGACTTGTGTCAGTGCAGAGGCTGAGGGGAGATTCGGTCTGAGAGCAGAAAAAAGGGTGCGCTGGGAAAGGAGGCGATGCTCATCCCATCGCTCGTGCCTGCTGCAAACTGTCCTGCCTTGTGCCCTCTGCAGCTCCATCTCTGTCACTAAATGCAAAAATGCGTTTGCTCCAAGCAACGCTGGCCCTCAGCAGCATGGTGAACTTCTGCAAACTTCTCTGCCTGCGCAGCACCGTTCCCCTCCTCACAACCAGCCCTGTGCCCACTGCAGAAACTGCCTCCCGGGGCGGGATGTGGGTGAGCGGGTTTTCTGAAGTACTTCTGAATATTGTGGATTGAAAGTGGTGTGAGCTCTTCAGAGCTGCCGAAGCTCTTGAATGATAAACTATATCATCTAGAAAGTTAATTGCTCCACTACTGGAGCGCAACTGCAGCTGGGGGGATGAGGTGAGCCTGCCTTTTTATCAGCTCCGGTAGCGTCCAGTGGCTGTTTAGAGGAGACAGGGAAGAATTTTGGGTTTTGTGCAAAACAACTTCATGTTGCTGCTCTTGTGAACTCAGGGGCTGCAGCAGCGCTCACTTCTGGGGGCAGAACGGGCTCGTGCGGAGGCCCTAATGTTAAGCAGCATAATCCAGGCTGTGAGACTGATTAAAGGAATTTAATGTCCTTTATCGAGCCTCAGGACACTGCCAGGCCCCCGAGTGCTGGTGAGAGGGAGTTTTCTGGCCTAATGCCCCCAAATATTTCTCCTACCCCTTTTCTCCTTCCCAGATTTGCCCAGTGGGCACAGTTGGAGGGTGGAGGTGGGAGGACGCCTGCTCTAACCCAGCATGGGCAAGTCCGCCATCCCTCAAGAGTCCGCTTCCCTCGTTCTGTTGTTCAGCCTGCTAATTTCTTGGGGATTAAGAGCAAACAGCTCAGGGCCGTGCACGGGAGCCACTGAAGGATCGGAGATTAGCAATCCCTGCTGCTGTTGCAGTGATTAACGAGTCTAACAGGTTTATCTCAATGTCCCATGATCCCCCCCAGCAGCCGGTGAGGTACCCACTCCTCCATGAGCTGGCAGGAGAGCAAACGCACCTGATGTAGTGGGTAAAAGTTCAGACTCAAAGGACACGCGGCTCTTGGCAGGGAAAGGAAGGTGAAGGTGCAGCTGAGGCATCGGGAAATACCACCTGCGGTTGATTTTGGGTTAAGTGCAGCCGTTTTGGAAAGCAAATCCAACCATGGGGCAGCCGGCGCTCCCTGCACGTGTCCCCTTCCCCTCTGCTCACGGCCCCAGCTGGTGGCACCTGCTTCCAAAACTGACCCACCCTGCCAGAATCCCGTCCTCCAGCCAGCGATAAAAACAACTGCGGTAAAACCCTGCTGATGGGGAGGGCCCAGGGCACACAGTTGGCTCTTGGACACAGCCAACCTGCTGCCACCAGAGTGGGGACCTTGGCAGGTGGTGGGCAGGAGCTGTGGAGCTGGAGGAGCCTCAGCCAGGGTTGTAGACCTGTGGCCTCTCCATACCTTTGAAGTTCATTCCCACCATCCAGGTCTTGAGGGCACCTGGCCCCTCTTCTTGTAAGTGCGTGATGACACTGATGACAACTTGATGACAACTGCATCCAGTTTTTGGAACCCCCCCCCCGGCACCAAAGAGACCTGGAGCAAGACCGATGGAGGCCACCAAAAGGAACAGCAGGATGTGTCCCATGATGGAGGGACACATCCTGAGGGAGATGGCATGGTTTGGCCTGGGGATGAGACAGCTCTGGGGTGGGGGGGACCTAACGAGGACCCTCCCATCCCTGTGAAGAAGTTATTGGGAAACCGGAGCCAAGCTCTTCACCACCAAGTGTGGTGGGAGAGACAACAGCATCAGCTGAAACAAGAGAGAGCCAGGCTGGACGCAGGAAAATGCTTCTCCACCAGGAGGACAGTCCAGCAGTGGGACACATTGCCCGGAAGGGCTGCGCAGGGATTCCAAGACCCAATGTGGAGGGACCTGGTCTGCCCCCAGAGCTGACCTTGCTTCATCCAGGAGGTCGAATACAGACCTCCTCCAATCCCTCCTCCTTCCCACCTCAACTACCCCATGATCCTGCCTCAACGAGGACCTCTACCCTGGCCCCACCGGCCAGGACAAGCTCACCAACATCACCGGTTCCGCATTGTGAAGCCGTAACAGACACCCAACCACGGTGCCTTCCCTGCTGCACACCCTGCTGTGGGTGCAACCAGAAAGACGTCCTGGTTTTAATGGGGGAAAAAACCACAGATAGAAGATATCTGCTAAAATGCTGACGGAGATCATGTCTGCCAGCCTGGGAACCCGGCCCGGGAACCCGGAGCATCTTTGATGAGTGCAGGTGGAAGAGCAGGGGCATCATAGATAAGCGGACAACAAAGACACTGCTATAACCTGGGCAACAAAGACACTGCTATAACCTGTGGAACAAAGAAACTGCTGTAATGAACTGACCTCCTAAGACATCAGAAATCGGCAACGGCTGCTCCAGGAGCTGCACCCACTCCTGTCTACACTAAAGATATAAAAATAACTCACTTTCTACCCAAAATCGAGCCCCTCTTTCTCTCTCTCTCCGAGCATTACCCCCAGGTGAAGGTCCCTGTGTCACCCCTCGGATCCTCGCCAGGGACGCCTGGCTCCGGTCTCCGTGACACCCATCGTCTTTGAAGGGAGACTTCATCCATCGTCAACTGGCCCCACTCCTGGGAGCGGTTTGATGAACTTCACCGGTAATAATTTGAATTATATATTTTGAATTTTATAGTTAGATAGGTGTGCATATAAGTAATTAATCATAAATATATATATATACTTTTCTGCTGGTATTTTTGCAGCAACTGGTAATATACGCTTGCTTTCCTAACCATAATTATACTTATCTTACTAAGAGTAACCTGTAATAAAGAAATTAATGGAAACAAAGTGCCGTGTCCTTGTGTACTATAGGGTCCTATGAGCCCACCATTGCCACCATCCCACGCCCGTGGGTTGGGTGGTGACTGTGACCGTGACACCTACTCGCATGCAGCTGGGCGCGCGGGCACGCTTCCTCCTGAGCGCCGAGGAAGACGTTATCAGATCCTCCCTAATTTGGCTGCTCTTTCATTGACTTCGCCAAATAAAGCAAACATTTGGGCTCCCGGGAGCCGTTCCTGGCTAATCTTTTTGTCGCTGCCGGCTCCGCAGGGACAGCAGATGTGGCCTTGGTGAGAAGGTCCACGAGTGTCCCCGGAGCGCTATACGGGGGGGCTATATATGCCCTCGGGGGGGCTGAGGCTCATCTGCATCCACTCACCATGAAGATCCTCCTGGTCTTCGCCACCCTCGTGGCAGCTGTCTGCAGCGAGCAACTTTTCGTGGGGTGAGTCCTGCCGAAAGCAGGGGGTGGTGGGGCACCCTGGGTGGGGACGGGGACCGTGGTGAGACGTGCCTGGCCCTGTCTGCCCTCCTTTGGGGTCAATGAGAAGGGCGACATCCCAAAGGAGGGAAATCTGGCAGCTTTTGCCACGTGGACACCAGGAAAGATGTGGTTTCACCCCGGCTTCGGAGGGAGGTTTGGAGCACCCTCCGGGCTGCTGTGGAGGGGAGATATTAGGGGATGCTGAGTCCTGGGAGCATCAGCTTGAGCTTTTCCAGGGGAACGATTGAACTGAGAGGGGGAAACCTTGCTGCTGGGGAAGGAGAGCAGTTCCTTCTCTGTTGGGGGCTGCACCCATCCCTGGGCGAGCCCAGCTGGGCTGGAGCAGAGGCTATGTTCGAAAATATCTATATCTTAGGTATAATGTTTTGGGAGCTCTCGTGATCAAAAGAAGGATGGAGACCACCATGGGCTCTCCAGCACTTGCCGTTTTTCCCATCATGGCTGTTTTGAACCTGTATTTTTCACTCTTGACACCAAGTCTCCAACAGCTGATGCACTTTCCAACCCACTGAGCTGGCGTAGACCTTTCACAGCCTCCACCCAGCCCGTGATGGGGCCACGTCTCTGCTGGAGGCTCAGCTCCTTTCGCCCCCTCCTGTGATCCCTGCCGCATGTGCTGATGGCTTTACCTCCCTGCAGGGACCAGGTCCTCCGCATCACGGCCAGCAACGAGGAGCAGATCGCCCTGCTCAGGGTGCTGGACGAGCGGACAGAGCTGCAGGTGAGCTGCGACGGGACCCTGAGCATCCCCCGGTGTAAAGCAGAGACCCTGGTGACATCCAGGACTACCTCCTTCTTTTGACCTCACATCCAATTCTCCTTCCCATTTTGGATACGCGTAATTTATAGTGATGCAATATAATATTTAGCTTGGGGCACCTGAAGCCCTCCTGTTTCAGGTGAAGCAGGAACACACGGGCCACTGCAGCATTGTTCCCAGGCTGAGTATTTAGGTCTAAAAATGCCATTGCTTTGGTTTTTTTGGTTTTGTTTTTTTTTTTTTTCCTTGAATTACGACATAACTTTGCTCCTGCTGCGTTTTCCCTGGTTGCTTCAGTGCGGGGGGTGAGTCCCAGTGAACAATTTAAGCGGTGGGAGCAGCAGGAGGGAGGTGGGTGGTGAGGAACAGCATCTGCACCGCAAAGCTGATGTAAGGAGATGAATTATTGAATTAAAGAGCAAAACCAGCACACGGCGACCTGGGTGTCTCATCGTCTCTGCTCGGATCACAAATACTCATCATTCAAAGGGACCTTTGCAGCCAACAGGCAACTTGGGCTGAAAGATGTTTCTATAGAAGATCCATTGAGTGAGGCAAAGGGACCGTGACCCATCCTGGTACCCATGTGTGTCCCAAAATTTGTCCTACGACCTTTTGAAAGCCTTCAATGGAAACTCTTATAAGACCCCTTTTGGTGCCAGGGAGCTCAACGGATGAACACCAGCACAGGATGGGGCTGAGCTGTCTTCTCTTTTCCACACCAGGTGGACTTCTGGCGTCATCCCACCAGACCTGGCCACCCAGCCGACCTCCGGGTGCCCTTCCCCAGCCTCCAAGCAGTCAAAATCTTCCTGGAGTCCAACAGCATTTCCTACAGCATCATGATTGAGGACGTGCAGGTAAGGGCTGCAGTGGGGAGTGGCATTAGGTCCCATGGCTTAGTCCCAAAGAAGGCCCAAAAAGTTGCATATCGTGAGATGGAAGAAAAACCCAACCCTCTGCTCCTTCCAGCTTATTGGTGTTTGTTGTTCTGCTTTCTCCACCTAAACAGGAATTATTGGATGAGGAAAAGAAAAACATGACGAAGCCCAGGAGGATAGAGAGAAGCACCAGCACATTTGATTTTGCTTCCTACCACACGATAGAGGAGGTACTTTGCTCTGCAGAGCATTCACTTCGTTTTGCTGGGGTCACAAGCTCAGCCCATGCCGTGGTTGCATCCATGTGATGATGCTCATGGTGGCAGTGAGACTTCTCCCAAGACACGTCCCTCCTCCTCGAGTGGAGGTTTTAGCTGAGTCGGGAGATCACACATCCCTTTGCATGCAGTGTGGCCTCTCCTGGCACCTCCCCATCTCGTTGGAAGACATCTTCAACTTCATTTTGGGGGTCAAACCCTGTGGTTGGAGCCCAGTGGGTGGCTGATGGAGGCTGTGATGATGCTGGGGAGCCTCAGAGCTTTTTTCCCCACCATTCATTCTGCTCTTGCAAAAGCCTTTGCAATGTGTGCCTCCCTGCTTGCACAGAGGTCCAAGCACCTGGTCTTCTCCAGGGAAGCACCAGATCTTCTCTAGGGAACCTCTCCATGATGCATCTGGTGCTGGATACCCTAAGAACCAAAAGGAAAGACAGAGTGAGCCTCGTGACCTGGTGACTCCTCCTTTCAGATCTACGACTTCATGGACATGTTGGTGGGTGATCATCCCAGCCTCGTTAGCAAGATCCAGATTGGGCAGAGCTATGAGAACAGACCCCTGTACGTGCTGAAGGTGGGTACCGGGGGCACCCTCACCTTGCCCAGCCCTGGGAGGGCGCGGGGCTGAAATCCCCCCTCTCTGTGCAGTTCAGCACTGGGGGATCGAATCGGCCGGCCATCTGGCTGGACACCGGCATCCACTCGCGGGAATGGATCACCCAAGCCACCGGCGTCTGGACAGCCAACAAGGTAACCACATGCCCTGGGACATGGGACCACAGTTCTTACTCCAGCCCTTTTTTAACATCTCCCTGTGGCGCTGCTTGGTCATATCCCTGAGGGGCGCCAAGGCAGCTCCCACACCCCTCCCCGTGTAGATCGCTGAAGAGTATGGCCAGGATCCCTCTGTCACCGCCATCCTGGACAGCATGGACATCTTCTTTGAGATCATCACCAACCCTGATGGCTTTGCCTTCACCCACAGCTCTGTGAGTTTACGGACATTGTGGAGGGAACTTGTCCCAGCACTAGGCTGCGGCAGCCATGGCTGGCCATGGTTTTTGGGTGGGGAGGGATGTTCCTTTCTGCGTGGGATGGCAGGTTGGTGGAAGTGGTTTCCACCCATCCCTGGAAATGCTTGGGAGGAGGGCATCATCTGTCCCCAAGGTGGGGGGATTAACGTCCCTGTGACAGTCTCTCCCCAATCTGCTCCTAGAACCGCATGTGGCGCAAGACAAGGTCCATCAACGCTGGCTCCCAGTGCGTTGGTGTGGACCCCAACCGAAACTGGGATGCAGGCTTTGGAGGTGAGAGTTGGGCCACCAGGTCCTCATGCTGGGCATTGCTCGTGCCTCGAGCACAAAGCTTCTTGCCAGAGGGGAGAAACCTGGGGGCTAGAAACCCTTCCCCAGGGCAGCCTCTCTGCATGGTGCCTCCTCCACCATGTCCTAGGCTCTGGCTCCAGCAGCAACCCCTGCTCTGAGACCTACCGTGGCCGCTACGCCCACTCCGAGAGTGAAGTGAAATCAATCGCGGACTTCATCCATGGCCATGGGAACATGAAATCGGTCATCTCCATCCACAGCTACTCCCAGATGCTGCTTTTCCCCTACGGCTACAAGAGAGTTCCTGCTGCCCACCACCAGGAACTGGTGAGATGGCCCCAAACCATAGACATGGGGCTGCAACTGCCAGTGTCTCTGGAAGAGTCAGGTTGGGTCATCCCAGGACTCTCCCTGATTCTCTTGTTAGATGCAACCTGCACATTGAAGCCCATCACCTGGTTCTTGGAGGGAAGGCAATTGCAAGATGTCTGTCAAAAATTAAGGGTGTTTTGGGGAAAAGTAAGACCAGAGTGGGTGGGAAATGATGCTGGACTCTAGATCCCTCTGCCCCAGGGTTTCTGCTGCCCCAAGGTCTTGGTCTACCAGGTCTCATCACTTTTGGGCTCTCCCTTGCAGAATGAAGTGGCTAAAAAGGCGGTGAGCAACTTGGCTGCTGTGTATGGGACAAAATACACCTATGGTAGCGTCGCAGACACCATCTGTAAGTGTCCCTTCCCCTTCTTGCGGCATTGTGTCCACCACGAACACTCAGTGTTAGGATCACATCTCCCCTCCTCTCCCTGCAGACATGGCAGATGGCACCACCATCGACTGGGCCTACGACAACGGGGTGAAATATTCCTTCACCTTCGAGCTGAGGGACACGGGGCGCTATGGCTTCCTCCTACCCAGCTGCCAGATCATCCCCACCGCTACCGAGACCTGGCCAGCGCTGCTGGACATCATGATCCACGTCCTGGAGCATCCATATTGAGACTGGTGACTCCCACAGCGTCCCCTCATCTCAATAAATAATGCTGGACACTGTCTATGGTTTAAGGCTGGCACCTTTATTTTTTCATGCTAGACTCTTAAAAAAAAAAAAAAAAAAAGTTGGAAAAGGATTTCCAGCCCTGCAGGTGTTTATTCCCTCCCCACAATCGTGGCTTTGGTCCTACAAGTTCCCATCCTTTGGGACCAACAGCCCTGAAGGACCTGGGAGGGGATGGGTGTTTTTTGGGCAACCAAACCCAAATTTGTGGGGTTTGGGGCAGTATTGCTCCATTGTCCCTTCCGTGGGGGCTGGGAGGGGGGACACTGGGCACCTTTGGGTCCACCACTGGGTGCAAACTCCTTTCAGGCATTTGCTATTTTATTTTTTTCCACCTGGGACGACTGCCACCTGCTCTGATCTCTCTGAACCAATTTCCTCACCACACCACCCCCCAAAACGCACACACAGTTTAGGTCCCCGGCTTGCTGAGCACCCCCCATGCCAAAACCCGCATCTTGCACTTTCTTGACCCAATTTTGCCCTTTCCCTCCCCGCAGCTCCAAGCCGGAGCCGTGGGCGGTGGGATTTTGACACCTCCCTGCCTCTCGCACCGCCGGCAGGTGACTCACCGT
>NW_009647856.1:12506783-12513509 GCF_000708025.1 Charadrius vociferus | reverse complement strand
CTCGGGGAGCTGCAGGTACAGGGGGCAGTGGCAGGGGTGGCTTTTGGGGACACCCCGCCCAGCCCACGTCCTTTGCTTTGCACCCCCTTAAGTCACACTGTAGAGCAGGGATGGGGCTGGATATGGGATGATGGGGTTGGATGTGGGGACAATGGGGACCAGCTGGTGAGAAGCTGGTGCGGGGGCAGGCAGCCCAAGGCTGGATCTGACACCCTCACCCCCCACCCCCATGTCTTGCTTTTTCCACCTCCAGCTGGATTTCTGGCTGTCACCCCGTGGCCTCGGGCAACCAGTCGACATCCGCGTGCCCTTCCCCAGCCTGCAGCCCCTCAAAGCCCACCTGGAGGCCAACGGCATCTCCTACTCCATCATGATCGAGGACGTGCAAGTCAGTGGTGGCAGAGGGGAGGTGGGTGAGACTCAGGGTCTCAGCGTGGCGGGTAACGAGATCTCATCCTGTCCCGTGTCCCCCAGACGCTGGTAGACGACGAACAGATGGAGATGCTTCGTAGCCGCCGCGGACTGCCGCTCTCCACCAACACCTTTGACTATGCCACCTACCACAACCTGGATGAGGTGAGAAAGCGCAAGATTCGAGGCATTTGGGGACAAAAATTGCCCTTGCAAAGCCCTTTGCTCCATGTACAGCACGGGCAAGGGATGAGCCAGGCATGACCTCTCCATCCCTCTTCCTCACTTTCAGATCTACGCCTTCATGGACCTGCTGGTGGCTGAAAACCCCAACTTGGTCAGCAAGCTTGAGATCGGCCGGTCGACAGAAAATCGCCCCCTCTATGTGCTCAAGGTGAGGATTTGGGGTTCGTGGGGTGATCAGAGAGGGGAAGCAGGGCCACGGGTAAAGCTGACCCCACTGTTTCTGCTCTTCCAGTTCAGCAAAGGGGGGACCAACCGCCCAGCCATCTGGATCGACACCGGCATCCACTCCCGCGAATGGGTGACACAAGCCAGCGGCGTCTGGTTCGCCAAGAAGGTATGGGCAACTCCCAGATGTGTCTTATGTACCCGAGGGGCCACAAGGTCCTGCAGTCACCATGGGTGCTGGGTGGCTGACCCCATGGAGAGGACAGTGCTCCAGCCGCAGCAGGGAACCTCAAACTGCCATCCCCTCTAGATTGTCCTGGATCATGAGAATGATGAAGGTCTGGCCTCGATCCTGGACAAGATGGACATTTTCCTGGAGATTGTCACCAACCCAGACGGCTTTGTCTTCACCCAAACCCAGGTACTGCCTCATCTTTCCTCCCCCCAAGTCCTACAGCCATGCTGCATGGGGCTGGGGAGCAGCATGGGGGTGCTGCACATCAAGGCCCCCAAGAGGTCAAAGCCTCTTTGTCCACATTTCCACGGGATGGGAAGGGGACCACCATGACCCATTAGCCCTCCTAGATGTCAGTCCCCTTTTTCGCTCAAGGCTGGTGGAGCTCCAGCCCTGGACACCAGCTGAGATGTCTCTGCCCTTCCAGAATCGCATGTGGCGCAAGACCAGGTCCAGGCACTCAGGCTCCGTTTGCATTGGTGTGGACCCCAACCGCAACTGGGATGCAGGTTTTGGAGGTCAGAGCTCTCCCCCTAACCCCACGGTGGGGTTCTGCCCTCCAGGTGGAGTCTCTAAGGCCATTTCTGGCTCAGAAAGATCCACTAATGTCCACTGGGGAAGAGATGGGATTTGCTCCCCACAGCAGAGACATGGGTTTGGGCTCCACCAGAGCTTTGGTGTCCCCTAGTGACCAGCATGGTGGTGACCACAAATAAAAGTCATCATAGAAACGTCTAGGAGGAGCCACAAAGTGTTGCTCACTGGCCACCAACCTGCTGAGCGGTGGGAAAAGCTCTTGGGCTTGGAAATGGAAAAGGCTCTTTGCCCTTGTGATTCTCGGAGCCATCCAACAGCCACCAAAGCCACCAACACACTGTGTTTTAATTTCTCCCCAGGGCCCGGGGCCAGCGGGAACCCCTGCTCGGAGACATACCATGGACCCTACGCCAACTCAGAGCCCGAGGTGAAGTCCATCGTGGACTTTGTGAAGAACCACGGGAACATCAAGGCTTTCGTCTCCATCCACAGCTACTCCCAGCTCCTGCTCTACCCATACGGCTATACCAGCACCCCAGTGCCTGACCAGAAGGAACTGGTAGGGCTGATGCAGAGGTTTTCAAGGGGGCTGGGATGATGTGAGGCTGCTCTCCTCATCCAAGGAGGAGTAACCTCCATCCTGCACCTTGAAGGGGGCATTGGCAAGTTGGGAAGAAGCCCTGGCTCCTCTGCCAGCCCCTGGGGACTCACCCAGGCTAAGGCTACTGAGCTTTGGCATCCTTTCTGCCTGCACCACAAGCAGTAAAAACCTCTCCTGCAGGCTGTATCCCGCAGGCTTTCCCCTTCTCTGCCTCATATTTCTCTCTTTTGTGTATTCCCAGCATCAGATTTCTGAGAAGGCAGTCGCAGCTCTCTCTTCTCTGTACGGCACCAACTACAAGTATGGCAGCATCATCACCACGATCTGTAAGTAACGGGGGGCAGCAGCAGCTCCCCGAAAATAAACCAAAGTCATCACTCACACCTCAACTTAGACAAAAGATCCCATAAAATACCCGTACGATGCAGAGCGACCAAGGTTTCGCATCACAGAATGGTCAGGGTTGGAAGGGACCTCTGGAGATCATCTAGTCCAGCCCCCCTGCCAGAACAGGATCACCTCCAACAGGTACAACATCCAACAGCATCCCTCCTGTTGTTTCCCCATTCAGATCAAGCCAGCGGAGGAACCATCGACTGGACGTACAATCAGGGCATTAAGTACTCCTTCACCTTCGAGCTGCGGGACACAGGGCGCTACGGGTTCCTGCTCCCTGCCAAACAGATCGTCCCGACCGCCCAGGAGACATGGCTGGCGCTGAAGGTCATCATGCTGCACGCGCTGGACCATCTCTACTAACCGGGATTGCAGGCCGAGGGATGGCTGAATTAGCTGGAGGGGGAAAAGAACGCAATAAATAAGTGTAAAGAAGGATGAGAAACGCCTTTTGTTGTCTTCCCCTTTTTTCAATCACGGTGAAAAGGTCTTTTAGACTGACTCAGCGTTCCTGCGGGTGCACACGGTGGCAGCCAACATAAACAGTATGTGCTGCTCCGGCGGCCCAAAAAGGGCATGAAAACAGTAGGACACACATGAAAGGAAGGTGCTTGTTTTCCCTCTGTCAGAGCAGAGGGTGGAAGGGGAAGAAGTTCAGTTTGATGCTTACTGGGTAAGCAGAGACCACAGCAGGAGAGGTACCCACCTTCTCCAGCCCGCCCAGGGTCCGGGGTGGCTCTGGGACGTGAGGCAATGGGGTTAGCGCCATTTATTCTGGGCATTTTTGTGGCTGAACACCAACTTGCAGAGCTGGTGGAAAGGTCCCCTCACCCACTGCATGGGGATGGGGAGCCAACCCCCTGCCGACTCAAGGCTTCTGCAGGCATCACTCCATGCTCGCCGTTAGCTGTCAAAGCTTGAAGCGAAAAGAAGTACTCAACCATACGGTGTCATTTACTTTTAATTAAATTCAACAATTAAGACTCCCAGACTATGTAGAGTTTGACTCTATCCTCCAAATAAGACCAAGCCAAGAGTCCAAAACCATACAAATCCATCAAGACGATGGCAAAGTACATTCAGTTCTTCCTTTGACGCCCTAGATTTGGAGGATCTCAAACAACTTGGACTAGTTTCGTCCGCCCGTCAGAAGGAGGTTTTCATGTGGCCCAGAGTAGCCAGGGATTTTGGATCTGCCTCCCACAGCTGGATAGCAAAATCAGGACTTTAAGCCAACACGATGACCCCTACTCTCATGTCCATTTTCATACAGATGCATTTTTACACTTCCAAGTGCACACGGAGCTGAAAAGTCTCTTACTTGCGCACCGGTGGGACCCCACATGCTGTACCAAGTGCCATCTTTCAAGTAGGTAATAAATGTCTCTCCTGTCTCTCACCTCTTCTGTGCACGTTCAGCTAAATCCATCAGGTAGTATCATTTTTCAGGCAACAAGCTTAGGCAAGCTACCAACTGAATTATTCAGGAGACGCCACTTCATTCAATGTTTTTATTTCACGACGACATAAAAATGGAGGTGCTGTACAGAGCAGGAAGGAGCAGTGGACTCAGGACATCAAGATCAGACTGCATAGCTGTGTGAGCCACGTTATACGTTCAAAGCCAAATGTGGCATTTC
This sequence comes from Charadrius vociferus, assembly GCF_000708025.1. NCBI lineage: Eukaryota > Metazoa > Chordata > Aves > Charadriiformes > Charadriidae > Charadrius > Charadrius vociferus. The sequence continues at coordinate 12,509,278 of NW_009647856.1, read as the reverse complement.
TGCAATGCTGCAGTACCAAACGCCTTTGAAATCTTTATTTCACTTTTATTTATTTTATTAGGCCACCTAATAGCATCGCCACTCAGCGACTAAAGGCCTATGAAGTGAGTCAGCTTCCCAAGGCTGCGAGTGAAGAGTGCAGACAAAAACCAGGTCCCTGCGGCTCCTGCTTTGGGCTCAGACTATTTAAAACTCCTTTTCTCTTAAGAAATGATGCTGCCATTCCACCAAAAGCAAACTGGTCTGACATAAAAGGACAAGCTACTTCGTTCAAAATAAACATGCCTACAACTAAACCAACAAGATGTATTCCAGAAGTGTGACCACGTAGGAAGGTAAGAAAGCAGAGCACTTATTAAGATGGTGAAATGCATCCAGCTTCCTAAGGATGGGCTGAAGCAAGATCTTTACATTTTTGATCTTCATACCTGACCAGCCCAACTCTTAGAGTACACACTTACACACACAGACACACACACTCTCTCCCTATGGAAACCCAGGACGTGTGTGATCCTTAGTGGAGGAGCTGGAAAGGCAGTTTGTACAAATTAAGAGCTGGCTTGTACAACTTAAAGCTCTCAGCTTCTTTAAGAAGTCCTTGGATGCTTTAAGGTACCTCCCCGCAAGCAGATTTTGTTACATATAAAAATATAGCTGTGTATTTGAACACACAGAGGCATTCTGCTTTTTAAAGTATTTCGTTCAGTACGTTTTAAATGCTGTCCCTGCCCCGTGCCCTTTGATTTCTCCCCTTACCCTTCCTCCGGGGGACCCCGACACAGCATCAGACATTTGTGCCGATCACCTCGCTCTTCTCTGGAGAGGACTGAAGTTATGGCTCTCATCAGAATGAGACTGTCAGTCCCGGTATCAGCACTCCTCCGATTTAAGACCCATGGAGACACAATAAACATAAGTGTGCTCAGGGATGTTGAGTCTTAAACTGCCAAACTGGAAGTTATCTGCAATTTCTCTCACTTTGCCCTTTCACCAGAATTATCCCCTGATGATCTGCACCAGGGGTAACTTTTGGGATCTGTTAAAGATTACTTGTCTACTTCAAAAAGGGGGAGAAAAAAAAAAGAAAAACACCAAAACCCAAAAAGCCACACACAAAAACAAGACCAGGAAGCCAAAGCTGGACCAAGCTGAGCGATCCTGCAGGCAAAGGCCAGAGAGCAGGATCTCTCCATAACCACCTCTGATGTCTCTAGTAGGCAACTCTACTTTGTCACCAGGCAGCTTCAGAAGATTTCTAGGTCACCCAGCCAATACCAGAATGGTGGAATTACTGATTTGATGAAAGCTGCGATACTTGTTTTCTATGAAATCTTCATGCCCTGTTCCATTACCAGATTCATGGTCCCTGCTGGGTTTCAGGGACCCTGGTAAGAAGGCAGAAGAAAATTTCCCCTTCAGCCACTCTAACCTTAAAGGAGTTACTCCAAAAACATGGGCGAGGCCGTAGCCAAGACTAAATTTCCAGCCTCTATCAGGCATTGGAATCACAGAGCTCTTTGCTGCCCCACTGAAGAATACAGTTTGCCTCCAGGTACCACAAAATCATTTTACGAAGCAAAATTACGTTCTGCTTCCTAGCCTTGACTCGCAGCTGCCTGTATGATGGTTAGGGAAGTCAGCCTCATCAGCAGAAGAGTCACCGGCTCCTCCACATACATCGTAGTTTTCTACAGCTCCAGTGACCAGCAACCTGCTCTGGCAAGTCAGAAAAGGAACAAACCACCGGTGCACAGTCAAATTAAGGAGACACTCCGCCTGCACACCAAGAAGAGGGGTACAGCAGGTGATTTTGCCCTAAGGCACATCAGCTAAAACCCTGCTCAGCACATCTGGCAGCCTTACTCTCTCATTTAAAACCAAAACCACCACACAGTAGCTCTCTAACCACAGCAAGGAACAAAGCAGAAAAAGCACAGTTAGAAGCCAAACCTAGACAATAAGGGAAGCGAGGGAAAACACAGTTATTTTCTCCTCCATCTCACCTTTAAAATACAGGACTGTTTCACAAACTGTCCATAAGTAAACACAGCTGTCAGGTTACAGTGCCACACTAGGCATTATTTCCAAAAACATCTTTATTACAAATACTTCTGTTCATTAACATAAAAATAATTAAAAAACAACAACAACCACCACCTCACGGAATCCTCTCTCCAACATTTTGGCAAGTTGCTGAATGTCTGTATCTTTGCTACAAAACACCATGTTTTTTGCTCACATATGACTTCTGGCACATTTACCTTCACATGTGCTCTGTTCACACAGTCTGCGGTTCTGGGCACAGCACAGGAGTACGTTACAGACACAAACTCATCCATCTGAACTACAAGCTTCACAGAACCGTTTCTACTGGTCACAGGTTTTACTACCTGTTTCCTCCCTCCTCTACAAAATCAGTTAGATAACTCTGTCCTGACACTGCACCTAGAAGTCCGTCCTGACAAAATGATGCCATTCCTGCTTATCAGAAACAT
>NW_009647856.1:12463975-12506752 GCF_000708025.1 Charadrius vociferus | reverse complement strand
ATTCCTGCTTCTACGAAACATCAACCGTTACAGCTCCCCCAGACCTACCCGAACTGCCATTTATATACCACTGCTGCTTTTCCCTGCAGATTCCTAAAACGACAAATGGGCTGGACTGCTCAGGGTTCCCAGAACCTGGACATTCATTTATTTAGTGGAAGACACTGCTGCTTATTTCCATGGCCTGTTCTGGAAGCTGCTCCTGCTGACCGAGCGGGCGGTGAGGGATCCCACGTTGCCGGTGGTGCTGGAGAGACTGGGGCTGCTCCTCACAGTTGTCACTTTGGAGTTGCGGCCTGAAGAACCACGGCTAAGATGGCCTGGGAAAACAAAACAAAAAAAGAATCAGAAGCCATGTGCGTGATGGAGCACAAGGACACACAAATGATCTGTTGCCCCTCGCTGGCTCTCCAGCTCTCCCTGTAAACATACATAGCCATCAATAAGTCAGCAGGGGGTTCTAGGCAGTCTCTACCTAGCTATGTGGGCCTATGAATTTGAAAAACCTACTAATCGCCAGTAAAAACTAAAGACATTTAAATAGAGTGGGCAGAATGGTACATGCCCGCCCTCAGCAGGCCCAGGATTTTGCCATCATGTAACTATAGAAGATTTAAGTCCTCTGGGATCAGCACAGCACAGGTTTTGGTGGATCTTCTCAGTCAGTTTGGAAAAAATTGTCCCTCTCCCAGCACTCTCATGGAGGGAATATAACAAAGCAGAGAACTGCTGCAGGCTCAAGAGGTACAGAAATCAGCTGCAGCATTTGTCTTGGAGTCTTACTGGCAGTGTCTGAAGGAATGTGCTCCTCATCCAGGTAGTACTTTATCTTTTGTAGATCATCTGCAGAAAATCTCCATTTATTCTCAGCACCTGCGGGTGGCACTTTGGGAGAGGTTTTTCTTCGGGCAGAGCCAGTGGGAGCTGCCACTTGGCAGGACACAGGGAGTGAGCCAGTGATCAGTCCTTCTGGGATCTTCTGTGCCAGGACCTTCAGGCCTGCAGATATACAGATCACACGTTATCGGTGACCACCAGCTGAGTTGGGATCGGTGATTTTACCAGTCACAAATACAACACTCGAAAGCACTGAATATCCAGCTCTTTCCAATCTCCAGCTCACACAACCCTTGCTCTCTGCTCTCATTCCACCCACGCGAGATCTCAGGGAGTCCTGCCCATCCCCACTTACCTCCAGATAACATAAACAAGTTCTCAAAGCCCCTCTCACACATGGTCGTCGCAGCCTGGCTGGCTAACCTCTCATCGTTGTCATACAATATGATAATTTTTCCATGTGCATTTTTCTGATAGGTAGAAGAGTTAAGGATTCATTTGTAAACTGAAGGTGACCATTAATACCTTTTAGAAAGAAAAAGGGTGACAAACAAATGGGACTGGAGACTGAGAGATTCCCTCCTTGATTTGCAAGTATCAGGCAGACGTGCCTTCCCTTCACCTGTGCTTTAAAACCGATTTCTCCGTAGCTGAGGTTTGCCAGATGTTAGAAGGACACAGCCTAACCCCCACTGGAGTGCAGCCCCTGCAGGAAGCATCCGCCACTGTTGTGAAGGTTAGTTAGACAACAGCAAGAAGCACCTTCATTTACAACCTCCCCTCTCCCCTACAACCCTCAAGCTAACGACCCAGGAAATTATCAGCCTAATCCTAGCTAATAATCCTCTTTCTGTCCTCTAAAGCAAAGCCAATCCCCATCAAGGTGCTGAGAGGAAGCCAAAGGATTTGATGAACGCATCCCTCAAGAAGCCCAGCGCTCCAGCAACAGCCAGGGAAGGGGCCCCCAAGCAGTACGGCTTTGCCTTCCAGCAGCCAAAATCCCAGGAAAAGCCAAATTCAGGCAGCTCCCACCAGAGTCAAGAGGTGTTACAGCCTTGAGGAAGTAGAATCCAGCATCTGATGATGGTAGTGGAGCCTCATCAGGTAATCACAGCCAGCGTAAAGGACCTTCCCTCCCACCCTCCTTGAAATCCCCAGATTTTGTTGGTTAAGCACTGTCCTGGTCACAGCAACTGTTATAGCTCCAATTGTTTTTTGGAAGCCCCCACCAATATCCCCTCATTTTTTTAATTTTTTTTTTTTAATTATTATTCCAGCACTTTACATATAAAGGATACATATTCCAGAATACTATTTGTATATGGATTCATGGTTCTAGACAGCGTTGCAATAGGGTAGGAATAAGCTGCAGAGAAGGAAAAAAAACCAGAAAAATTATACAGCAGCTGAACACCAACCATCACACAACCCAGAATACAACTGATATGGACTTGTTAGAGTTCAACAGACTTGAAAACTGACTGAATAAAGGATTAACATCAGCTCGACCCCCTCATCTCTTTCCTGGAAAGACAGGTGTACTGGATGAGTGCTGAGAGCATTCTGCACCCAGGTGATGTCCCACCTCGGGGGAAAAAATTAAGCCAGCCAGAATATGGCACAAAAAGCTGAATATATGATCCCAGTTGACACTAGGCTGCTGTGGGATTCTGGCCCCCTCACCTCCAACAATGTGACATTGGTTGTATGCATCTTGGTCTCGTACGTCCAAAAGCAGGAAGGGGCAGTCAGGATAAGGCATGTCTTTAGCCCGAGTGTCCACTTTCTTTGGAGTGTCCTTTTCTATATCCAGTTCACCAACGCCACTTATCACACTACAAGAGGAAAGAGGAGGTTATGGTACAAGCTCTCACTCTGAACACTTCCTTTCACCAGGTCAGTGCTTTTCCATCAACTGTTCCAATAGCCCACTGATGTTCCAGTATGGCGAGACACCACATAAAAACAGAGGGATTTCATTTTATGCTTTCCAGTACCTCATAAGAGACTGATTTTATTTTTATCAATATAAAAAATAAACAGAGTATAGCCTTGCTATGTGAACATACCACACTCTTCTGCATCAGTCAATTCCAGGTGGTTTATGTCATAAGTGACTTTGAGGTGAGGGAGAATAACTCTAAGAAGCTGCCAATGTTGAGATCTCAGCAGGTCAGACACGCTAAATAACTGTCAGTCATCTACACGCAGTGCTATGCAGATGTTTCCCATTTCATCACTAGGTTGGATACAGGACGTGAACAGAAACCTCCAGATACTCTTAGTGGTGACTAAATTGATGGCTTTGATACATGACCATCAAGACTATCAAGACTAGTGTCTCAACTGTTCTGTCAACAGCAAGGGAAAGGCTGAGACCAAGCTTCCTCCTACAGTGTCGTCCTGCTATCTCTGACCTCGACTAGTGATGTAGTGAGTTTGGAAACTGGACTCTTTAATCTCAATCACAGGACAATCCATGAAGATCATCAGGAAGGCACATTACTGAGTTTAGCAGAGCAGTTTCTAACATGGATTCTTGAACCCACAAACATATTTCCTCATCAGCCATTTAGACAATCATCAAGTGGCAACAGTTTTGGGTTAAAACCTCAGACCAAACTCACTCAGACAGGAAAACCTGCTAACCCTCTCTCTCACACCCCCAGACCTGCAAAATCAGGCTTTCATGAGAAATACAATAAAACCCACTTAGTGGCAATTTAAAATAACTAGCTGGATAAAAATAATTATCTGCTAAGACAGGAAGAAAATTGTGTATTATTATCAGGCACCTCTGCAACGTGGACCGATAGGATTCCCCAGCTCCTGTGTTGTTTATGAACAGGATCGGACTGGTTGTCCCATCGGGGCTTCCTTTCCCATTTGTCCCTGTTGTGATTTCAGCATCTGGAGCAGCAGAATCACCATCTGGGGAGAGAACAGGGTACAAAGAGTTAAAATGCTGCAGGAAATAAACAAGTAGGTTTTAAACCCAGCGCCTATTCTTAGAAGAAAGTGCGTCTTTTAAAGACAGCCTTATCTTCATCCTCTTACAAGGATGACTTACTGAGAGCCTCATATTAAAAATAATAAAGAGCCATATGATTTAAGGGCTCAAGATCTCATTTTAAGAATTCAATAAAAATCTAATTCTTGGTGCACGATGTCTACTGAGTTACTACAATAAACTTGGCAGCACGAGGCCTTTCTTATTTGCAAGCCTCTCTCTTTTAGGAGTGTTTCTCTTTCCAAAGTGAAATAGCTGCAGGCCACAGGTTAAGTTATTTTTTCCTCCTGATTAAAAGACTCACTGAATAGTCAGCTATGTCTGTCAGGACACAGTTCACCACATGACAGCGATCTACAGCTCTTTCTCTTTGTGCTTACAATAAATATTGTTACCTTCCAGCTTGTGGATCTCCTCATTTGTCACTTCTAAGGTTTCATCAGATAGAGAGGCAACCTGGATGACCTGCAGGAAACAAAAGCAAGCAAAGATACCTTGACAGGCATGCACCCTCAATGAAAGACAGCGGGGATCAGCTTAAGGAAAAACAATCCTCAAGCCAAAACACATTTAACTCAATGGAACTTCTACTGGACTTCAGGGTCATGTATAGGTGCATATAGGACACCTGTACTGCAAGCGTGTCCTTTTATCAAGCAAAAGTTGTAGCAAAAAAAAGGAAACATTCGACCTTAGGTTAAAGAAAAACCAGATGTGCCATGCTGGCAGAACATCTTCTGACTTTTATGAAGCTCAGTCACTGAAACATCTCAGAGCATACACTACGTTGGATAAAAGCGCACACGGTTACCAATTGGTCTGCGAGAGCAGACCTGCAATATTCACGTACTGTTCATACTGGTTGTTCATCAACCAGTGAGAGTCACAAGATTGATCTTAACAATCCAGTGGAACTAAACATCTGATTCTGTGGAAACCCAGTCCTTCAATATCTGCAAGTTTAATCTTTCCTTCCCTTCTCTCCTTAGAGGAAAGCTTGTCTTTTCTAGTTTTTACTAATTTACTTGAACCAGCATGTAAGCAACACACAGTTCATTATTCACTGATCAATTTTTCCATTTCTTAATGTTTTTATTCATTTATTTTAATTTAAAAAAATATGCAGAAATCCTTGAAGTCACAACCTTCCCATCTTCCGCAGTTAAACCCTCTATTAGGGAGGGCTTCAGGCTGCTACTCCTTGACACAAAGCTCGATGAGATCAGATTTGAATGCTACTTTACATAGCCCTTTTCTTTTTTTAAGAGGCTTGAAGATCCTCTTAAGTTAATGGGGAAAAAAAAAAAAAAAAAGGGAACAAATTTCAAAGACAGAGTCACTACAAACTTCAATTTGCAACTAAAAGCATTTGACTACTCTGAAAACATTTCGCCTGAATGGTTTGTTTTTATTAAGGGAAATGTATGGGCGCAGGAAGAAGCCCATATAGAAGAATTACCCACTAAAGCTACATAAATACACAGAAGCTTTAGACAAAATAAAAATGCTGTTCATAAAAGATAACAACTTTCAGAAGCCAGAGAGGGAACTGTACATACCAACTGGGCAAAAGTAGTCACTTTCAGTCTTTTAAACAGCTCATCCTTTTTATATCTGTAATCTTCAAAAACAAAACAGAAGAGGACAATGTAAGTTTTCAGTTAATTGCCAGCTTTTGCAAATACCGGGTAATGGGCTTAGTCCCAGCTATTCTCACAGACTCTCTTCTCCAGCAAGGCAGGATTTCTGAGGGCTAAGCTTGCCCAGAAGGATCGGAGGAGCAAACCTTTGTGACTTTGTGAAAAGTAATATGAGTTATAAAGAGAGATCTTGTCCAGATGTGATTAAAGTGGAGATGGCAGACTTAGTTGCGTTTAGACCCAAATCTGTATTATTTTGTGCTTTCTGTGCTCACTGGGGGAAGGAAGCAGTTTTGCAAATTTATCGCCTTGCCTGCTGTTCTTTGAAGCCTGCTACAGCCGCAAAGCCTCTTAAACCAAAAGATTTAAGTTTACCTGAATTTTTAATTTGTGTAAGTTAAAGCAGAATCCAGAGCATAGGGGCACTACATCTCAGACTATTTCTTTTCAAATACTAAGCTAAACATGTATGTTTAATCTTACTGATTAAAATGCTCCAGGTTTTCTTACTTCATCTGACAAATTCCAATTCCTAGAATTTGCTAATACGGACATCTAAAGGAAGGGATAACTGACAGAAGGTGTTTAAAGCAGAAAACTGAACAGCAGATCAGTATGGATACCAGCTTGAAGCACGCATAATTGCTGCGGAGAAACAGGACTAATTGAGTCTTAAGCCTGAAGACAAAGCTTAGGCAGCGAGAAAACTGAGCAGTCTGTTGAAATGACTGGCAAACAACCAGAGCAGAGATTACCAGAGCTAAGTAAGCGATGACAAGGATGGAAGTCTGATTGCATACAGATACTCGAGATGCATAGACGCAAGGAAGAGAGAAGCCTTCTAGCGAGAAACAAAAGGGTGTATGTAGTAGGAGAGAGGAGTATCAGTAGGAACATCTTGATATGAAATAGCCTCCCATGGGAAGTAATAGAAGCCTCGTCCTTTGGGAAATTTATAGCTAGAAAGAAGACAGCAGAGGGGCAGGGGGGGGGGCAGGAGGGGAAGATCAATCCTGCACTGGCAAGGAAAGGCAAAGAAGATGAACAAGATTCCTCTGTGTCAGGCACTGCAGCTGTAAACGAGTTCTGTACGCAGCTCTTGAAGCCACGCTCTAATGATTCTAAGCTCTCCCCAAAAATAAAATTGCTCCTCCTTTCTTTCCTTCCTCCTCCTCCTCCTCCCCTACTAGGCTCCACCTCTGAAGTCACAGATTTTTATTTTTTAAAAAAGAAAAGTTTGCACTTTTCTAACAACTTTAGTAAGTGCCAGAGGATATTCCAACCCGGTCTCTCTCCAGCTGTTCAGCTAAGAGGGCTAACAATGGAGTACAGGACCTTTAGCAAATCCAGCCAGTTAAGCAATTCTAAATCCTCTAAAACCATCTGCTGAATGCCGCATGAGCTTAAGCAAGGGAAGATGGGGGAGAAGGGGGAAGGGCTCCAATCCATATTCCTGTAACTGCCACACAAAAAATTACCACAAAGTTAGCTTATGGAAACTCTCAAGCTGACGTGTTTAGAGAAGGAGCCACACAAGTGCTGGAGACTGAGATATCTTCCCGATACAAGCCGTGATCATGGGCTTCCTGACAGACGTTCTGCTCGGACAAGATTCTCCCTGTACGCAGGCAACAGGCACATTACGGTAGCAAAACAGACACAAGAAGAGATATTGTGAGCTTTCATCTCTGCGGGTTTTTTATTCCTCGCTTTTGCCTCTTAAATACATTTCCTGCAGAGGTAGTCCAATTAATTTTCAGCATTCAGAGCAAGCAGAGTTTCCAAATTCAACATCCTACCCTATATAATGTCTATTAAGCTGCAAAGCAATGTCTATTTGCTACTAAATAACTTGTCTTATAAAGAAGGAGCCCATCCAAAACAACCCAGTGCACTGCAGTATGCATTATGCATTTCAGACCATGGGTCTGAAGTACAAGACCTGCATACATACTAGACTTCAGAATGTCAATTAACTTGAAAATGACCCTCATGGTTCTTGCAGAACTAACAGGTTTCAAGCCTCAAGCTTAGGTTGCTAAAGCCTCACTTTATAACTCGGAAATAACAACAATAATGATCTTTTTATACAGCCCATTTCATCTGCCTGAGACAAAACACATGTGTAGCCCATGTCCAAATGATTAAAACTCCCCAGCCATGGACAAAAAGAGCCCTTCAGCCACACGAAGGGCAAGAAATAAATTTAATATAGAAAGACAAATAAAAGCAGCAAAGCTTGCGACATGCTGGATGTATATATAAACACTGACAAAGCAGAACTGTTGTCACAGTGCTTACACAGAACATCAGCTGCATGGCTTCCTCCCACCTCAACCAAGGATTATCTACCCCAGAACAAGCCTGTGTGATCTAGATCTTGCCTTTACCACCCAAAACTATTTCTGTCAACAGGAAAAAAAATCCAACCAAACCCACAAAACTGTTATTAGAAAGCCCAACCTGGAGCAGACCAATGCGAATGCTCACGCAAGCCTCCCAGCAGTTATCAGAAAATTTAGAAGTGCTGCTTCCGACTACAAAAGCAACACAACGTACCCGGTTCTGTCCTGGAAGGTCCATTCGGATTTTCTGACATTTTTTTGTTTCAGCGAACTGGTTTGAAGCTGTAATTATTGTCTATTCAAGGAGGTGCTCTTCAGGGCTTCAGAAATGAGTGAAGCAACACCGGAGAAAGAGACTTGGTGTCTCTCCTCAAGTCAATCCTCCAAAGAACAAATCATCATGGTTCCAGCTCTCTTATCGTTTGATTCCACAGTGGGCTTGCAGTATTAAGTCCCACTCTCTCACATTACACAAGAGACAGAGAGTTGACTGTACTGGGTATTTAAAGTTGTGTCCAAATGGTGTCATCTATCCATGAGAAATCAAGGGGGAGAAGTTTCTAAACTGCCTGGGAACACAAGGTGTCTATTCAGTCCAAATATAATGAGAAAGTTTCTACTGGAATCCAGAACCACAATTAAACAAAAGAACTCCTACATGAAACGAAATCAGATTCACAGCAGAGATTGAAAACCAACTAGACCCATACAACAAGATTTTCAGCACAGATAAAAAGTGATGGCAATCCAGTGTTAAGCACTGAAATCTTAGTCAGTCAACACAGGATTTTGGAAAGCAAGGCCATTTCTCTTTTGATTTTCCCCAAACCCCAAAGGTGTTTAAAAAAAAAAAAAAAACAACAAACAAATCAGCAACAAAGGACTGTTTTGCACAAAGCCAAGCATCAAGCATAAATATATTCATGTGACAGATTACTGACCTCCCTTATTACCTGAATGTTACCATCTTAGAGGACTACAGTAAGTGAGCCTAAGAACTAGAACTGAACATTCAAAATCCTAATTAGTGCTCATTAACAGGGGTGATTTTTCTTTCACATCAATAAATGCAGCTTTTGGATTTAACAGCTTTCCTAGCTCTCTATGTGAAAATGATCTGGACAGCAGCTGAAAACAAAGTAGTAAAACATTACCGCTATTAGTAAGAACTTTTTAAAGAGCCTACTTTCAGTGGGAAAAGAGACTGAAATAAAAATCAGTTGGGCTTTCATTAGCCTGAATGACCCAAAGTCTTCAAAACATCAATGTTGTTCTGGTAAACTCAATGAACTACACAGGAACGAGCCTGTCTCTTTCCTGTCTTGGAATATTCTAATAGAATTCTAAGCACATTACAATTATACGAAAGTAAGAGGTCTCAAGCTCAATCATTTTTGTAACCTAAAAGTGAAATAAGTCTCAGAAGCGCAGTCTGAGTCTTCCCAGATGAGTCTAGTCTAGTTTTCTTAATCCAGAGAACTTCTTCCTGCCTGGTTTCCATTCAATAAAAAAATTCACACAAAGAGGGGTCTGGAACGACTCCTAGACCTGCCTGCCTGCTATCTTGAGTTAAATTTGTAACGCACTATAAGAAACAGAAATAAGGCACAGGACAAAGTAGAGTGTGCCCAGCAAAGAATCAAGGTAGAAGCACCTTTCTAGCCAACTGCTGCATGTTTCTACAGTTCATTCCTGTAAATGGCTGTGGGAATCATCAGAGTTGAGATTTACAAGCAAATGGAGAGCCTGGGATTCAAACCAGCTCCTCGATGCTCCCTCAATTTTGAACTAACCCACTGCAAGTTACATTCTGCTCCTCTCCAGATACTCACTTCTTTTGATCTCTTCCAACCTCTCAGTGTATTTTGTCAAACTGTTTCCTGTAACAACAACAACAAAAACAATCAGTTTGTTAAAAATTTTTAGTAGTTTTAGCACTACTAAGGGTTGAATTTTTTTTTTTTTGAAGGAAAAGATCAGACTACAATAACAAACGTTCATTGCAGACCCTCTTTCACCATGACAATGCAAGGCAGCTATAAATCAAAGAGTCAGTCAAAGGACTTGCTGGACCCCAGCTGTCAACAGTCTCTGGGAACAGGCAATGCTCTGTAGCTTAAAGCCTCTGTACTGGAGAGGGGAAGTCACTGTGAATGTTTGTGACCAGAAGAAGCTCAAATCTTCTGCTTACGCTCCCAGCGCCATTTCAGTTCTTCTACAGAACACACTTTAACTTTCCAGGATTTTCAGTAAAGGGTACAGAAGTATCCACACCTTGCTAGTCAGAACAGCGATATTCACAAAAAAACAGCCTCGTAGCACCCTCCCCATTTTCAAGTTCCACACCAAGCCCTCTCTACACAAAAGAGTAAGTTGGTTTGACGATGCTTTGGTGAACAAAGTCATCACCTTGAGAAAGTCACTACCCAAAACTCAGGACATTAGAGACTTCTTACGTTACAGCCCTCTCTCCAAGGCAGCTGAATCCAGGACCTTGGTATTCAAATCCTGCTTCCAACACACTGCTTCAAGTGCAACTGCGGCCACACTGTCCCTTCCCCAATATTTTTATGTTGGCACTACAGGCAGGTGTTACCGGATAAAATTCAGCCACTTTAACAACAAAAAGATCCCCAAAGACACCCCCCAAATAATTATCTTGACTTCCACCCTTGTCAAGGTATTAGTTCACACAACAAAAGCCCATACACAGAAACCCCAAGACCAGTAATTTCTGTGGGAACTGTCACAACAGAGCCTGACATAACCAGGTGAGAGACATAATAACTGCAATGAGAGTTCTGACACAGCTCCACAATCTCTGGGGTACAACAGCTCAGGACAGAGGCAGTGAAGACATTCAGCATATTTTTGTACACTTCCACATCAACATTTGGTGGTTTTACCATATGACGATTTCACTTACCAGTATCAAGGCGGGTTTTTATATGTTGGTATCTGGGATTCTGAGGGATGCGCCTGGTTAAATACTGTTTTAAAAAGGAAAAGATAAGAGGAAATCAACAAACCAGCATGCATTTGTTTTAAAGAAAAAACAAAACAAAACAAAAACAAAACCCCTTACCAGAAAAGGCTATTTGAAGAGCTCTAAGAGACAGCAAAAAGAGGAGCAAGACCACAGGCACCCTCTCAGACATCCTCTGCCCTCAGGCAGAAGGACAGACCTCCGAATCTCCCAGCTCGATATTAAATCCCCTGCCAAACCCCCACTTTAAAGCTTCAAAAGGAGGATTTTTCTCCCTTTCTCCCTCCACCTGCAACTCACCCGGCACACGCCCGACTCTGGGGACCGCAAGAAACTGTCTCCCCTCTCCCCGCCCCGAGTTACGTCTCTGGAGGCTGCACCGGCCCACTGAGGTCCCCGAGACGCCCTCAGCGCTCCGGGCACCCTACCGAATCCCTCCCCATCCCTCGCAACCGGGGGACCCTGCGCCTCAAGGGCCACCCAGGGCTGCTCCCCTCAGGAGAGGACCATGTCCCCCTTAGAACCCCTATGGAGCCCAAATCTCCCCTCAGACCCCCATGGGGCCCATGTCCCCCTTAGAACCCCTATGGAGCCCAAATCTCCCCTCAGACCCCCATGGGGCCCATGTCCCCCTTAGAACCCCTATGGAGCCCAAATCTCCCCTCAGACCCCCATGGGGCCCATGTCCCCCTTAGAACCCCTATGGAGCCCAAATCTCCCCTCAGACCCCCATGGGGCCCATGTCCCCCTTAGAACCCCTATGGAGCCCAAATCTCCCCTCAGACCCCCATGGGGCCCATGTCCCCCTTAGAACCCCTATGGAGCCCAAATCTCCCCTCAGACCCCCATGGGGCCCATGTCCCCCTTAGAACCCCTATGGAGCCCAAATCTCCCCTCAGACCCCCATGGGGCCCATGTCCCCCTTAGAACCCCTATGGAGCCCAAATCTCCCCTCAGACCCCCATGGGGCCCATGTCCCCCTTAGAACCCCTATGGAGCCCAAATCTCCCCTCAGACCCCCATGGGGCCCATGTCCCCCTTAGAACCCCTATGGAGCCCAAATCTCCCCTCAGACCCCCATGGGGCCCATGTCCCCCTTAGAACCCCTATGGAGCCCAAATCTCCCCTCAGACCCCCATGGGGCCCATGTCCCCCTTAGAACCCCTATGGAGCCCAAATCTCCCCTCAGACCCCCATGGGGCCCATGTCCCCCTTAGAACCCCTATGGAGCCCAAATCTCCCCTCAGACCCCCATGGGGCCCATGTCCCCCTTAGAACCCCTATGGAGCCCAAATCTCCCCTCAGACCCCCATGGGGCCCACATCCCCCCTCAGACCCCCAGTGGGGCTGCACACCCCCTTAATCCCCCTGTGGAGCCCAAATGCCCCCCACTGGGGCCCACATCCCCCCTCAGATCCCCAGTGGGGCTGCACATCCCCTCAGACCTCCTATGGAGCTCTCATTCCTCCTCAGACCCCCAGTGGGGCCCACATCCTCCCTCAGACCCTTTATGGGGTCCACATCTTGCCTTAGGCCCCCAGTGGGGCCCACATCCTCCCTCAGACTCTTTACGGGGTCCACATCCATCCCTTAGAGCCCAAATGGGGCCCACATCTCCCATTAGGCCCCCAGTGGGGCCTACATCCTCCCTCAGACCCCTTATGGGGTCCACATCCATCCCTCAGACCCCAAATGGGGCCCACATCTCTCATTAGGCCCCCAGTGGGGCCCACATCCTCCCTCAGACTCTTTACGGGGTCCACATCCATCCCTCAGACCCCAAATGGGGCCCACATGCCCCCTCAGACTCTGCTTTACTGCAGAGACCACTTTCTGCCGTGGACCTGCCACCCTGGAGATGTGCAGGGTAGGGGGATGTGGGGTTTATTTGGGACGTGGCATTGGGTCATGGGGACGTGGGGGTTACTGGGAACATGGCGGTGGGTTATGGGGATGTGGGAGTTATTGGGGACATGGCATGGGGTCATGAGGACATGGGGGTTTTGGGACATGGAGGTGGGTTATGGGGATCTGGGGGTTACTGGGGACATGGTGGTGGGTTATGGGGGACGTGGGGGTTATTTGGGACATGGCGGTAGACATGCACCTCGCTCTGTCCCGCAGGATGAAGGAGTGGTGGGTGCAGGTGGGGCTGCTGAGCGTGCCCCTCCTCGCCGTCTACCTGCACATCCCGCCCCCCAAGCTCTCCCCGGCTCTCCTCTCCTGGAGGTCCTCCGGAGCCTACTTCATCTACAAGGACCAGAACATCTTCTACAGAGGTGACGGGGCCATGCCAAGCCCCAGGGACACCTCGTCCGTCCCGGTGGGGACCAGGGCTGGGGTGGCCTCGGTGGCCCCAGGGATGTCCCCAGGGCCAGGCAGGGTGATGACAAATCCCTCCCAAAACGTAATGGCTTTAAGGGGAGCCGCTGTGGGGATCCAGGCGCAGTGTGGCTGTTCGTTATCAAAATGTTTTAATTGGGCGAAGCTACGAAGGTTGGTTCTCGTGCAGCATTGGCAATACTTTGGTGTTCATGGGGAAGGATCCTGAGAGCCTCTGATGGGTCATGGCAAGGAAAAGATACTGAAAAACCTTTTTGCTGGAGCAGTCGTTACCAATCGTAGCAACTTAGGGGCAGCTGCAATTAATTTGTGCTAAATAAACCCCTGGTTTGCATCAAGCAGCTGGTGCTGGTTGGTGTGTCTGGCCAGGTTTCTGAAGCCACGCTGGCACTGAGAAGCTGTGGTGCGAGTCAAACCCATGCTTGGTTTTTGGGGAGCAGGGGGAGGTAATACTGGTGCTGCTGGTTGGGCTCCCAGTGGGAGAGGAGGAAATTGGGGGGGTAGGGAGGGGAAGCAGACCCTGAAGTGCCCCATTCCCTCCCCAGATTCAACCGGTGCCGTCGGCAGCTCTGACATCGTTGTCCTCCTGCATGGCTTCCCAACCTCCAGCTACGACTGGTGCAAGGTGAGGGGGGCAAGTGCACAGGGGGTTGGATGCTGATGGCAAACCCCTTGGCTTCTCCTTCCCAGTGATAAGCAGGCGGACACTGGTGGTGCTCAGCCCAGGGTGGGTGATGCTGCAGAGTTTCTGCTGGGGGTGCCACCACGCTGCAGGATGTCAGCCCTGTTCCTCTCCTGATGGCTTGCACGGAACCCAAGCTCTTTTCACATTGCCTTTTCCCACACTCCAGCCTAAAGTAGGAGGAAAAGATCCACAATTATTTGTTCTTGTTTTTTTGGGGGGGATTGTCTTGCTATTTATTGGGAAATTTCAACGTCCTACAGTTTTCTTGGAGCTGAAGGTGCTGGCTGGGGGAGTGGAGGGGAGTGTGGCAGTCCATGGCTGCGCATCGCCGCAGAATTTTCCTCTTTCTGCTCTCACCAGCTGTTTTTTTAATGCATTTTTCCTCTTTCCAGATCTGGGAAGGGCTGACCCAACGGTTTCACCGGGTGATTGCTCTGGATTTTGTAGGATTCGGTTTCAGCGACAAGCCTGTAAGTAGCCTGGGAGGAGGGTTTTCACAGCTGCTTTTGGCCCAGAGGTTGTTCTGCCATGCCAGCATCCCCAGAAAATTGGCGTTTCCAGTCCAGTTTCTTCTCCCATTTACATCTGGAACAGGAATAAGATATTATAATAGCAGAAAGGACGGGGAAGGTGCATGGTGATCGGCTCTATCACTATCTTGCCTTTACTTGGGTTTGACGTGACTCTAAAGCACACCTGGACCCCTCTGGGACATGGGCAGTGCTCCTGTGCGCTTATGGACATAGCTACTGGCCCAGGATATCCTGACTGCTCTGCCCGGGGTCGCAAACTGCTGGTCTCCACCCCATATTCCTCCATCTGCATGTTTATTCTGGAGTTTGTGGGCTCATGGTGGGTCAGGCTCTCACTGCAGCTTCTCTCCCGCTTTGCTTCGCAGAGGCCCCACCGCTACTCCATCTTCGAGCAAGCCAGCATCGTCGAGGGGCTGGTGCATCACCTCGGCCTCCACCACCAGAGGATTAATCTCCTGTCTCATGATTACGGGGATACGGTTGCACAGGAGCTGCTCCACAGGTCACTGCAACCACTGATGCTCTCTCTGGCTGCTCTTTGTTGTCCCCGTCAAGATGATTTCCAGCAGCTAAGTGGAAGAATGTAGCGCAGAACCCCCTTCCCCCTGTACCTACAACTGTAACGAAGGCTGGGAGGCCTCAGAGCACATCCGTGGTAGGCAGATCTGAGGTTCCTATCCATCAGTTCCCAGCTGGTAGGATGTTTAACTTCCCTCCTGAGCTCCTTCTTATCAAACTGGGGGCAACAGAGGAGCAGAAATGATCTGACACTGTTAATTTGACCTGCTGGTCAGTCAATTCTTGGAGCCTGGAGAGGTCTAGTGGTGTTTCGCCGCCTTCTCTTCTGTCCCCAGGTATGAGCACAATCAAACTGGAAGCATCTTGATCAACAGCCTCTGTTTATCCAACGGAGGTAAGGTTTGCCTGGTGTGGTGGGCTGGGGATCCGTGGGGTGGAATGGCCTTCCCATCTGTTTCCATCACCCAAGGGAAAACACCCGAACCCCAAGCAAATTGCAAATAAGGTGCTGTAATTAACCAGGAGTGTCAGTCCTTGGGCTGCCCGTGCCACCTTTCATGGCACCATGAAGAAGGGGAGAGACTGGGAGATGCGGAGCAAAACACTTGTAATGTTACAATTCTGTTCTCTGACATCCTTCCAGGGATTTTCCCCGAAACGCACTACCCCCGCTTCATCCAGAAGGTGAGCTGCTACCCTCTCTAGTACTGAATCGCCCCTCAAGCAGAAATCTGACTCCGTGAATTTGTGGTTTTACCTGGCTCAGGTGCCTGCTGCTTTTCCCGCTTCGGTAATGGCACCTGAGCTGCTCGCAGGCATTGTTAGAGGCGGTGGGGAGAGGCAGGGGCTGTCCATATGCGGCTTGTCTCATCTGAACGTCCTGGCTAATTGCCCCTTAAAGCGCTGATGTCTTGCTGTCGAGGGCTCACATACATCTCAGCACTAATGAGGGTCGGGGCTGAGCTGGGAAACTGCTGTGATATGGGGAGACGGCTTTTCTGGGGGGAAAAGCCCTCAGGGGAGGCAGGATTTACCTGTCTGTACCATACCCAGCGGTGCCGTCTCCCTTTTCCCTTCTGCCCAAGATCCTCAAGGATGGAGGTTTGCTGTCCCCAGTCATCACGCGGCTGATGAACTACTTTTTCTTCTCCAGAGGGTGAGTAGGATCTCCGTGCTGCTGGGCACAGTCCGTATAGGGGATGTGAGCCAAGTGGGGAGTGGGCAAATGTAGGAATTAGCGTAGTGGGTATTTGGCAGGTGAGTGGATTCCCCGGCACTGTCCCAGGAGAGATTTGCCCCTGGATTTGAATGACCTTGATCCTCCAGGCTGTTCCCTCTTCTAGGTTGGCAAAGCGCTTCAGCCTAGTAATAAACCAGGCAGCTTTTCACCGTTCGCTGAAATCCTTCCTTCTACGAGTATTGGACTTGCAGGTGTGACAGAGGTGATGAAAACCCTAACCGCACCCTGCATACGGTGCACAATCAGATGGATATTTTTATTAGACATTGCAAACCCTCTTTTTCTTCCCAAAAAGCCCTTTAGACTGGCCGCTAAGTCCAACGCTGGGTGCCTTTGGAGGATGATTTGCAGTGCTGTACTTGCACCCACGTGTTTTGCAGTGGAAGCTGGAAGTGCTCAACTATTTTTTGCTCTTGGCTAGTTTTCGAGTTGTACACTAACACAGCTGCTGCTGTGCTGCTCTGAACTGTTTTTTTTTTCAGGCTCGGGGCAGTCTTTGGGCCCTACACGCAGCCTTCGCCAGCAGAGTACTGGGACATGTGGACGGCGGTGCGGACCAACGATGGCAATCTCGTTGTCGACAGGTACGTCACTGTTAATTGCTGTATGAGCTGAGTTTTACACCCACGGCATCCCCCTGTTTGCAGGCAGAGCTGTGCCGTGGCTCAGAGTTTACCAGAACTCAGCCAGGTCCCTGGACACTGCCTCTTCAGAGCCTCCAGTTGCTTCTGTTGGGGTCTGGAATCATCACTGCACCCCAAAAAAGAGCAGGGGTGTGATGTAGGAGCAGGGATTCTCGCTGGGATTATGCAAGGCAGGTAAATGAAGTCTGGAGTCAGGAGGATCTGAGCCTGCACACAGTAGAAGGACAATGCCAGAGGGGTACAATGTGGGTTTTTTTCTTCTTTGGAAATTAGGGGCTTGAATTTGTGGTTTTGATAACAACTGGAGCTAAATCTGGTTTTGTTCAGTTTGGGGCTTTTGGAAGGACCTCAAGCTGGGGGTTGTGAGTTTAGTATCCCCATTCAGTGGGGCATGCATGTGTCCTCCTTCCCCGGTGTGCAAACTCCTCTCTCATCCTGCTGCGGACAATCTCCAGGCAATTCTCAAATCACAGTAAGGACCAAATGGCTCAGCCCCTCCAAAGGGCGCTCGCTAACTGCTTCATAATGAGGGATGCTCGCCGAAGCCCAGCATTGGATACACGTCTGACACGCTACCCACTTGGCAAGTCCCATTGTGGCAAATTCTTGCAATGTCAGCTTTGCTGGCAGCGCAGCCGTGATGGGAAGCTCAGTGCCCAAATATTGCCAGCCCCTTAAATGTTGTGTGTCAGAGTATCAGTATGTTTACTTAGCATAGCTTCCTGGCCTTAGAAGGCTTTTTATAACCCAACTGACTTGAACCAGCTGTTTAAATTGTGAGCCTCAGCCCCCGAGAGCTGCGCTGAAGCAAGAAGTCGCCCTCAGTGGCTGGCTGGGGTGACAAGACAGGCTGAGGAACTTTTAGCAGTTTGGATTTTCACTGTAGGACCCGACCAGTGTAACTTAGCTTCTCCTACATTCCTCCATGCTTGGTAGTTCAGTGTTGACTCCTCTTCTGCGGGACACTGAGATGATCTCAGAGCTGCTGCACCACTGGTGAGCTGAGCATGGGGGTGCTCAGACAGCACTGCATCTGCATTGGCTTTTAGCAGACCCATTTCTGCGCTGTTTTGTAGAATCTGACTGCAAACCTACATTTTGCTCTGCTGCCTGAGCAAGTGTGGAGTTTGCTAAGGGAGCTTGGGATTAACCAACCTTTCGGTGCTCGTTTTCTGGCTGCCTGCAGCCTGCTGTGACTTAACTACACCCAGAACAAGGATTACAATGACAGTGGCATTTGACTGGGGGCAGAGGACCCAAATTTGCTTCCATCTCAGCTGGGAAAGATTCAAACCTCATTTTCCCACCCACCCCCCAGATTATGGGCTATTTCCCCCTTCCTAAATGAACGTGGGTTGTCCTCCAGCAGGACTCTGAACTGGACTCTACACTTAGGGAACAGAGCTAGCAGGGGTGAAACCTGGAATCATTGTCCTAACCTCATTTGCACTTTTATTTGCTGACTACCTAAATAAATAAAAAAAAAAACCCACAAACTGGGGCAGTTCACTAAGTTCAGAGATGTTCAGCAGACTGATTTTTGTCTTGCTGCTGCCCCAGGAAGATTAGCTGTGGGCGATGCAGATTACACCTCATTGCACAGGCGTGCATTGCCCCAAGAGCAATTTTCAGGCTGTGCAGCACCTGGAGGCACCATCCACTGTGTTAACAGCAGGTTTCTCTTCAGTATTTTGCAGTACATAAACCAGAGAAAGAAGCACAGAGACCGCTGGGTTGGGGCTTTGATGTCCACCTCCGTCCCACGTGAGTAGGAATGAATCAGTTTTCCTTGATTTACTGGTCAGGATGTTAGGAATCACCCCCCCTCGCCTGCAGGCACTGGAGCATGGTGCTGGTTCCTTCCACTAATTGCTAGAGCCTCTCGCTATTCTGATGAGGACAACACAGCTCAAATCTGGCTTGTGCAGGGAGTAGCATCACAAACGTCTCTGCTCCAGTTTAAGGCTTGGTTACAGCAGAGAGCTCTGAGCTTTTTAAGATAAGAGGAAGAAGTTTGTTCCACTGAGCTGAGGTTACATTCCTTTAGAGGCTGGTTCACAGCCTCTGCTGTCTCCAGCTGCTGCCCCAGGGAAGCCGAAGTGCTTTTCAAGCTCAAGAGAAGTTGCAACCACCCAAGGAAAGGTTTGGTGTTTGCAGGAGGAGGGTTGGAGGCTGAACTTCACCCCAGGGCAGAGAAGCATGAGCCCTTTCGGCAGCTGATTTGCTCAGTGCTCTGCTGGAAGCTTCCCAAGCTCTGTGCTGGGGAAGGACAAGTCCGCAGCACAGCTCCTTGGCTTGGTTTAGGGATGTCCTTGGGTATAAAAGCTCTGTCTGTGCTTCTCTCTTGCAGTGCATCTAATCTATGGGCCCCTGGACCCTGTGAATCCGCACCCAGAGTTTCTTCAGCTTTACAAGTAAGACAATACCCACCACAAAGCAGGAATACACACCTGGGGTTTAATTTTGAGGGACATTTTGTCTCAGACTTTTCCTTCAATTGCCTTTTCATCGAGGCTGTTTTTAATTCCCACCTGTAACCGGCGCAGCCATGTGATTCAGTCAGAGCCCTCTGCACTTTGGAAATTGCTTCACAACTCTCAGTCAAATCAATCATGCATTTTAAAACCACACCAGACAGAGGTGAGATATATTGACTGAAGTAGTCTCCTCCAAACTAACTTGAGGTAAATCCAGTCAAGAACAGTCCAGGAAAAGCAGTCAACAGTAGCTGCTACAGGGTTCTTTTTTGTGCCAAAACCATGTTATGGGCAAAATGCCAACTGTGCAAGAGGGTATTTTCCTCCTCACCGGTAGTGTCTGGCTGGCTGCAGGCCGAGCTGCAGTTCCTGTGCTTAAGCCTTGCTGCATTCTTCCAACAGGAAGGTGCTTCCCATGTCCACGGTGTCTGTGCTGGATGACCACATTAGCCACTATCCACAGCTGGAGGATCCAACAGGCTTCCTGAATGCATATCTGAACTTCATCAACTCCTTCTGAGCTGCTGCAGCTCAGTTCTCCTCGTTTATGAGTCAGGCTTTGGGGGCAGGAAGAAATCGTAATTTTTATCTCCAGATAGAACACTTTGCACTAACACCCTGATCTTTGGCTGCCAAACTGCTGCCTTTATGCAGTTAAATCCTTTGAGCACCGGAAAAAGATTAGCCTGCAGGGAGGCATGGACAAAACTGTCAGCCTAATTAGAGTTACAGGATGCCAACAGCTCTTCCAGCCCTGCTCTCGCCTTGCTTCTTGACTGGCCTATCTCTGTATTTAGAGCCAGGAGGACTCAAGGGAGAACAAGGGCACCTGAGGGGAAGCAGAGCATGAAAGTTGTCAGTCCGGGAGTCCTTACTTGCCTTCACTGCCAGGCTATGCTGCCTGCCACAGGACAACTAGCAGCCAAAGTTTAAATTATATCCTTCTGCTAAGAGTTGTAATACCCAGCCAGCTTGTCAGGACTGAAGAATGTGAAACTGAGTTTGCCTACACTAAATACAGAGGAGAGCTGGATCTGCAGTCTGCCAAAATACAGGCAATTGATGCTCTGCTGTATCTGCACCCATGAAGGGGCAATTAGGCACTGTAATGTCTTCAGTAATCTCTTTTTAATGGCCAGTCTCCCAAAGGAAAGCTCTAAACCTTAAGTTTTTACCACATCCCTTGTTTCTCTGATTTTCAGTTCAACAAGCAGAGCCACTCACTGACACTACACCCTTGGGACTGTCTCAGGAGCTTCCCCGAAGCTCAGTCATAGCACGCAGTTCTACCAGGGCAGGCTCGTACCTGTTTCACTAGAGCACGCTGAATATGCAATACTGGCAGTAGCAAAAGCCAAGGTGTTCTTCTGAGCAATAGCTATTCCAGCCACAGGGAGCTGGGATGGGTGTTTAAATTAGCATTAAAACAGTATTCCTTCCTTCCTCACCCTGACTTGATAACTAAAGAAGCACCAATTCATCAGCAGAGAGATGAAGAACTTCCCTCATTAGGAAGTCATCACAAGGCCCCTCCTTCCCCCTCTCCTCCTAACCTGCGATACAGGATATTTCACATCTTTGAGCCTGGGAAAAAGGCTGCACTGTTATTTGGTATTACCTGACATAAGGCTCAGAGAATTGAATATGCCTTGATAGATGAAGCTTAATTTCTCTCTCTGTACATTGATTTTTCTGTGTGGAACAGAGGAGACAATCATCAAGAAACTGTAAATTTGCAGATTGGAAGACTCTGCAGGTTTTGTGTGGTTTTTAACTGCTTACGTTTGAAATTTAATAGCATCCCTTTAGGAACAAGGGGCTTTTGCTGAGTAAACAGCCATTATAGGCTACTTTTTCTGTACTGAAGCAGACAGAATTAGAACAAGAAATTTCTATTTTATTAACAGTAATTCATAGGAATTCCACCACTTGGACCAGTGTTTATTTTCTGTTAATAAAAATCAGTTTTGACAAAAGTCCGATTCCATTTTCTTACCACCTGCACCTTTTATCTTCCCTGCTCTACTGCAAGTGGCTGGAGACGCAATAAGTTAGACAGGAATGTGTAAGTGACAACGAGGGAAGGGACACGAGAAAGGCTCAGTACCAGCCAGCCACTATTGCCACTACTGTAACATCATACAAAATATTTACCAAATTGAGGAATAAAAACTACATGCAGAAGGACAGACAGGCTGCTTGATATCCAGTAAACACCCAACTGGTGCTTGCAAAGGAGGTTTCCACCACCATTGTTGTGCTGTAACACTCAGCCTACAGAAGCCAAGATGACATCGACAGGCGTTTCTTCTTTGCTCCTAACCGTCACCTGCATGGTCACGCCATCTCCTAGCGCAAGCCTGGACCTTACCAGCACATCGCAGCCGCCTCTGTATACACCTGGGGACAAAGCAACATTTGAGTGATTACCTCTTAAGAAAGGCTCAGCAATCTAGTCCTAACCCAGGAGCCAACAACCTGGTGAGGGCAAGACAGAGTCACTCTATGGCCAGTTGCAGAGAGGGAGGAAGTGACAAGAAAAAACAACCAACCAACCCAAACCCCCTAAGCTCTCTAGGCCAAGACTGAAGATAACAGATACTGTCCTAATTAAACAGTCAGCAAGGGCTGCCAGAGGGCTAGGCTGAGTTAAATAGGTAGGAACCAGAAAATGGGTAGCTGAAGCTCACGTCCAGTTGGCAAAGGCAATGCATATTGTAATTCTGCTCAGTGCCCCTGCTGTTAAGGGAGGAATAGTCCTGTGCTTCTGTTAGAGCGCTTGGAAGTGGCACTCCTGGAGGCAATTCAGATCGCAGGACTGGAGCCACCTCCAGTCCCACTTCAGCATCACTATGCAGACAGACTTGGAGTTACCAATTCTTCCCTCTGACATAAACTGAGATGCAACCCTTCTGTCAGACCACTGCATGCCATGCTCATTGCAGTTTTGCTTTACCAACTGCAATAAAGTTTTGTAGAGCACTTCCAAGGATTGCCCAAGGCTGTAAGCCTGGAGCACAGTCACTGAACAAGAAGGTGCGGGTACTGCAGGCCAAATCAGGATATGTCTTTAGTGACAGGAACTTGAAAACAAGATGGTCATAGGAACCCCCTTTCGAGATAAAAACTGGCAAGGAATTTAATTAGGTGTCTGCTCTGGAAGTTCTTCATTCAAAGGATTCACTATGGTTCCCATAGGTGGAATACCTCCATTCCGAGAGACACAGAACCTAGCCCGACTACACCCGCAACAGCAGGCTCCAAATTAACACCAGCTGCATTCAACTCACTGGTTCACTTCAGCTTCCTATAGAGAAAAAAACGTCTATACAAGAGCAGAATCTCCTAACCCATTTCCCTTCATTTAGTAAAAAACTGTGGGGACATGGAAACATCGAGTTCAACAGCGTGAATACTTACCAGCTAAGTAGAGCGTGTGAGAATTTTTGTTCTCTGGCACTTTATCTGATCTCTCACAGGGCTGCATGCCCAAGAACTTGATGATGTTATTGACAGCTTCTGCATTCAGAGATTGAAGAAAAAAAACCCAAAAAACTCCAGATTGGTGTCAAGCTTTCTGTGAGAACTAGTTTGCAATTAAAGAACATTCTCTAAGCACCCATGTGGCTTAACCATTTCCATTCATTATCTTGGCTGCAGCCCCACCAACACACCTACCTTGCCCTGTCCCTTCTGCTGTCTTAACAGCCTATGAATGCACCCCTCCCTTCAGACAGCCTCGAGCAAGAGAGTACTGCCAAACTTCCACTCACTATAATCCCAACATTGCAACACAAAGCTGGGACATCATGTCACATGGGAAGGTACCAAATTCTCCTCCTACCACACTAAATATATCTCCAGCATGGCAGATTTACCGGGATTACTATGTGGGTCACCAATAAACAAGGAGAGATCATCTCACCGTCAAGGGTTTTAATCGAACTAAGTGCAAAGGTTTCTTCTTTCTCAAAGTCATCTCCCACTTCTTCCCATGCAGCTGCGAAGTTAGGCTTTAGAACCTTCTGAATATGATCAGACACAGTCACCTCCAAATCTTCCAACTGACAAAAAGGCAAGGGAGATTTTCAGCTGCCGGTTACAGAAATGATCCTAATCTTAGAAAGGAAAAGAAAGACAAAGAGAGACAGCAGCATTTTGCCAAAACAACTCTGGCGTGCCTGGCTTTAATTTCAGGAGAAGCATAATAGTATCTAAAAAGCAGAAGGGAAAATAGTATTTATGGTGGCCAGCTGTAAAGCTTAAAAACATTGACATAAAACCATCAGTGATGCTAAAAGAGAGCAGAAACTAGGGCAATCGCTTTGTGAGGCAAAGCCCATTCTAGCCCTTACTGGGCATCTGAGGAGAAAGACTTTCTCAGAATCCAGAAGGAGCCTTTACATCCTCCAAACCCAACAGACAGGTGATTTCCTGACATCTGATTTGTATTTCCATGACTGATAACAGGAACACAGTAAACAGAACTGCAAATGCTTGGGGTGGAAAGATTGGGCTACAGTCCTGAAAACACACAATGCAAGTTATTCCTTCCTTCCTTCCTGTCTGTTTCCACAAATGCTATCTCCATAGGGCACTAAGGCTAAAATGACTTTTGGCAAAAAGCACGGTTTTGGGGAAGGATTTAAAGGTACAAGCTACAGTATCTTGGAAACAGTGTTTCAGGCAGGCCAGCTGTTCTACTGGCTTCAGATCTGAAAGGAAACTGTCAACCCAATGGCCACGTCTATTCAGAACTGATGACAAAGGAAAAAAAAAAACAACAAAACAACCCAGTCCTGAACTTACCACATATTCGTCATCATAGCCATCATCTTCTGGCACGCCTGTGTTTGGGTCACAGTCTCGAACAATGAACTTCATTGTGCAACTGAAAGTACAAGCAACTGGGGAGGAGAAGAAAAGCCCATATAGGTTAGTGGTGCAGTTTCTTCTGCTTGAGCCCTTGCTTCCTAAAAAGGGACTGGAAAGAACATGCATTAGCTTTGCCTAGGAAGATACGACATGGTCGTAGTCAGAGCATTTTTCAACTTCACATAAAATTTCCCCCAGACTCTAAGGTGAAGGCCAAGAGGATCTCAGGAGAGGCGTATGCCACGGCCGCAGTGTAACAAGTACAGGTTCACAGACTCAGTGCCACAGTGCATTCCAGTCAACACTGGCTACCAGGAGAAACTCTGCAAGTGTTTATGACAAGTGAATTATGATCCAAAACCACAGTTCAAGGAATTCAGACTCGTTCTAATCTTCTCTAGTATTAAAACAATAACAGATAAATTCACTCCACTGATAAGCTGAGTCATGTTAAACCAACTGCAAATCCAGTGGAGTTTCTTTTAAGTGTGAATAATAACAGCAAGAAAGGGAAGTTTTTATACCCAAGAAAATCTCTCATTCCTAAACTTCATAGTCTTTTCTAATTCTCTAAAGAGAGGAAAAATTGCATTAGCCAGATATGTGGAGGACCAAACTACCAGTCTTTTTTTTTTTTCCTGCTTCTATTTTCCTTTTACTGATTCTGTTCCTGACTACCACCAGCAGACATCCATGTTTTCAAAGGTGCTCCTTTCATTGACTTCAGATAATAAATTTTTTTTCCTGTATTACCTGCACGCTCTCTAATCCTCTTAAACATTCAATTTTTAATCATCCAATACCACTGATTAGTTAAGTGTATACTATCTTGTAAAAAGCATGTATACTATTTTGCACAAACACAGGTTTCACATAAAAACCAGCACGTGAGACATGAGAAAGAAACAGTACTAGAACCTCAGTATGTGCTCGCCAAATCCCACAACAAAAATATTTTATTATCTGTTCTCCAAAAAGTTCATTTGAGGGATTTGTCATGCAGAACTACTCCCTCCCAGTGGGTACCTGCAGTGGGGTCATCCCGGGGAATCTGGACGAGGGTGTAACACATGCCCGGCTGGTTGTAAGCCAGGTTGGGTGCTGGGATGCAACAGATCACATCGTAAGCGTCTGACGGCTCCATCTGCACTGTGACTCTCTCTAACAGCTGATCATTTAACGTGTTTGTGCAATCAAACTGCAGAAGAATAAATTGAAAATGACTTCAGCATAGAAGAAACGTTTCTAATCAAAGATTTTTCCCCCAAATCAGCTACAATACTCCACAGCATACAGCAGACACCCCGCATCTTTGATAGAGCCTGCTGTTCTCACTAAACATCTTTTCTCTCCGATTTTACTAGAATTCTTTAACAGATGGGATCATAACTCCCATCCTTTTTTGATTGTTGAGGCAAGCAGCACACACCCTCGTTTAGAGGGTGTCTACCTTGCAACTCCCTAAAGAGAGAAGCTGTCCTCTCCAAAGCACAGCAACACTGTTTATGCTACATTCAAGCACATAACATCTTTTACCTGGAAAACGATGTGATTTGTGAACACATGTTTAATACAACGAACAAAATACTCCGTTTCTGCTTCTGTGAGCTGCACTGGTTCTGAAGACTTAAATAACGGACCCAAGTTCTTAAACTCTGGAATGGCTGCCAGTTGTTCTGCATGGAAAGGAAAAGAAGATGACAGACACTTAGTGACAGGCTCGTTCATCGCTCCCGCCTGACCTGCGGCAATCCTCCCCACACTTCAAGCACTGGAGACCCACTGATCTTCTCTCATACCTTGGAATATATCCTGACGGGAAGGAGCAACTTTCTCTGGCTTGCTCGTCACTAGGGCAATCTCTGTGAAGAAAAAAGAAAAGACATTGTGCCATCAACTACACCATGCAGGAGGTTTAAATGCCTTTATATCTCCACTAAAAATTCCTTAACCTGTGGTGTTTCAGACGTTCTGCTGCAGACCATTACCAGCCTGGTTCCTCACTCACACTGAAATATTTTTTCTTCTAGGCAATGTTGGATTTTAAGGAGAGAGATATTGGAGTAATGAGAAAGAAACCACACTTTAGTCCAGAACAGCCAGAAAAAAAAAAAAAAAGCTGGAAGAAGAAGGGGGGGAAAAACCCCAAACTTTTTAAGAAAAAGTTATGCAAAGTCAGAAGTTGTGCAAGATCACGGAAGAAAGCCAGTGAAGTGACTAAGTGTTTCTGGACTGTACTTTTTTTCAGCCATCTGTGAACTAATAAATCCTGACGATGTACAAACTCCTCTCTGATAACAAGATCAGCAGAATGAATAATGACATTCTTGCCAACCTATGTTCCTTTGGAAGAGGCGCTGTCTTCCTTTACCTGTGAAGATCAGACAGGCTTGCTCCTGCAAAGCCAGCGACACTGTGACCTGTACAGCATTCAGCTGGGGCACCTCTGCTCTTGACCTGACCCTACTAGGCCAGCAGCCAGTTTACAGACGTAAAGTATCGTTATGGCAGCCTGAAAATGTATAGCCTTGCCTACAGCCCATTTAAATGACGCTCGAGTGTTACCTGCTTTCTGTTCAAAGATTGGTGCAGTAGCCAGTGGAACTGTTTTCATATCAAAAGGTTTGTCAGAAGGCTCCAGTGTATATTGATGCAGGGCTTTCTCCATCCCAGGAACAGAGACGGTCAACCCTGCAAAGCAGAAGCAGCACAGGCAGAAAATTTCAGATTTTAATAGCAGGAACTGTCAGAGGCCTACAGGCACTACGATACAGGGTTCGCAAATGAAGAGTATGAATTTTGGATTGCCCACTGCACCAAAAGCAACAAGATGCCAGAGTCAGACTGGCAAAACTTCTGTCTCAGCTCCCTTTTGAGATATAAACAAGGAAGATTATTTGAAGAGGTCTTCTCTGTAGCCATTGGCTCAGGCTGCAGAGAAAAACTCTTATTGAGTAATCTAGAGTTTACAGCTAGATATGTATGTTTTGGATTTTGGTTAATGAAAAACTGGCAAAAGCACTTTCTTTTCTCAGTAAGCACAAAATACACACTAAGTACTTCAAGCTACTGGATAGATAAAAAAAATGCTCTGAAGATGACACAGAAAGTTGCCATTTCAGAGGGTACTGCAGTCTAAACAGTTCACTCAAGAAAAGTCCTCTTGCAATAGTCTTAAATATATGTTAAATGCTCTGCTTGCATGAACTTTCAACTACAGACCATAAAACATTTTTATAGCCAACCCTGGCAACAAGATGCGTCATCCTCATTTTGTAATGGAGAAAATGGAACAAAGGTTAAGAAACTTGTCCCAAGTGAAGGAAGAGGCAACAATGAAAAAAGCCCAAGCCATACTCCTGCTCCATTTCCTAGACAATCCTTCCTGTATTTTGCTAAATTTGCCATTCTTAATTAGCACAAGTACTTCACAGCAACGTGCTAAGGCCAGAAAAATCACACAGTTCTGTCCTTTTGAGTTATTCTGCCCCAAGTTACATTTCAGAAGACTATTCTTACAGCAGTGAGGCCCACCCATAATACAGAATATGAAATAACAGTTCAGACTTCTTTCCTTTCTATCACTGACCGTTAAAGATATAGGCAGCATTCAGTGCTATCTGTCTCTGTTGCAGTACATTCAAGTAGAACGTTGCTCTGTCCCGAACTTCGTCATCACTGTCCATCATGCACCTGTTTTGGGGAACAAGAGGACAGCAGTGAGCCAGCTCAGGACATCATGAGAGCTGAGCTAAAAATGGCACTGATCAGATTGGACTCAATCCTGCAGTGAGAGTCTGAACTCTCTCAATCGATGTGCAAATTATGAAAAAAAAAAAAAAAGTGTTAATACAATAGAGTAGTTGAAGTTCAACTTGAAGTTTATATGCCAAGTGTCACATCAGAAAACTAAGATTAAAGGAGACGTGTATGTGAATTGTTAACACTATGCACACTTGCTAGATTATAAAATATGCACCTGCATTCTGTGGCTAATAATTCTGAATGGGCACCATGTGGTTGCGCACTGCCCCCCCCCACCATTTTTTTTTTTTTTTTTTTACAGCATTCTTTCACAATAGAACAAAAGCAGAAGAAATAAACAGATTACGAAACCAAACATGTTAAAGCTGCTTTATACATCAGACTGGAAAAAATGGCTGTGTGCTCAAATATTCACCTAGTTTTTCAAATATAGCAGGTGGTTTATAAAGAGAGATTCTCTCTCCCTCCTGGCAACTTCCCTCCCTCCTCACACTGCTCAAGTCACTTCTTGCAGTTGTAACCTACATTGAGGCTGTTTTCTGCCTGAACTGCTTCATAATTTGAATTATCCCTCACACTACAGAAGCCAGACACGCCATGGGTTTACACTGTAGTGCTATACAAATGAAGAACATGACATTTACGGTACAGACAATTTAAGAAGCCTGAGTGGTCTTAACAAGAGACCCAAACCTGTGAAATGGGAACACCTGAGACATCTGCCATATACAAAAGTTATTTTTTAATACCATGGAAATACATTCTTTTGCTTCAAGGGATGCAAAAAACATACACGTATACTAAACTACTGTAGATTTATTACCCACTGAGGAATGTTCTCAGACCAGATTACTATCATGTGTTTTCATGACTAATCACATTTTTCATTTGCTTATCTCTCGCAGTGCTCTGCTCCCTCCCAGCCAAGAAGGAAAGAAGGAAGACAGCCATCTCCCAATTCCTCTACTGGTATGTCGTGGTAACTCTAGTGCAAGTTCTAACCTGGTCTGACCTTGCTTCTTCTGTGGAGCCAGACCATCCAGTGTCACCAACAAGCTCAGCACATGCACAGCACAGCCATACCCACTCACCTCTGCAAAAGCACCAAGATGCTTGGAAGAAGATTCTCATTCTGGGCACCAAACTTTGCTAGCGCACTTACAGCAGCTAGAGAAGAAAAAAGGGAGACGTCAGAGGTGCTCAAGCTATACGCAAACGCATTCTCACAGTCACGATTCAAAGCACTGTGCATACTACACAGTGCTTTCACTACACAGGTTTTCACTTCCACACCATAAACCTTTCAGTGTTATGGAAAAACTAAACTATTTCTGTATTTACAAATGGAAATAATTTCATGTCAGGGAATAACAGAACAAGATCAGCATAACAGCCCTGCAACTCTGTTCTGAGATAACTCTCTAACAGATAAGGTTAGTTCAAGCTTCACAGCACATTCCAGTTGTTGGCCCCTCTGCCATTAGCTGTAGCTCACATCCCCAGATAAATCCGTTTCTCACACACAGGGGTGACATGCATCCAGTGGTGACCAGGGCCAAACTGCATCCAGTGACTTTGCAAGGAGCTGAAACCCCTCAGCAACCACTTAGAGCTACCTGTCCAAACTAGTCTAATTTCAGCTCAGCATTGGCTTGAAGAATTTCCACATACAGAAAGAAGACAAAGCTCTGTAAGGAAGTACAAGCTTATGGCCTTGGTGGTTAAAAAAGAATCTATATTTTTACAATGACAGTTTTTATACAGTGTACGGTCTCTGGGGATGCTCTTTGTGTGCTCCCAGGACACAATTCGGAAACTGTGGCCAAAAGTGCTGACACTAAAAATTAAATGCAATCTGGACCGTGCTGTATTTGTGAACTCATTTTGCTTCCTCTCTCCCAGCAGTACTTCCTTTTCTAACATACAGGATATCAAGCTGATGCTGATATCCCTCCAATGCCAAGCCCCAAGTGTGAAAAGAGGTTGAACGCTCTAAAGGGTTTGTTGTAAAAGCTCTGCAGGAAGGAAGCATCAGTCTGCAACACACTTCCAAGGAGGCATCCCTATCTTGTAGAGGGGAAATTTCCATATAAAAAGATGACAGTCTGTAGGAGACAATTATGCTTCTTACAGAAGTAACAGCACCCCCCGCTCATGTATTACCTCTTAACTTTTGGGAGACATTCAAAGAAGGGACTAGAAGCTAATTGCTTATGTTCTGCAAAGCAGGAGGACCAAGTGCTGATGGCTAAGATGATATGAGGAGTTTAAACACACTGCAGGATAAAAATCACTTTCACAGCTGATGCACATAAGAGCTAGCTCTTCACAGTGCCTGTGCAGTAACCATTGCCTCCCACCCCCAAACCCAGTTTCAGCCCCGAGATTTCTAGCAGAGCTCACGCTTAAAACCATGAAGCACTTGAGCTGAACTTACCAGCCCTCACAGCCTCGTTCTCCAGCACCACCCTGTTGAATATGAAGCGGATGTACTTGGACGGGGATGGCGTCCTCGGCCCCTCTTTCCCCAGCAGGTGCAGGATCTTTGTGGCCAGGACAGTGTGTTCGCAGTCTTCAATGAACTCGCAGAGGTGAGCCAAGCCCGATTCCTTACTCTCAGGATTCTCCTCAATGATGCTGATTATACAGTCCACAATGGCTCGCTTGTACTCAAAGCCACCCTGGGAAAGGAAAATCAAGGACACTGACCTAGCAGGCAGAGCTCAGACCGCAATGCTGCTCTGTTCCCCTCATGCTTCAACTGCTTCTTTCCATTCAGAAAAAAACAAGCATTTGCACATAAAGAGAAAAGAGAAGGTGGGCTGGATAACCTAACAGGATCTTCCCAGTCTCCCCATCCCATAAAGACACATCACCTGTACATCTCTTCAGTTTTCGACATACCAGCTCTAATTCGTAAGCACATTTCAGACAGCTCTGACTCATGAGATAAACAAGGCCTTGGTAATCAAGGCTAATCAATAATGGGTCAGACCCCATCATTGCTGTGTACCCACTGACATAAGACAGAAGAGACCCTTTGTACTATTTATCAGAGCTACTAGCAAATAACTACACAAAAAGTTTCAAACATACATCATCCCTGAGCATATTGGAGAGGAAGGTCATCATGACACTGTGTTTCCGAGGGTATTTCTGGCACAAAGCACTGATAGCCTGTACTACCACTACCTGCAAAACAACAGAGAAGGAACGTTAGTCATGTGCATTTACTTATGAAAGATACAGGCTTCTCACTATCTCAAGTTGTCACCTTGATAGATTAAATTCATGTACAAGAAGCATAAAAATCAGGTGGTGGACTCTCAGCATAACTGTGTTAGCAACCGTCTGCTAGCATGCTGCAAGACCTGGCTCTGCTAGAGAGACAGTAATTTAGGATGGACTCCAGTAATTCAAAGGTTTCCCCTTGATTCCTGCACCCAGCGATGATCCCGACCTAATTCTAACTTAACTAGTTACATTTTTGTCATTAAAACTGCAAAAAGTATTAAACAAATTTAAAACTCATTTCATTTTCTCATAAAAACAAGAACTTAAGACCACTGTACACTAGCAGACAATGACATGCATGTAGAGACATGCTATGCTCCTCAAGGCAACTCCATGACATAAAAGGGACGGGTACAAGTGAACTACCATCCTTCACCAAGTTATTACCCGAGTTGATAGTGACTAAGCTTGACAAATTAGTGTGAACTGTAAATTTCTACCTATTTCCTAACTATGTATCAGAACGCAGTGATACAGACTCAATCAGAACAGTTAAAAAACCCTCTTCCTCTCCAAAGAGGCACCTAGAAGGCAGTACAAGGTTTTACAGCATACTGCACAGAAGCCAGGAATCCACCAAACTATATTTATCCTTTCCTGGAGCGGTGGGAGGAAACGACACAGGATATTTAAGTTGGAAAGCAGAGGACTATGCCTTCTGAATTTCACGCCGGCTTTGCTCTGTTAGATTAAGTCACTGAAGGATTAACAAATGTGAAAATCTTCATAATAACAAGAATGGGAGAAAAACCTGCAGCTGGAAAGAGCAGAGGCCTCCAATGCCACACCTTAAACTCATCTGATATTTCTGACACGAAGGAAGAGATCTGTTTCATGAGCCTGTCTACACTGCTCTCACTGCCCGTCTTCAGCAGGGTGGTGATGGCGAGGGTAGCAATACTGCGGTTGGAGTCAGTGATGAGATTTTCCAGGTCGAGGTTGCAGGCAGTGACTGCAGATGGATGCTTCATGGCCACCTGTAAAGAATGCAATTACAAATTAGATAGGAGCAATAACATCATACAATTCAAAGCTTTCGATGAGGCAAGGATTAAAGCCCTTCTGGTTTCGGGTTGTTTGGGATTGATGGTGGTTTGGTTTTTGTGGGGTTTTTTTGTTTGTTTTCTTTTTTTTTTCCTCCTCCCCCCCAAGCACTGCTCTGTTCCACAAGTATTGCAACTAAACCTACATCATATGACTGTTGGCAGGATGCAATCAAAGCTCAGGTTCTTTTTTTTTCAGCATTTCAAATCAACTCCTCTAAATGTAAGCTACAGCTCACGGGTTTCACAGTCACAAACTGCTTCTGTTGCAGTGCGCAGCTTTGAAATCAGAATGTTATTTCCTTCACACACATCCACTTTTCACAGTATTAAATATCTGGGACTCCGCTTCCTCACAGCTGGGAGCTCACAAGTTATCTAACTACAGCTCCTTACAGCCCTGTGGTCCAGAAATGAGCAAACATAGCTTGTGTGCAGAGAAGATTTGTCACACCAGGAGATTTGGCATGGAAAAGCCAATTCTCCAACATGGAGTATTTCCAAATACAGTAATCACAAGAACAGTCGCTCTACTTTAGGCAATACATCATCAGGCACTGATGTCTGGCTTCCTCTGATGCTCAGAGATTTATGCTTATTTTGAGGTTTTGGGAGCACTCACTTTATTAAGGGTCCGTACAGCTGCATATCTCAAGACAGGTTTGGGAGAACTACAGAAGAGCTGCAGCACTGAAAAAAAAAAAAAAAGTAATCAAGAGAAATAACTCACAACAAAATGTTACAGAGTAGAGAGTGTTTAACAAACACCAGCTCCAAATACTGCAACTCTAGGTACCAGCAATGTCTGGGAAGCAGAGGATGAGAGCCCTCATGAACATACCAGGTGAGGAAAGGGAAATTGTCTTGTGCCAGCACTTTGATATTGAGAGGTGCAAATAGTTTAGTCAGAAATCACCACAGCAGAAAACCAGAAGAAAGGAAATATAGAGAAAAGTCTAACGTATCCACATTCAGCTACATGCTGCTAAATGTTCATGCAGCTCTATTCATAATTTATCACTAGCTTCACAAGCAAGTTAAAAATAACCTCCTGATTTTCATCTTATATCAATAAGAGGTGGTTTGTTAATTGTCGGTGGCACATCTCCTCTACCTTCCCTCCCTCCCACTCCAACTTCCCACAGCTGGAAAAAGGCAAACATCACGCTGTGCTACTTCTAGTGTCGATTCTTTAAAGCTTTGCATGAAACGGGAAAAGGAGCAAGCTGCTTCTCATCCAAAAGCCCTCTATCTTGGGGACAATTAGAAAATTCAGGTTTTGAGTCCAGTATTTTAGTTACGCTGTACTGTCTCTGACGTGCTTCACCACCCTTTCTGTACCACAGATGCAGCTGAAAAAGGATTCTACGACCAACCTGAAACAGCCGGTGCGAGCTCCCTGGCTGTGCAGTTTGGGAGATGGATGATTGCAGAAGCAGCTTCGTAAATAACCATTTCATGCTTATTCCGCAGACAGCTCTCAATGAAGTCAAACAGTGGACTTTCATGGCTACGAAGAGAAAATGTTTCACAGCACGATGCTGAAATTCATACAAACCACTGATACCACATTTCTGAGAACTTGACAGAAAGCACAGCTAACACACTGGCTTTCAGGTTTCCTACACCGCCGTATTGCTCAACTCATGTTTGAGTTCTCAACTTTCTCTTTACTGTTATTCTATTCATCTTCACATCATCTTCTTCAAGCTAGAAATGCTGCACTCTAGAAATACATATTTTATTATTAATCATTTATCACACACAACTAACAAAAATTTCCATTGATAGAAGAACTTCATCAGGAGGTGAATTTCTCAGGTAACTATACCCTCCTCTGCTAGTGCGAGATCAGAATAAGACACATCCTTTTATTTATATCCCCACAGCATAGGTAGAACCTTATTGCATTTGAAATGCATCTAACTAGACAAAGTACAAAACCTCTCCAGAGTTTATTCTGCAGTTTTAATCCTACCCTCAGCTAAGTTTTGGCGGTACAGTGACAAAACAAAAATCTAAACCCCGCCACACAACTGCCACACATATTCACACTCAGTTCAGCCTAGCATTCTGCATCTACCTGCATTTTATTTTTAACACTACAGTTCTCTCCATCTGTGTGTAGATTTCCACAAACTTTAACAAATGCAGATTTCCTTGCTACTGTTTACCTCAAACTATAATTAGTTTTGTAATTCACATGCTGCCTCTCACTCACCCCTCTTCAGATTCCTTCAAGAGTTTGCTTGCAATTCGGATCAGCATGCAGTACGCAAACTGGGATTTCAGTCCAGACTTGGTGAACTTATTCAGCATCTTGGAAACTGCAAGGCGATCATTTTTCCTAAGGTGATAGAGCAGCCCCAAAGCATGGTACTAGGAAATCAGAAACAGAGGCATGCAGGTATTGAATACACATCGCAGTTGGAAAAGTCAGACTATAAGGCATAAAAGAGGGCTAATCGCTGTTTCCTAGCAGAAATACCTCGTAACCTGAAATGATCCAAGTTTCCTGATAAGTTACAAAGATCTGCAGTATTTCCTTCCCCTTTCCGTGCACCATAAGACAACCTCAACATATTTTGGAAGATCAGAAATTAGTTTACTCCCTTTTCCCCCCATTAAATGTCAGAACTTCAAAGGCTTCACCTTACTAAATTATAATAGCACTTCCCTTTCTAGTATACTCAACATCCAGGATATCTCAAATGACAGCTGACCTTACAAAAATCCTCAAGGCATTTATGGTCAAAGTACAAAGGAACATTTTAGCTGCTTACCAAGTTGTTTTAGGGTTGTGGGTTTTTTCCATAAAAATTCAAAGTAAGGCTTAAAGAAGCTTCTAACTGGGCGAGAACAATGCTGATTTTACAGATTTGTTTCCGACTGTTAGTCTGTAACACTGACTGAACATGCCAAATACTCATTTCCACAACTGTTTGGAATATTTGTGCAAAGATTTTGTTAATATGGATATCTTACTGATATTTGGGCTAATCTCTGTGGTCCTGCAGCATCTGGCAAATTTTCTGAAGGCCAAGACAAGAGATGCTGGTGTTCTGGGAGGTAGTGAGATAATTTCTTGAGCTTTTTGTAAACTCGGATTCAAAACCCTTCTGCAACAACTACTGTGAAACGGTCAGTGGCATACCAGCTATCAGAAGGTTAGCAGGGAAAGGACAGAGGACTGCACTACAGACCCAACTCTTAATTAAGAATCTTGCACTGGGATCATGGAGAAACTTGTGATTTTTTGAAACAGTTGAGTTGTTTCCCTCAAGACACAATTCTTGTTTATAAAAGAATAAGGGAAAAAGGAAAATCAAGTTACTTTTTCTAAGGTTATCTTAAGAACTCTCAGGATACCATTAAAACTCTGTAGTGTGTTTAGAGCTTCCCAGGGCAACCACGCTCAAACATACCTGCACCATGATGTTGTCACTAGAAGCTGCTTCTTGAGCTTCGTTGATCCACCGTTTGACTACGTCATAACTGATCTTCATCATATGCTGGAAGAAGCCACAACATTAGAAGCACAGTGAAGTACCATAAGCCTTGTTTTCAGTTTTTAAGTTTAAAGAGTTTGAAACAATCTAGGACTTTGTTGCATACTACAGGTAACAAAGAATAACTTCTAAATACATAGCTTGTATGGGTGCACTTGTTTCAATAAAAAGTAACTCGGAGAGTCTGTTTATGTTCAAACAGGACAGACAACAATGCTGGGACAATCCACCTGCCCACGGTTAGTCCAGCAGGAAGACTTCAGTTGTCAGTATTAACACAGCTTTGTTTGCACTCCTCAGGGTTCTAACATAGGTTACGCTCCACCTCATCAGCTGGAGCTCTTACCTCCTGCTCTGCCTTCTTGATTTAATAATGCAGCCAGTCTCTTTATCCTATGCACCTATAAATGACTTTTTCTTACATCTCAGTCTCAGACTACCACGCTTTCACTTGTATTCTCCTCGTTAAGAAAAATATTAACCTAACACAATCTTTTCCAGCTTTTTCTCCTAAACAAGTGAGAGGAAAACAGTGAAATTCTTGATCTTGCCTTCCTACTATGCATTAGCAAAAATAATCTCGATTTGCAGTTTTATCAGGGCAGCAATTTAATGAATTTGGTTTTTGCAGAGCACAAGGCGGACTGCTTTTATCACCTGTTACAGAACTCATATACTCTGTTGCAGACATCAACGTTAGTTCTTCTACAGGAACAGAACAGGTTGTTTCTGCGTACTCTCACCAAACTGATAAGCACTTTCACAGTCATCAGTGTGCTTGACTTTTCAAAATAGACAAGGCCCTTCCCCAGAGAAATTAATGTTTCTACACTAACTACATAGAGAGATGACTGAGCACTTTGCACTTGAAGTAATTAAAATGGACATACTCTAAAGCAAGAGAATGTCAAGGAGGGAGTTTGAGAAGACAAAGTCTGCTTGAGACAAAGGAAACTCCGTTGCTACTATTTTTTGTT
This sequence comes from Charadrius vociferus, assembly GCF_000708025.1. NCBI lineage: Eukaryota > Metazoa > Chordata > Aves > Charadriiformes > Charadriidae > Charadrius > Charadrius vociferus. The sequence goes on along the minus strand of NW_009647856.1, from coordinate 12,470,030 downwards.
TAATTTCCAACGAGGAGATGGAGAAGCGTCATATCAAAGGAAAAGGATGTGAAGAAAGAACAAAACAAAGGCCAGGCAGAGCTACACATGCAGCAGACTGGCCTTTCTATCCACAACACCATGCACAGATTTACAATAATCTTCTGATTTACTTACTAAGGAAGACACCAGTGCAGAACTAGACACACTGGGGACTTTGTCCACAATGGCTTGCTTCATGTATCTCTCAATGGCTTGTAACATCGTACCCTATGAAAGAGAAAAAGAAAAGCATGGATACTTTGGAGGCAGAGCATAAAAGCAGTATAAGGCAAAAATATATGCACAGTGCATTCAAAAGACCCTCAAAAAAGAAATTGTGAACTAATTCTGAAAAGGCATAGTTCTGCAAGGGAGACGTGAGCATCAGCTTCCCAGTCCTGAAGGTTCAGTGACACGAAAAAAGCCTATAGCAAAGCAAGCTCAGATCAGAAACCAGAGCTCCAAAGCTCCTGCCTTCTAACTCCGTGTTTACAGTGCTACACCTCCACAGAGTTCCTCACATCTACAGAAGGCTTCAGAGCAGTCCTCCCTAAAGCCGCAGTTCCATTACTACTATAATACACCCCACAAGACAGTAGTTTTTCTACTTTAAATACACCCATCATCTCTCCCACAAGTGATGTGATTTGTACTTACATCAGTGATCCTGCAGAGTGCTCTGATGGCCGGGCCTCGGTATACATCTTCCTTCCCCGTCATGTCTTTGGTCAAACTAAAATAATCAAAGACACGTTGTGAACACTTCTTTAATATCTCTATGTCTTCACTTCATCCCATTTAGCTGTTCTTCCAGCTGTCACCACATAACTGCTAAGCTCTAGTATTGGCTAGAAACAACTTCTTAATAAGTAGCTATTTGAAAATTAGTAACATCAGATTCTGTGGAAATACAGAACATCACAAAATGCATAGTCCATAATATTGCTTTGCCATAGGCCTGGTTTATTTAGCTTAGCCATTCTCCTTCTTAGTGTTGCTCCTTTTTCTACTACATGAAATTTGGTTTAGATCAAAGTTTAGTCTGCTGAACAGCTTAAAAAAAATATATAAAACAAAACTGTTACTTGGCACATGCCACAGATACAATTTTTGCTCTCGCAACAACTGTAACATCTGTTCGGTACTCAAAAAAATTGATAGTTCAGTTGGCAGACTGAACTGAGCTTTGCTCTGCTTTCCCCTAACTTCTCTGACAGCAAAGTGAAACAGAAGTCACAGCCTAAGTTTTCATAAAACCGTTAAGCACCAATAATTTAAAAAACCAACCAACCAAACAAGAAAACAAAGTAGCAACTGACTGAAACTGTAGGCAAGCCTCTTGCTTGTTTAGAAAACAGTAGGAAGTTTAGAAAACAACACTGTAGGAAGAAATTAACATTTCCTATGGTGACACATACTTTGTATCATGGAACAATTTGTTTTCCCTTGCTGTATCCTTTATAAAGCATAATCACAGAAAGCCAGAGCCACTAAAACAAACGCATTAGGATGCAGCTACTTGTTTCAGAGCTCTGTTACTGTCTTTTCTGTAGGTTCTACTACCTGCTTGTGACAATGATGACGTCCTCAGAAATATTGGCCATCTCTTTGATAGTAAGGTAACACATTCTTCTAAGGGTTTGCTGTGAAAGCATATTGCAGAAAGTCATTAAACCCAGTGGGAATTATGAGTAAACACTTCCTAGAAGTTTTAGAAGTTAAACACACTTAACAAGTTAAATATTTATCTTCCCCACATCTATACGAAGTCATAAACAGACAAGTAAAAAACATGTTTGACAACAGGGTTAACAGCCTTACTCCCTGTTATCAAACAAACCAGGTGAAGAGTAAGAGGTATACATCTTGTAAAATGATGACTAAAAAGAGAGAAAATCCACATTAATTATGAAAGAAATGATACATCATGTCTCTATGCAGAAGCCTCACAATTATCAGTTAAAAGCTTTAAAAACAGCTTCCTCTGATTTATTTGTTATTGTAAAAGAAAAATAAAAATACGCACAGAGCACTGACACTAATTCTTTGAAAGCAAATGACACATTTGCACTAAAAAAAACCCTACTTTCTAAAATGTGGCTATGAGAAAAGTCTCAAACAATCTGTCCTGCTAAAATTTTCATTCCATCTTTCAACAGTCACACATGCAACCTTCCTCAGCCAAATCTCTAAAAACCTCAAGTGCCAGTTCATTTTTAACAAAAACTAATGAGACTCATCACATGAAGCTCCTCCAAGTTCTTACACTCTCTGCAGAAGAGATCAGAGAAGGACTTTACATTGGGCAAAGTCCAAAGTTTAATCCAGCATTTTTAGGATGGTCTCATCCCTTGACTCCATGCTGATTCATGAACAGAGCAAGCTGTCCTACAGAATTGTGGAATTTGATCTACAGGCAACTTTTAAGTTCTATTTTCAGTTAAGCAAATGAGGATTATTTGCAAGTGTAAGAAACAGTCATAAAATTACACTGATTTGTATATTAAGGCTTTCTGTCATTATTCACATTCTTTACAACAGTTAAGTCAACGCAGAAAAAGACTCCACAACCAAAAACAACCTGCAAAAGTAACCGTATGTTATTATTCAGTCATTTCTTTCCAAACCACAAATTGCCTTCAGCAAGTACTTTGTATGCAGAGCTTGTTCTCTGAAGTACTTGCGTCAATCTCCTCCCACCTCCCAATATCCAACTGTTTTGTAATTACTGCAAATCCAGACAAAACCAGGGAGGCAGCAAGTGGTAAACACTATGTACTTACATCATTAGATTGAAATAATCTGGTCATTGCAAAAAAAGCTTCTGTGGCTTCAGTGGTTCCGAAGTGTTCACCCTGAAAATAGCATAAAAGCAGTGAGAGAAAAAAATACCATTATTATCTAACCGCCTCCACCTTTCAGCTCCCACTTATAATACCTACTCACACATGAAAAAAATCTTTTCTTTGAAGACTTTCTTGTGTGAGAAACAATCCCTCCCCCACCTTGTGTTTCCTGGGGAGTACATGCCAAGTTTACCACTATTATCTGCTTGGTTTCAATATAAATGCCATGCTCAGGGGTACAGCCATGGAACAGTTTGTCAAGTAGCCCGTCTTCCCTCTTTCGACATTAGTGTGTCAGTAGTTGGGCTTGTGTCATGCTTGTTAACCAGAAGGATTCCCTTGCTTAAAAGGGATGACTGGTGCCAATTAAGACTGGACAGCATAGGTCCCTCCTAACTGATCACAACTCTATGTTAAATACTGCCTGACATGCAGGAAACCTGATCTATGTGGGCACCTAAAGAAAATTTCCTTCCACCCAAATAGAAAGATACCTTCTGCTTCATCAATTCCTTGCCTATATTCTTACCTCACCTCAGTTATTCTTGTCCTATTCCTTGCTACTACCTATTCTCGCTAGTAACAAGTGACAGGACAACAGGAAATGGCCTAAATTTATGCTAGGGTAGGTTTAGATTGGATATTAAGAAAAAGTTCTTCATAGAAAGGGTTGTTAAGCACTGGAACAGGCTGCCCAGGGAAGTGGTAGAGTCGCCGTCCCTCGAGGTGTTTAAAAGATGGGTAGAGGTGGTGCCGAGGGACATGGTTTAGTTGTGGGCTTGGCAGTGTTAGGTTGATGGTTGAACTTGATGACCTTAAAGGTCTCTTCCAACCTAGATGATTCTACGATTTTATGACTCCTAATTTAGCTTGGCAAACACAAGTGGCTCTTTAATTGCACAGTGCTGCACTGAACACAAACCAAACAGCAGCTCTCACTTGGCACTCAGAAAAAAGTCTTAAAAGCCTCAGTGACACATATCTCACCTCAGTGGCAAAATTGGAGGTGACAACATAATACTACAGCATAAACACTCCACCTTTTATATCCTCAAAAGCTACCTCCCAAGTCTGACAGAAGAGGTATAAAACTTTCACACTGAAAGTTATCAGAAATCAGCCTCAGGAATAATCATTCTGACTGGGAAGAAATGATAACAGTTACCTGGTTCAGCAAGTAAAGGATCTTGGTAAGGATGTGGAGGCATCTTCGCGGATTTATAGGGGTCTCATTAAAGATACGTGCCTACAAACATAGCATAAATACTGTATTACACTGTAACCCCAAAATAATAATTTCTCTTTGGCCATAAGAAGTAAAACAATTTGTTTTCAACCAAGTAGCTTATAACTTTTTTCATTCTAAAAATGTGTCCCAATGAGCATATTCCTGTCATTCAGCTCATGCACGTTTAGTTTGCTGGATGGTCAGCAATCTGAACAAAGGACAATGACTTGGTTTATCATCTGGAACTAGCGAAAATATTTTAAAATAAAAGCATAACAACTTAATTCTTTCCATAGCATCTGTGGCCCAAGCACTACTTAGCACTAGTTTGTAGGAACACAAACTAGAAATTATCAAGTTCCTACTTATAGCTCTTTGCACCCACCAAAACTCCGCATTATTTAATCTCACATTCACCTCATCACTTGCACTGTTGGAGTATACAAAGAGAAGCAGCAAAACCCCTTACGCAGTACATTGAACAAGCACAGGAAAACAGGCAGGTCACCTCTTCAGAAAGAGCACACTGAGATCCTGAATGTCCACATGGAGGGCAGAAGCCACATGTAATCTCATTATCATACATAAACCCCTCATAGAGTAACTTCATGTGCACTTCATTTACATACCCTGTGATTTAAGTTAACTATATGAATTTAGTCATTCACATTTCTCAAGAGGCACACCGTAAAACTCCCTTACGTTGCTAACACTTACTGATCAAAGAGTTAAACAGTATTATATACGATTATTCATACCTCCTGAAGCACAGCACTCTTCTCCAAATGCTGGAAAGGATTAGAGCCACTACCTGAAGAACAGAAGAGACCTCTAAGTTAGGGAAATGCGCAGTCTGCAAATGCCAGTAACTAAAACCAACAGAACTGAACATGTAGGAACAGACCCTCAACTTTACAAAAACACCTCAATGCTACAGTGACATTCCTCTTGGAACAACTGATGTTCTCCATCAACAGCTTTGAACCCATTTTCTTAAGTTGCATATTCAGAATTATAGAATAAATAAAGGGAGGGAGCAGTTTCAACACGTCTGGAGAAAAAGGAAGAAGAAAGGTTTTTACTAGTAAATTTGTCTTAATATGCCCTCTACATAAAACTATTTACTCCTTTTTTCCTAGTCCCCTTATTTTTATTCCTGCAGGCAAAAAAAGCACAGAAGGCATCACGACAGAGCCTGCTAATCAGCATCCAAAATAGAAGTATATTGATCGATTAATGCACCACTAAAACGGGCTACTCAGCAAACTTCAAAAACAGTCTGACTGCTGCAGATCACAAAACCTTTAACACTAGACTATCTCCACACGGTACCTTCACAGCCTTTTAACAGCCCAGATCCAGCCGTTGTGAGTAATTAATTTCTTGGAGATGACACTTCTCTGTCAGCAGCCTGAAGAGGAGACCAGCCTTCTAATCCATATACACAGCAAAACCACCTCTTAGGGCCACCGTTACAGACACGTAAAACCCTCTAAACCCTCACTACTGCTTCTAACCTTTCTCCTCTAGCAGTAATTTTTCACTTTCAATTCGTTCACTCTTCAGTTCTCACATCCCAAGCAGAAGGAAACTAAGAATGAAACGAAACTCAACCCAGCTGGGTGCGTCTTACCGCTCAAGAAGACCTCTGAGCAGCAGCAAGAGAAAATTCAAGACGGCATCAAGAACTACAGGCAACCTGCACTTAACTTCCATACGACTTTACGGAGTGAAAACGTGCAGGTGACGGCTTCATTCACCGCACCGGTGCCTAATGTGGTGTTTTTTCCCCCCCCACCCGCCGGGTACCTGAACACAGCCGCTCCTCACACAGCCCAAACCACACAGGCTGCGCCGGGGGGCGCCGCCTGCTGCTGCCCCCGCGCTACGAGCCGAAGGAGCAGACCCCGATCAAGCTCTGCAAGCACCGCTCCTCCTCACCACACCAATGCGGGAGGGG
>NW_009647856.1:12447739-12463877 GCF_000708025.1 Charadrius vociferus | reverse complement strand
GGCCGTGCCGCCGCGCCCGCTCCTAGACCCGCCCCCAGCTCCCTTCCCGCCGCCACCAACCGCGTACCGGACTCCTCGTCCTTCTTGTCAAACTTCTTAATCATGTCGCCGCCGGTCACCCCCCTCCCTCCGAGGTGCACCGCCGCGGGAACTTCCGCCGGAAGGACCACCTCTCCGCCTCAATCTCTGCCGTCTCATTTGGCCGTGGGCTGCTACTCAATCCCCCTCGCCATTAGGGCGCCTCCTGTGTCCCTAAGCCACGCCCCCTCCCCCGCTGCTGAGGGGGCGGGTCTGAACCAGGAGGGGGTGAGGGTGTGTCTTAAAGGAGCCGCGCCGCCATTTTGTGAGGGGATGCTTAGCCTTCACTGACTGACAGGCAGACAAACCATCTGGTCTCCTTGGCAAAAAAAAAAATACACGTTTCAGCCACCAGCTCCCCTCAGAAGGGGGAGGCGAAGCACTTTTGCCCAAACACTGTGGTATTTCGGCAGTAATGGTCTCACTGCTGTGCCCTGAGGAGGCCACTGCTCCCCTCCTCCCTGACCCTTCTAAAAATAATAAAGCTAAAAGGAACTGTTGTAAGTTTTAAATGCCTCAACAAGGTCTTTCTGAAAGATGGGGCGCAAACAGCCTCCTTCACGGTGATGAGACAACCCCCCCAGGAAAAAAAAACAGAGATGATACGGATCCCTCATTGTGGCACCATTCCCCACAGCAATGGCTGACCCATGAGGTAATGGAGGGGTTTATTGGGTGGTGGGTGCTGCTGAGCCACTTGGTGGTTGCTGCCTGTGCTGGAAGCCGTCGCTGATGGGCACGGGGATGATGCGGTGGGTCTGGAGAAGGACGGAGAGGGACAAGGGCTCCGGCGGGCAGGTCACCATCTTGCCTTGTGGCTGGGCTGGCAGCGGGCCTGTAAGGAAGCACAGGTGTTTCCTCAGCGAGGCAGGCCCGACATAGCCACACTTCATGTCAGAGCAGTCTCGGATGTGTTATTTGAGCACATTTTGGGGTCAGCTGCAAAACTGGCTCCTGCCTACCTCAAGCCCTGGGGTGTGAGGGCTCCCCTGGCTTTCGCCTGTCCCTTCTCACGCTTGCTGTATTGCTTTGCAAGTGGAAGGTGTTCAGATCAAAAGATGGTGATCTTTTGGGGTGAGAGATGGAGATACAGAGTGCTCGGCAGGTGTTATTAGTGAGTATCATCATAGGTACTTTTTGGAGTATTTCAAACTCAAAAATTCCCTGGAGAGGAGTGAGCCAACCCCCATGCTCCAGGTCCTCCCAGGTAACCAGAGTGGGGAATTTCTGTTGCATCTCAGATTAGCACCACTTGTGAGCCAAATGTTTTCCTCTCCCTCCAAAATCCCTGTGGCTGCAGCTGAAGCCTTGGAAGGGCTGATCCTGGCAGCACGCTGCTGCCAGTATACAATATCCAGCACCTGCTTGCGTATTTTGAGTGGCTGCATTTGTCTGTGTCTTCTCCTGTCATCCCTAGTACATGCTTCCCTAAGACATGCTTTTCTTTAGGAGAATCTCGTCAATAAGGCTTTTCTTTGTGCTCCACCTGATACCCTGAGGACAACTTCATTAACTTTCTACATTCAGATAGAAGAAGCCGTCATGTCCCTTTTCTCAACGCTCCCACAGACCCTGATTTTCAACAGAGAATCTTCTGCTTTCAGTTGCTTTCAGAGATGATTTCTTTGGCTAGGGGTCCACCTTAGTATAAAGTGAGAAGCTCAGCTCTTGTCAGAAATACTGAGGGATCAGGTCTTGGGATTGAAGATGGAAATGCCAAGCATGGAGCTTGGCATTTACAAAGAGGAGAAGTGGAGAGTCCCGTGTAAAGGGAAGAACTGTCCTGAAGAACGGGTGGGATAGGGGGGCTCCGATAACTGCAACATTAAGGTCTGGATACTAAATTAGTTTGATATAAGTTAGGGGAAGAGGCTGAAAGGAGGCAGAAACACTGAAGTGGAGGGTGGAAGAAAAGGAGAAAGAAAAGCCACCAAGTGTAGAACTGGTTGCCCCAGTAAAGTATTCAAGGCGGTATGCCACGCTTTACCTCACCTGTGATGTGCTGATGTCTTGTCATCTGGGAAGCACTGGCCCATGTGCCCATAAAAGTTTAGCTTAATCATCTTAAAAATTTTAGACTGAACATTAGGAAAGAATTTTTCACAGAAAGAGTGGTTGGGCATTGGAATAGGCTGCCCAGGGAGGTGGTTGAGTCACCATCCCTGGATGTGTTTAAGAGCCATGTAGATGTGGTGTTGGGGGATATGGTGTAGGGGAGAACTTTGTAGAGCAGGGTAGATGGTTGGACTCGATGATCCCAAGGGTCTCTTCCAACCTAGACAATTCTATGATTCTAAAATAGATGTTAAGCTGACATAGCTTCTTTACACGTAGAAAGCTTTAACTATTACATGGAAGTTTTAAATGGTCACCAGTGCTATAAGGAATGATACGTGTGGGTCCCTGCTAGAGAATTGCTGTATAGGTTTGGGATGACTACAGCTGCCAGAGCAGCTTTTATTCAGGGAGCTGAAATGTGTCTTCGCTCACCACCATCAAATCTTTACTGATTGCAGCTTTGCCACAGATGGATGGAGAATGACTGTTGGACTTTTATAGATATTCTAAAGAGAGTGGCTTGTAGGAGTCTGGAAAAGGAGAATCTTTTCTTATTATGCATTGTTACCTGTGGACTGGAGGGTCCAAACACTGTATATCACCATCCTCACACTTTCTGGTCCTCCTCCTACAGCTACCCAAGGATCTAGACATTGGTTTCCATTTGCTTCTGACTTAAAAGCTTTGCAGTAGGTGATGGCTGGGTGCTGGATTTGTTCAACCCATCCTTCTCTCCCCTTCTCAAGGAACAGTAACTTCCCACCGGGTTTAGGGAGGACGTGGTTGCAGAGTTGTGGATATTGCCTTTCTATTTGCTTCCTGGCAAAGCTTTTTGAGAACTGTCCTTCAGCCTCAAAATCACTGTCTTTGGAGAACCTAGGGTGTGCAATGAAAAGAAGACTCAGGAAAGCAGCCTGAGGTTCCGGGGATAGCTTTGTTTTACTTGATTCTTTTTTTACTTCTCAATACTAAAAAGTGGTAGATCATACTAATAACAAAATGATCAACCCTTTTCATTTGTCAGGCAGGATAAGGCAAGTGGGTATTGCATGACCTTGGGCCTAGCATGTCCTGTTCCTCGATGGGCCGGGGCTAAGGCAGACTTACCAGTGTGTGTTGCAACCCCAAGTGCTGAAATTACTCCATAACTGTTGATTTAGGGTCTAGTAGAGCCCTTTAAGTGCCCTTCTCCAGCTATTAAGTGCCCTAGTCCAGCTATTAAGTGCCCTAGTCCAGCTATTACTCTGCTAGGAGGTTTATTCTTGGGCTCAAGGATCTGTTCTGTGCTGGGAGAGTCTCCCACCACAGCCCAGCAGAGCACCATTTTAAAACCAGGAATAGGAGGCAGGGTGGCCTAGGAGAATGGACAGCTAAGGTGGATGAGAAGCCATGGAAATACACGGGCTAAAACATATATGCAGGATTGTTCTTTCTTATCAATCAAAACTATTTGAGATCTTAATCACCACTGAAAAACACTCAAAAGTTCCTACACTCAGAAATAGAAGAACTTCCTACACTCAGAAGTAGGAGAACTGCCCTCCCATACCAACCTCGAGTTTTTTGCTGAGGGGATAACCTGGAGAGATGCCTGTCTCCAGCAGAAGCATTCAGAATATAAGAAGAATCACCCTCACTCCAGCAGTCAGCCAGTTTAGTGATTTCCACAGCTGGACTGTTGTGTTTAATAGGCATTAACTTCTTGTGGAGTTGTTTAGATCGTGTTTGAACCAGCTTATATTTATCTGTGACAGCTGTTCTTCAGAGGAAGCCACATCAGGGCTTAGGTACTGCCTCTGCTCCAGCCTTCCTACTGGAGTGAGTAATATGTTATCTTGAAAGAACATGCGTTAAACCTTCCGTTACAGTGGTGAAACGATGTCCCATGGCTGGCAGATCAGCAAGGTTTCATCCTGGGACCTCCAGACGTCAGTATAGGTGTCACCTGAGCTAGAGAAAAAATGCCCCAAGGCCTGCTCTGCTAGTCCATTTGCTTTTGAAGGATCTAATTCCAGGGCATTTATTTTTTTTTCCAGTTTTTGATGGTATTTTTGTTCTTATGCAGACTTGATGGCAACAGCAACTTTAATGAGAAGGAGTAATGTGAAAATATAACCCACCCCTTGTTTGATCACACTGGGGAAGGACCAATCCCTTAAACATGTAGTCTTTCGCCCATAGAAAAGATCTCTAAAATGAAAGCTCAGTGCTTGGTATGTGTCAGCCCCGTACCTGCCTGGCACCAGACAAACTGCCTCTGCACTGAGTGCTGTGTCCTAAAAGGTGACCAATTAATATCAACAATGACATTCAAGATGCTGCCACTTCCGAGTTGAAACATCAGAAATAGCTTCGCAGAGCTGGGCTGTTAATCCACCAGTGTTGCCAGCATGTTTGCTAGCAGAGGAAATGATGCTGCCTTTACTTACCACGTTGGGAATGTCAGGCTGCTCTTTCTCATGTCGTGAGGAAAATCTTTTCACGCTTGCCACCTCGTGGGATAAAATGAATACAAGGCGATTCATTAGCAAACATGGTAACCAAAGCCTGTACCCTGCTAAATACAGCAGCACTGATCTCTGCAGCTGCTGTAGATGATAGAGCAGACTGAGATGATAAAACATGAAGTCATGATTCCATTTATCCTAGAATCATAGAATGGCTTAGGTTGGAAAGGACCTTGAAGATCATCGAGTTCCAACCCCCCTGCCATGGGCAGGGACACCTCCCACCAGCCCAGGTTGCCCAAGGCCACCTCCAGCCTGGCCTTGAACACCTCCAGGGATGGGGCCTCAACAACCTCTCTGGGCAACCTGTTCCAATGCCTTACCACCCTCAGAGTGAAAAACTTCTTCCTAATGTTTAATCTAAACCTGCCCTCTTGCAGTTTAAAGCCATTCCCCCTCATCCAATCGCTACATGCCCTGGTAAAAAGTCCTTTCTTTTCAAAGTTGGACTTGTCTTAGTATTGTAGTAACTCAGTCATGAAAGAGATCTTAATTTCATCAGTTTCCTGGCTTGTCCTGCTTATAATGCTGTCACCTTACTTTTACATGGGATTTTTCACAATCAAGGACATTATAAAGACTCTTGTATGGTAATGTGCAGAAATTTATACTTAGTCATGGTTCTTTCATGGGCCATCGAGCTGCAGCCAATTTTGAGCTAGGAGGTTTAATAGTACACAGGGTAATTTTGGGCAAGACACAAAGAACGGAGTGGCCATTTCTGAAATGTTCTACTCAACTACTCAAGTGGGAACAAGACTAACTTCTGAAAATATTATTTTTTCCTTAAGAATTCTCAGAGAATAAGTTAAGATAAATTTGGTTGCTTTCCAACTAAAAAAAAAAACAAATAGACTGGAGTGATGGATGAATTAATTCAGTGTCTTTTTCCCTAGAATTGCAAAATGCATGAGAAGAAACCAATCTAAAAAAATGTCATTAATATCACAGAGTTACTTCAAGTATCTGTTTTTCCTTTCCCATACTTTATCTTTAGTATTTTTGGCTGTCCTAGACATCTCCGGTCTAGAGAACTGTCTTGCATTATATTTATAAATTGTGAAAAATGATTGGCAGTGTTGCAGAATAAACAGTATTGGTAAGAATCTCAAACACTATTTTATATAACTACTTGAGTGATTTAGAAACTTCTTTCCCACCGAGAGCTGCTGTACACTTTACACTTATTTTTCTAAATGGGAGACATTTGTTACATTCAAAAACCCAGTGGCTTTTAAGAATTTAAGCCCCTTACGCTGTTTAGAAGTTTATGAAACCTCGGTAAAGAGCATACATCATCAAACTTTTGATCTGTACGAGGAATGTGGAGCTGACATTTCACTAAACTCTTTTTCTTCCATGTTGCAGCTGTTCTCCAGATCAGCGCAAGTTCAAGGCAAGATCAAGCTGAGAAAGCTGGGGATGTGTTACCTTCCTGGTCACAGGATTGAACCATGGCTGTGGGTAAGCCATGGCGGAGGCGCTGCTACTGCCTACGTGGGGCCACCAGCATTCTCTTCCTCGTCTGTCTCTGTGACATCCGCACATTCAGTGAGACATCCACTCACAACATCAATCAAAATTCACAAAGACAGAGTCTTAGTGCTAATGTGACACTATTTGAAATGTATGTAAGTGCAGGTGGAGGTCAAAAGATGTGGATGGCTGTCAATTGTACTCCCTTTGACAGCAGGGCAGAATTAATCTTCCTGAATGCTTGGTGTCTCCAGAGTTTGGCATCCTGTTCGGACTTCATTTTCAATGGAAAGAAGAATGTGGTTTCAAAGGGTAATTTATCTGAGACAACTGTTTTGGGACAGGTTCACTCAGAAAATCGCAGATTATCTGCTGACTAGGTCTGAGATGTCTGCAAAGGGCTTAAAGGCTGCCGTGCTCCCCCTGCTCTCAAAAATTCAGGTCACAAAGTACCCTGTGACAGAAAGCAAAAAAGGGTCTGTAACAGGACCAGGGAAAAAAGCATTTATGTATGCTTGCTAAATAAAGGATTTTAAGCGTTGTGCAGAACCTCAAATTGAATTACATGCAGCCGCAGCAAAGGAAGAAATCAGTCTGAGGAATGCTCACAGAATCACAGAATGGTCAGGGTTGGAAGGGACCTCTGGAGGGCAGGGGCACCTACAGCAGGTTGCACAGGATGGCGTCCAGGCGGGTCCATTTAATAGTTTTTATTTAAAATAAAGTCACAGTATTTCAAATCCTAGCCAAAATGTTCTCAACATTTATTTTTTAAAAATTTTATTTTCCTTATGCCGTGATTAAGCAATTGGTAACACTGGAGCTGTTTACTGCTCCATTATCAGCAACACAAATATAATCTGCATTAAGTGTAAACCAGTAATTCGCATTAAGTGTAAACCAGTATTTTGGGGGTTGGACTAGATGATCTCCAGAGGTCCTTTCCAACCCTAACCATTCTGTGATTCTGTGATTCTTTGGCTAACATTAGTATTGCGTTCTTACTCCCTTTGCTGGATGGGAAGGGCAAACTACACCTGATCTGGCATGGGGCCAGCTGATACATGAGGAATCCATCATCATTTTTTGAACCAGCTTCAATCAACAAATGGAATTTATATTGGGTCAGTGCTTTGTGTCATATAGTTGTAGTAGGGTTTCATTCAGTTCAAAAGCTTTGAAGCAAGATTTATTTATCATTAAACCACAGTTTCGGAAACTGTATGTTTCTTTGTCTGTGAAAGCATATTAGAGCTGCTCAGAACAAATTATCAAAGCTTAAGATACAAGTCACTCTGGGTAGTATTCTCTGTGTTGGCCTTAAAAACCCCAAATTCTGCTATGTGCATCAGCACAGTATTACCCTGATAGGCAAGAAGGCAATATAATACTACTGCATAACATTGCCTCAGCACCCTCTTGCCCTGTTACTGTGCATAAAGGAACAGCAGTTATGTATAAGTGCTTCCACAAAGCAGCTACTGACTTTGTGGGGTTTTTTTTTTGCCAAGTTTTCTGCATAGATTGTGATGGCAGAACTGTGGGATTTTGCTAGTTAAAAACAACCACCGAAAGATGAGAAAGGCTGTGCTAACAGCCTTTGGTTTTGTTCATATTGTCGCACCCGTTCTCACCTCTATCCTATCTGGCCTTGTGAATATTCAAAGTGGATGTTAGAGGGTCAGATTTTAGCACGGTGAACTTACAAAAAGGAAAGTCACCCATAGGAAGATATGACTGCAACTTCGACACACCTTCTGGCTATTTTACTGCAGGGGCAGGGGGGCTGCTGTCTGTACCAAATAACTTCAAATCCAGAGCAGAGACACTGAGACACTTTTGGGAGCTGTATTTAGGCACCTCTCTACATCTTTAGACACTTCGGTGCTTTTGAAAACTGTCCCTAGAGTCCTCATGTCCTGGGAATTTAGCATTTGTTGTTAATATGATCAACTATTACTCCTTGAAGCTCATATTCTGATTGTTTCACACAAATATATGCTGTCCAGCATGTTGCTTTCCCCTATCCCGGTTCCCAAACCTTCTCCCTCTCCCTTCACCATCACCACCAACAAGCAATATTGTATCTGTCATGAGAAGACCCCAGTCTTCACCCAACCTCACCCCACATTCTGCCTTCAGATGTTGCTGCTTCTGACTTCTCTCCATAGCCAACATCTCTTTTTCTTTCCAACCCCATGGCTAAATTCTCTTTTAGTCCCTTGCCCTCTTCTGCTTAGACTGCTGTACCATCACAGCCTTCCAGGAATACTCATTGCAAATACCCCTAGAAAAGTCATCTCCCTTGTCCTCCAGCGTACTCAAGTGAACGTCCCCTTCCACCACCTTCAACTGTCTTCCTACATGCTCTTACATCAAAAATACATTTCTCACCTCCACCGCGTTTTTCTTTTGTAATGAGGCATATTATCCATCAGTCCCCTCAGATAAGTGTCTCACCAGTCGCTCTGATGCCTTCTTCATGGGGTCTCTGTGTGCTGTAAGACGCTTGCCGAGCTCACCTGCTGGGCTGTCGACTTAATGGGGTTCTGCTTGATTTGTTCTGAAAAATAAATAAATGCAATTTTGCTGGTCCTCTTTTCCAAAAATCTGTTTGGTTTTTATACCACCCACCTGGCTACCTAGAAACCCTCTACCAGGCAACAGTTATCTTACCAGTAAAGCGATGTTTACTATCAAAGCCTTCTGGCACAGCCAAATGCTCCCGATGAGCTTGATTTACACAATAAAACACATCCTTTCCCCTCAAATACTGAATTAAAAATGCAACTTGAGTTGTCAGTAGGCTTGCTGTTTGTGGCTTCCTGCCTCCTAGAGTGTTGCTCCGCTGTACGGAATAAAAAAGGGAGTTTTTGGAACCCTCCAGGTGGTTTCATATGGAAGGCCAAGACGCATTCTTCTTGTGTCCTTCCCAGCAGAACAGTGGATATTGTCCTTTCCCAGCAGAGCATGGTGTCAGACAAGTGGTGGCAAGAACAGTCAGCTGGGAGGCAGCCAGAGGAGCCCGAGCGTAATGTACCACAGCTGCCCTGGCTTCGCTAACACAGCAGGAACAAAGAGCTTAATTTTGTAATCCAATGAACAAATCAGCAGAGCGGAGGAAGAACAACCATGAATCTGGTTGAAAACGCCAATGGTAGCTGGTTTGCCATCAGCTGGGCAGCTAGGACTGTCAGAGCTGCATCATGGTGGCAGGTATCTATTTATCTGGTTTGGTATACCAGGAAATGTCAGATGGATCAGCCTCAAAGTGTCCCATCTGCTGTCAGGTCCCTGGCAGTGGCCATAAGGAACAAGATGAGCTCTGTCAAAGGTCATTGTGGATAATCTGTTCCAGGAGGAGCCCTCATTTCAGTCTCAGGAAAATTAGAGACTGGTTTAAACCTTTAGAGTAGGTCTACTGTTTTGGATTAAATGTTTCTCTTTAATTCTATCCACAGGTAATACAGTTAGGTGACCAGCTGGATTTGTGAGTTGATTTTTGTCTGTAAAGACTTCTGCTGTCTAACAGGGTGTTATGTGGCTTTCCCTTTTGGAGCTTCTGGGTTTACTACTTTCTCCTTTCAGTTTGGTCTGCCATGAGACCTCTGTACCGCTCCTGAGAAAGATACGCTTTCTTACAGTCCTCTCCAATGTCTTCAGAGAGTTTTTCCATATCTCTGAGCATACAAAATTGCCGTTATCTACATTTCCTCGAGTTCACATCGTCTGCAAAATGGGATGACCGCTTCTGTCTGCCAGTTCAAAGGGAACAGGCTTGTTTTCCAATCGCATAATTAATGCAGAGGGATTACACAATATTTCTGAGTCTGCTTTTCCATACAATCCAGCAAAGACAAATTTAGAACAAGTTGCATTCTTTCAGTTGAAAGTTTGAATTACTATTTAAGTATGATTAATTTGTCCAAATTCCCTGACACCACGCTTGTTTTCATGTAATCATGTACAGTTTTCTGTAGGCAAAAATTAAAATGGTGTTTGCTTGGACCAGAGTGTTGCAATATAAGTTGTTTGTTTTACTCTTCTGAGCAGCATGAACAGGAACAAGAAGCAGGGCTCCTTGGTCTCTGGAATGAGAGTGGGTAGAGGATGTCTTTATTTCCCTACTGGCATTGCGGGATGTGCTGCCGGCTGAAGCTAAGAGGTGGTGTTACCCCATAAATAGTATATTAGGGAAGGGAGGGAAACAAGAGAGTGCTTGCAGTCTACCTAGGTGTTCATATAATCTTAATATTTGAGAGAAAACAGATTCAGGATCTTCCACAAACTGAGACCACATGACATAATTGCGTTGAAGCTCCCAACATAGGAAAGACATGGACCTGTTGGAGCCGGTCCAGAGGAGGGCACAAAGATGATCCGAGGGCTGGAGCACCTCTCCTATGAGGAGAGGCTGAGGGAGTTGGGGCTGTTCAGCCTGGAGAAGAGAAGGCTCCGGGGAGACCTTGTAGCGGCCTTCCAGTACCTAAAGGGGCTACAGGAGAGCTGGGGAAGGACTTTTTACAAGGGTGTGAAGTGATGGAATGAGGGGGAATGGCTACAAACTGGAAAAAGGTAGATTTAGATTCGGTATTAGGAAGAAATTTTTCACTTTGAGGGTGATGAGGCATTGGAACAGGTTGCCCAGAGAAGCTGGGGCTGCCCCATCCCTGGAGGTGTTCAAGGCCAGGTTGGACGGGCCTTTGAGCAACCTGGTCTACTGGGAGGTGTCCCTGCCCATGGCAGGGGGGTGGAACTGGATGATCTTCCAGGGCCCTTCCAATCTAAACCATTCTATGATTCTGTGATAATGTGTATGCCCTCCTGTATACAGGGAAATATCAAGTATATCAGGTCATGGTGTGTCTTGATTCTTGTCCTAAAAGCCCACTCTTGCAAAATGTGGTGGTACTGGTTCTTTTCCAGAGGCTACTGTAGCTCCAGCAGCATAATCCTTTTTTATTAGATTTTGCCAATTCTATTAATTCATTGAATGCTTAAATCTATCTCTTAAAACATAAGTGACTCCATTTTGTGAAAGATAAGGGCAGCCTTCCCTCTGCAAGGTGGGAGGTTGTAGATAGTTACCATTAGCTCCTGCAGTTCTTCCCATGAATGAAGGAGAAATTGTGGACTCTTCCTTATCAATTACACCCAATGGTTTAAGAAAACAGTGTTCGATGGGGCAGTTGCAAGCCAGCCCAAGCTTTGGAGATCTAAATCTCAACATCAGCTGAATACCAGGCAGCTGGCAGGACAGAGCAGAGGGCTTCTTTCCATATTTCCAAGGAAGTCTCTCTGAAATGGTGGCTGCAAATAGCTAAATACCCCTTCCTCTTTGTCTCCTCACAAAATGGCCTGTTATCCACAAGAAGCGAGAGGTAGTTGGTATTTTTTGCAAAACTACATCTTGTCTTTCTGCGCGTGCTAAAGCTGTACTAGTTTAGACACATGAAATAATTTGAAATCTTTGCAGGTACTTTCTAGTCCCGACCAGAACCTCTAATGGAAACTAGCCAAATCGTATCTAGAAAGTGCCATTTTTTCCTGCAGGCTCCAAGGAAATTCAAGGCAACTGGGTTGTGTGGGATTATCTATATTGCCAGTATGTACAACTGGGTGAGATGTGTCCTCCTCTGCTAACAGACTTTCAAAGTCAGGATGTTTGTTACAAATATTTATTTTCTAATGATGAAGAGAGGAAAGCAACCATCCTCCCAGCAAGGACAAGCTGTGGGTGCTTCCCCGGGAGCGATGGCCACCCTCCTCCAGCCCCCAGCAGCAACGGGATCTTGCTGCCGTGCTCCCCACTCTGGGCTTTTCTGCCAATTTTGCCATAAAGCCAAGCCAAAGCTTTCACAGTCTCAGCCACTTGTGCACAGTAGATTTGCGAAATGAAAACCAACTCGGCTCACAAACATGTTTTTTCCCCCAGCTTTTAGTCTGCTATTTCCTTCGACTGCTTGTAGACGTCAATAAGAATTTCCCTACATTCATTACAAGGGGGGGAAATGTACTTCTTGCAAGCCTTTCCAGTGATGGGGCACCATTTGCTCTGCCCAAGGCTTTTAAAGCCAAGATTTCCAACTTACTGTAATTTATAGCTTTCGATAGCAAACGGAGCTTAATTTTACAAATATCAGCTTTAAAGATGAATGTACAGAAAGGATTTACCCCACAACGTGACACAACTTGCCTATAATTTGTTACGTTGTCTAGCAGCAGACAAATGGCGTTATGCACATTTTATTTTACAACGGGGAAAGGAACAAACCCCACGTGATAGACAATTATGTGCTCCTAGAAAGTGACAGTAGAAAGAGCTGTACAAATCTTCCATCCTACTTTTCATCATCAGGGAATAAGAAAACGTGAGCAGAATTAATTTTTGCTTTATGAAAAATCCTCTGGGGATGTTATTTTCAGGCAAAACAGGATGTGGCCAAGACTCCAGCTGGAATATTTACAGTCTCATGTTTCGTCAGTGGCTGCGATTGTAGTTATTTGTTCCAGTATAACTCTTGCCGCCTAAGATCTGATTTAATAGCATAAAGGCTTGTGACAAAAATTCTTCTAGTTCTCTTTGAGAAAATGTTTCTCACCATTGACTTTACAAATTGAGAACTGAAATTCCCAAACCCCAGGAAATCCAGAAGTTAAGACCCAAAGCAACGCCGAGGCAGAAAACCCCTTTTGTGGTTTCATCAGTGCTTCCCCTCCACCCCCATCACTCCAAATGGAAAAGGAGCTGAATTTCCCCAAAAATCCCAGTGGAGATCCCCTGTGAGCCTACGAACTGCGCACAGCCCACCCTGCCTCTCGCCTGGCTCCAGCTGGCTTCCTTGACAGTAAAGTCACACTTTCAGGAACTCCAACATGGAGCAATTTCTCTTGCCAAACTCAGGAGCAGCTTTTGGAAAGGCAGGATCCTCCCTGGCCAGGTGCCGCAGATGCAACATGGGCTCATACCGGGCATTGGTGGTGTTCCTCTGGGCAGCAAAACCACTCCATTTTGACCAATTCTACCAATTTATATTAAAAAAAATAAGTTTTCAGTGTGCATCAATGCATACATGCTATAGCAAGCATAAGTGCAGTGTATTATAGCTTTTATCAGAAAATGGCTTTGCCTACAATGCTAAGCACTGGATCTTCTTCTTTTTCTTCTTCTTTTTTTTCTTCTTTTTCTTCTTCCTTTTCTTCTTTCTTTTCTTCTTCTCCTCCTCCTTCTCCTTCTTCTTTTTTCTTCTTCATCTTCTTTTTCTTCTTCACCTTCTTTGTCTTAGTCTTTTTTCTCTTCTTTGTCTTCATTCTCATCTTCTTCATCTTCATCTTCATCTTCTTTGAATCATCATCATCATCATCACCACCACCATTATTTTTCATCATGTTTAGCTTTTAAAACTAATCTATAACACCTGTAGGATAAGGCCTTTTGCACTTATAGTCTCCTGGGTGGGAAGTAGTGTCAGGTCAACCTCATGTAGTCCCTGCAGGTACAAGTCACACTTACTTTTGCCTCTTTAATCCCTGCACCTGCCTTGAGCATTTGCAGTGTACTAATTATTATCACAACACCAGAAAACCAGCTGCTTTTTTTGTTAGAGAGGCTCAATATCTTCGTAGCTCTCATAAGACAAAATGTTAGCACTGTAATTTCTTCCTGGGTAAGGAAAAACCTCAATTTATTTCTTTTTTTTTTTTTTAATTCAGGGCTGTATTTTGATTTTTTCCAGGTGCCTTTAAGCACAGTGGGCAGCACGGCTTTGGGAGAGAGAGACGGTCTTGGGTGACGAATGCTTCCTGCCTGAACTGATTAATAGTAGGTGAGATAAAATTACAACAGGGATGCTGACTTGGTGGGAAATCATTCCAGTTTTCAAACCTGAGCTTTACAAATAGTTTGTAGCAAATTTTTGTACTTAGCATATGCAATTAGCGGGGATAATCCATACTCGCAAATATTCCTGTGACATAAGAACATTTTATGATGAACTCACATGCTGAATGGGTGTATTTGGTGCAGGAACACACGTCAGAGCTGATAAGAAATGAAATAATTCCCGGCTGAATCCCCAAAGAAAACCAAAGGCAGATGAATTGTTGGGTCTTGTACTATTTTGCCGTGTAAGGCAAGTTGCCCTTAGCTGGAAAGTGAGCCCAAAGGAACAGTTTTGCGCAGGAAGGAGATTACTCCTCATCCCTAGTGCTGGCATCTTGAAGCAAGCACTTTGTCTCTCCTCAAAGACACTGGATTGATCTCTAGTCTTGGCCTAGAATCCAGCTTTTCTTACCCCAAGACCTCCAGTTAGAGAGTCATAGTCAATAATGCAACCCTCCCACATGCTACCTCCAAGGAGAAACCCAGCAGAACTCTTCAACCGCTTCTGCTCAACCTTTCCAAAAGCAATACAAGCTGAGACAGTGGGGGATAGCTCAGCCCAAAAAAGTGTTTCTCAGATGTTTGAAGCAATTGAAAACACATGACTCTTAAATTCTCAGCTTGGATGCAGGACGGTGAAGCCCTTTGAAAATACAGAAGATATGCTCAGCTCTTGGTTATCTCCATGTCCCACCATGAGGGATGGTTTAGGGTCACATTCTTGTCTTGGTGGATGGGGCAGGGACAAGGTGGGAAGGATCCTTTGATGTTGGGTGTAGGGGGACAATGCCCAAAGAGCTCCTTGAGACAGGGATCAGGCAGGGCTCAGTGAGGCGATGCTAGAAATCAGCAGCTGCAGTCATTCAATAGCTCTGATTTTTTTTTGTAGAAAGGCTTCCTATTGAAAATGTGCTGTTCCCAGGCATCACAATTCGCCACTTCAGCCAATATAAACTCTCACACATATACATAATTTTGCTTATTTTCTTGAAGATTAGTAGCTACAGAGCTTGTTTTCACAAGGATCGCAAAAATCCTTACCCAGAAACAGTTATGACACGACTGGGTTTTATATGGCTTCTAAAGGAATTCTTGGAAAAGGGTGAAGTCTTCGCAGACTGTATCTTTTTTTTTTTTACCAATTCCCATTATTATTACCCTCAGCTATTTATTGCAGAAGTTGATTATGAACTCTAACCTGCTGATTGCTTTTCATAACGCTCATCATGTGAAATCCCAGCCTGTCCAGAGTACATAGATTAAAGAGTGTGCTTAATCATGAATGACATGTATAACTGGTGCAGCATTTTCATCTGCGTGGCCCTGGCTGTTTCTAGTGGTGACTCTCAGGCATGTACACCTTGTCCTCAAGGTGTGCGGTATTGTATGTTGCTCTTTCTAACATACACTTGGCAAGGCCAAGTGGGTTGTCAGCTGGTTGGGCCACTATCAGCAACTCCCTTTTGCTTCAGGGGAGGTTAACGGTTAAGCTCTCTCCTTGATGGGCAGACAGAGAATTTACCTACTTCTGATGAAGAATTGCTAATTGGTCATGAAATGTTATCCTCCAAATAGCCCTTTTCCTTCCCTTTTGTAGTTACTGTGAAGCTATTTTCTGATACTCACTGCCAAGACAAAACGACTTGCAGTCAATAGAAGAGGAAACAGAGACAGCCAAAGCCAGAAGGTCACAAGCAAGGAGCTGTAGGGTGGTCTGGGAAGGATCTGTTGCAAGCAGGACCTGTGGGAGCCATACAGTCCCAGGCATGCAGCAGGTTAGAGCCCCAGTGCAGCAGCTCTGCAGATCTTCCAGGGCCTTGAATCAGAGCTCGAGTTCCAGTTTTGAGGTTTGCCTGGGGACCAGCAAGCTCCAGCTCCAGCACTGTGATATCTGCATCCCCAGGGCCCCCCTCCAAGGCATCACACCCAGCCAAATTCCCCCCCACCAAGTACTGGAGGGAGGAGTTGCCTTTCCCCAGGGCACTGCATTTCCTCTGGGTACTGCATCTCCCGGGGCAATGCATCCCCATGCTGAGTACTGCATCATCTCCTGCCAGAAATTGCATCCCTCCCCAAGATACTGCATCCAGCTGGTACCACAACCCCGCCGGGTACCACAGCCTCCTGGATATTGCCC
>NW_009647856.1:12439863-12446848 GCF_000708025.1 Charadrius vociferus | reverse complement strand
CGCCCTCCTGCTGCCCTGGGTCGCCGCCGATAACGGTAAGCGGGGCTCCCCCGGGGATCCCCGACCCGCCGCCGGCATGCCCCACGCCTTTCCCGGGGTACCCACGCTACTCCTCGGGGTACCCACGCCGTCCCGGGGGTGCTCGTACAGTTTCCCGGAGTGACCTCGCTACTCCTCGGGGTGTCCGGGCTCCCCCCCGCGGTGCTCACGG
This sequence comes from Charadrius vociferus, assembly GCF_000708025.1. Taxonomy (NCBI): domain Eukaryota; kingdom Metazoa; phylum Chordata; class Aves; order Charadriiformes; family Charadriidae; genus Charadrius; species Charadrius vociferus. The sequence goes on along the minus strand of NW_009647856.1, from coordinate 12,446,637 downwards.
CTCCCCTCGGGGTGCCCACGCTGCTCCCTGCGTGCCCACACCTCTCTCTGGGTGCCCCACGCACCCCTTTCCCCCCTGGGCACCCACGCTGCACCCCCGCGTTCCCCTTGCATCCCCCCGGGTGCCCACCTCCCTTCCTGGGGTCCCCACACCACCTCCCCACCAGTGTCCAGGGAGGTTTGAGGGTGATTTTTAGGGTCCGTGAGATGGACCCACGGGAGCTGCATCACCGTGGGATTTCACCCCGGGTGGGGTCTCTGGGTTTTCTACGGGACTGGGACTTGTCCACGGCTGAGCATCGCTGCCAGACTGGGAATGTCACGTCGCGTCTCGCCTCTCCAAAAGCAAATTCAGGAAAAATCACTGTCACAGCTCAGCGCAGACAGCCATGCTGACAGCCCCAGACAGCCACTGGCGGTGGTGGCAAGACCATCAGGAAATATTTAATTAACTGAAAACGTTGGAATTTTGAAGGATTTGTGTGGAAGCGCAGGACATGAGGCTGGAAGGGACTGCAAAGTTTGGGGACAGCTTTGGTGCTGTCCCTTCCTCTGGCTCCTTGTGCTGGCTGAATTGGAGTTGATTTGCCCTCGTAATGCTGTGCTGTGCATTGGTGGCATCAGAGCTGTCTCTCCAACATCCACCCCTTCACCAGGAGGTTGAGGTGGGCAAGATCTTGGGAGGGGACACAGCCAGGAGACCTGACCCAACCTGACCAAAGGGACATTCCGTACCATGTCTCAGTAATAAAAGCTAAGAGAAACGAGGAGGAAGAGGGGACATTTTTCTTATGACATTCGTCTTCCAGAGCAACTTCTACGCGTACTCAAGCCCAACTTCAAGGGAAGTGGCTGGACATCACCTGCCGATGGAAAGTAGAGAGTAAATCTTTTGGTTTCCTTTGCTCCTGCACACGGCCTTTGCTTTTGCTTTATTAAACTCCCTTTATCTTGACCCATGAGGGTTGGGGGTTTTTTTTCCATCTTATTTTCTCCCCACCCAGGCCCCGTCCTGCTGAGGGGAGTGATAGAGCAGCCTGGTGGGCACCTGGCACCCAGCCAAGGTCAACCCACCACATTCCTGTCTGCCCCCAAAGCTGCGACATCCTAGAAAATGAATTTATTCCCATTTCTAAACAGCTGACGGGTGCAACAAGGGCTGTAAAATGACTCCAGCAGCAAATAAGGCAGAAGAGCTACGTGTGCTGCCAGGCACATTGAGGAACAGGCTAAAAATAGCTTTCCCTGAAGGCAGCACCCTCCGACAGCCCCCTCCTGGACCTGCAGGTGATGTTCCTGCTACCGATGATGCAATCAGGGTGGCCATTTGAGGAAGAAAACGTGGTTCTCTCAGATGTCAGAGAACAGGAGTGATATTCACTGCTTTTAATTCAGTCGACGGTGCCGCAGCACCTCTGCACCAGCTGCAGCGATGCATTTCACGATGCTCGCACCGGGCATCCCGTCCACTCCTGCTTTCCACCCCCATAACAGCTGATCGATTGTAAATGTTTTTCAGTTAAAAACGTGGAAAAAGTTTTATTTATTTCTCTGATTTTGGCGTTTCTTGTGAATTCTCCAGTCTTAGGCACAGACTTCTGAAATGTCTCTCTTCTCCACTTTTTTCGGCTTATGGTTTTTAAACCGTCAGCAGAAAATGAGCGCCACTCTGAACCTTTGGCTGATAATTTTCTAAGAAAAATAGTCAAGTTTCCCAGTGTGGATTCTCTGGTGTTTGTTTGTGGTTGTGCGTCCCCCTGCAGCGCCATGAAGCCGGAGGGGGACATCTCTGTGACATGGGATAACAGCACACCACGGCAGCATCTCCATCCCTGGGACTCATCCTGGCCGCGTGCCCGGCGCCCGAGTGGTTTGGTTCCCGACGTGCCGGGATGAGCTCACCTTCAGCGGCATCATTTGAGATCACTGGTGGACAAAGCCAAAAAGCAAAGTGAAAACATGAATTAACCATGCAAATACAAAAATAACATGGATATTGTGCACGTGTTTCAACCTGGAAATTTAAAATCAATGGGATGCAGGGAATTTGGATGGAAATAAGGAAGCCGGAGATATTTTCTCAGGAAGGCTAGTACCCGGCACCACGGCTCATTTGGGAGGTTGGCTAACGATGCGACAAGTCTTTGATCACTTGGGCTGACAACAATGGGAAAATTCAATCTGGAAAGCTCCAAGGGAGCAGAGACAAGCGGAGAGATGCTTTTGGCCATCCTGGGAGATGTCTTGAGAGCTTTCTCTTGAATTAAACAGGAAAATAGAAGACAGATGTTAGTTTTTCCTGCATGCAAGTCCCCGGTGCTGCCCAGATCCAGGGGATCCATCAATCTGCTTCAATAAAAAAGCAAATAAGAGAGCAAGAGGTTTGTAGTTACCACAGATATCCTTGCTTGGAAGCAAGATCTTTATCCTGGTCACGGCTCTCCCTATCCATCCGCATTTTCCACCATGCCAAATTCACTGCCGCAGTATAAAAAAAAGCCCGAATCTTGACCACACATCTCCAGGGCTGGAGTAGCACTGAAAACCCGAGTCCCCAAAGATTTCCTCCCTTTTTCCCCCTTAGCACATGCTTTGTTTCATCAAACGAACTGAAATCCGTGCAGCGATGGTGCGAGACATCAGAGTCGCGATCCTGGAGAGCAGAGACACTGAGATCTTGCCATCAGAGGACTTGGGCATTTTTTTGGAAGAGGAGAATATTTTATAGTCAAATCGACCAGAAAAAAAATGCTTCAGTGGGATTAAGATGACAAGATCAGGTTTAAAAACTGAAAGGCATACGCGGGAGTCGCAGGTCCTTCTTTTTCCCAGGTATTTTTGATGCTTCCAGCTTGATTTCCAACTGTGCTCCTTTTGCAGACGTGGCTGCGGCTTCTGTTGGCACTGGAAGGGCTTTTCCTTCATTTTATGGCATGACTTCAGGTCTGGCAATGTGTGAGGGCGTTGTGAAACAGCCCGTGTTGCTTCCTCGAAACGTTCCCAGAAATTTCGCCACCACTTTGAGCGGAGGCTGAGAACCGATGTGCTGAGCACACGTGTAGCTGCCACATCACTCGTGCTGTCTGGGCACGGTGGCTGCAGCTCTTCGGGGTGTCCCAACGCTGGGGGACATGGCTTAGACCCAGTTGAGCACCAAAACAGAGCAGACCCGCCCTGGGATGTTCTGGGGGTACATAACAAATTGGGGCAGGAGATTTTTAAGATTTAAGGAGATTTTTATGTCCGGGTGTCTTGGGTGCCTGAGGGACCATGTCATGTTCCTGTCCCCACTGCCACTGTGCTCCCAACCCCATTGTGCTCCCATCCCCATTGTGCTCCTGTACCTTATCGTGTGCCCGTTCCCATTGTGCTCCTTTACCCCATAGTGCTCCTATCCCCACTGCCATCACACTCCTATCTCCAGCAGGCTCCGTTCCCCTATCACCGGCGCATTCCCATCCCTGTTGTGCTCCTGTCCCCACTGTGCTTCCGTCACCATCCCGCTCCCGATCCCAGCCCAACTGTGCATCCCGCCATACCAAATGTGCATCATTCTGGCTGGGCACAGCTCCATCCCAGTGGGGTGTTGCTTTAACCCAACTGGGCGTTGCTCTGTCCATGCTGGGCACTGATTCATCCATGCTGTGCATCACATCCTGGCCGTGCGTCACTCCACCCCAGCTGTGCAGTGCTCCATCCCGGCCATGCATCGCTCCATGCCGGCCATGGATCGCTCCATCCCGGCCATGGATCACTCCATCCCAGCCATGCATTGCTCCATCCCGGCCATACATCACATCCTGGCCATGCATTGCTCCAACCCGCCCATGCATTTCTCCATCCTCACCGTGCATCACATCCGAGCCATGCATTGCTCCATCCCAGCCGTGCATGACATCCTGGCCATGCAATTGTTCCACCATGCATTGCTCCATCCTGTCTGTACACCACATCCTGGCCATGCATTGCTCCATTCCAGCTGGGGACCACTCCAGCCTGGCTGTATATTGCTTTATCCCTTCCATGCATCTCTCCATCTCAGTGTTGGAACACCACCTCTCGTGTGGGGGGATGGAACTGACAGCAGGAGTTGCGGGTGAGCCATTCCCATGCTGCGGCAGGAGTCCAGGCGCAGGCACAGTCTTGGGGTAACCAAGAAACTTTCTCCATTGCACCAGAGAAATGAAGTGAAATTGTCAACACCCTCTTGCGAAATCGACCTCAAATCAGGGCCAAAAGGGAAGTATGAGCCCTTCTGGGGATAAGAAAAGCCATAGTTCAGGGCTTGTCACCACCCCATTTCCCAGCCATGCGATGCTCAGATTTCAGCTGCCTCCGGGGCTGTGTCTGCAGCCTCCACACAGCCCCTGGCAGGGAAAAACCCCTGGGAAGTGGCTGGAAGACGCATGCAGTACTTGGAATTTTTCACGTGCAGCTGCAAAACGAGCAGAGGAAAATGGGGGCGGTGAGCACAGCTGAAAGGCAGCAGCTGGTGGCAGGATGCAGCTGGGGCTGCTGGCCCAGGATGGTCACTGCAGAGGGATAAAATTCTGCAAAAAAGGCTTTGGTGACCGGCGGAGCCATTACAAATGACCACAAACATGCCAGAAATGAAGCTTTCCCCTTCTCCATCTCCTGTGCACAGGCACAACCATCTCACCGCCATCTTTTTACAGGCTGGATGAGGCTCTCCCAGCCCCGGGCAGCACTGATACCCCATTCCCACCCCTTGGCACAACTGGACCCCTTTGAGTACCGTTCAGCACAGCGAACCGGGATCAGAGGGTGCAAATCTCCCTGTTGTGATCGCTATCTCGTGTTTTTTTTTTTTCCCTGTCCTCCCAGTGCCAGCACGATGTAGCCGCCCCAAGGATGTGGCCAACGCACACATTGACGTGGGCAACAACACGCTGCTCAACGCCCGCCTGCGCTACACCTGCAACCCGGGCTACAAGCGCAAAGCCGGTACCTCCAGCCTCATCCAGTGTATCCTCCACGACGGTGCCAGCAAGCCCGACTGGACCCACACCACGCTGCAGTGTATCCGTAAGCCCTTTCTCAGCAGCCAGGATGTGATGGGGACCAGGGATGGGGGACACCTTCATCACCGGCATGGCAGAGGTGGATGCAGGGTGTGGGCACTGCTGTTGACGGCATTTCCTTGTTGTGTCTTCCCAAAGGGGACCCGGCTCTGCCTCCACTAACTCCCAGCCCTGAGCTCCCGACCGCACCACAGACCGAGAGGACGACCCAGAGGGGTGAGGAAGGGGCAAACGCAGACTAAGGGGGTTTGTTTGGGGCCACCGTGACTGTGGTCACAGCAAAACCACAATCACCGTGGCGTGGAAAGCAAAATATTTCAATTGTATGATCCAATTAATTCAATTGCCTGAAATTATGCCATTTCGTAGCTGCTGGATGGGAGTCACCTGTGCCACCAGCACCTGATGGTCCATCACCATGGACATCCATGCCTCCAGAGATGATCCCACCACTGGAGACATCCACACCGGGAGAGGGGTCGGCCCCAGGGACATCTCTGGGGACAACCCCGCTGCCCACCACCACCATGGACCATGCCGCAGGTCAGGCCGCCTCTCAGGGGGAGAGAACCCACCAATGGGGCTGGTTTCAACCAGCGAAGGCTCTTTTACTTTTTCAATGCATTTTGCTCTTGTCTCCAACCCCTTTTTTAGTGCGGGTGCCCCTGGCATCTCCCTCATTCCTGGTTTTGCAGCTAAAAATCTCCATTTCTCTCTTCTTTTCCAGTTTCCATCCAGACCCTGGCATCTTCCATTGGTAAGCTGCGCAAAAAGCTTATTTTGGCAAGCACAGGCTTATTTTCTCTATTTTTTAGCCTAAAAGCCCTCCTTGGGCCTGTAGGAAGTTTATGCCATGGCCAAGGGCAATACCTCCAAGGGATGAAGGATGGAGCACCCAAATTTCTTCCCAGGGCGGGGAGGGAACCTTGTGAATGGGCACAAAGTGTTTTTGGCTTTTTGCGATGCTGTTTTACTTGAGCTGGGGCTGTGCATTGGAAGATGCTCATCAGTTGCCGCATCTCTCCTGCAGCGCTCCCAGTGCTGGTGGTCGCTGGCGTCGTGGCCTGCTGCTGCTGGAGGATGAGAACGTAAGTGTGCCGAGCCCCGTGAGGTCCTTCCACCCCAGTGATGAGTTATCCTTGGCCTCTGTGCTTTCCTGAAATCTGGGGACAAACCCTTCAGGTGCCAGTGACACTCCTCTCCCCTCCACAGGCGTGCAGTGCAAGATTACGCGGTGACGGCCATTCCCATGGTGGCTCCTGCTGCTGAGAACGAGGAGATGTTACTGCCCAACGTCTTCCCCACGGGCTGAGCACCCACCGCCGGGCAACTTGGTGCACCCGCCAGCCCAGAGGATGCTCTGGACTGGGATGGAAAGCCAGACGCTTCCCTGAGCGGTGGCAGCACGTGGCAGAGCACATCCTGGTCCCCAGTGTGCCTCCGTGTGGAGCATCCTCACTACAGGGACACGCAGCCGCTCTCCCCAGTCTGAACAAGTGACTATCATGGATGAGACCACTTCCAGCACCCAAAGGTGCGTGGGTGTCCCATCGTGCAGCTGAATGGGGGATGGCTGAGCCCACAAGCTCTGGGGGTGGTGGTAGAGGCAGTGGGTGTTCTGCGTCAGGAACCAGAACTCAGAGGAGATAGTCCTGCGGGCGCTTGCGGGTGGTAGGGAACAGGCTGGGGGCTACTTGCCCCAGCAGAGGGGGGTTGGGGTGCAGGAAAGGGGG
>NW_009647856.1:12406292-12439725 GCF_000708025.1 Charadrius vociferus | reverse complement strand
GGCTGGAGGGGGTGAAGCTGGGCTGCCCTGCCCCAAGTAGAGGCCATTCCCTGGTCAGGAGCAGGGCCAAAGTTGGGCCAGCTGGACACCAGCCCCTTCCCTAGAGCTGCTTTGCCCTAAAATTGCCCCCAAAACCAGAAAGCGGTGCTGCTCACGGAAAACAGAGAGTGGGACCTGGCCAAGCATTCCTCCACCGTGTCCTCACCCCCTTCCTGCTCTCTTTCAGCCATTCGCCGGTGAACCTGCAACCGCAGCAAACGGTGTCGGCGCTGTCCCGCCGTGGTTGTGGGGCTCGGCCCTCGTACGCAGCTCAGGGGTCCTTCGGAGGCACTTTCAGCGCTCACCCCAGGTGACTGCTGGCTCCGGCTGCTCGCGGGGGGCCACAAGCAGGAGCGATTTCATTATAGACACTACCAAAGACTGAAGGCAACAACATGACCTATGAAATATTTTTCTGTGCAAGTTTTCCCTTCTCTGTCTGTCATAAGTTGTTTTCCACTCGTTCTTGCCTCGCTACAGAACAGGCAGCTTTATACTGATGCCATTTTATGTATCAATGTGTATATATTGCATATAAAATAATGCACAGAGGTTGATTTTTGGTCTGGTCGGGAGTCTCAGTAGTTGCGATGGTGTGGAGGGCAGCGGGGACAGAGGGGGAATCCACCTCTGCAGCAACAAGGACTTGCTGGCCACCAGTAGTGCCATGCTCTAGAGGCAAAGGGTGACAGCAAGGTGGCAGCTGCCATCACTCAGCTGGATGGCAAAAGGGTTCTTAGCAGTCAGCTGGAAAACAGTAGGTATCTAACAACTCAACTTCCACATCCTTTCCACGCTGCTGTGTCTTGTCCTCCTGTTTGTGCCGGTGATCTGACCATCGGAGCTGGAGGAAGCAGCACTTCAGCCGTGTGACGGACCAAACTCTCCGGCAGCAGCACTGCCTCTCCCCAGCGGGACGCTCGGAAAATGGGTGAGGCTGGAAGGGACTGCTGGAAGTGCCTGGTCCAACATCCATGCCGACCTTTGCAGTTACATCCAATGTCCAAGTCTTGGGTGAACTTCTGCCTGTGCTTAGGTGAGCAGAACAGGGCAAGCCTTTCTGGAGTTGCTGCTTCGAAAGTGAAAGGTGAGCCCATGAAGCACCTACCATTTAATGAATGACATGGGAATCAACAGGATGCACGAGCTTCCTCTAGCATGCATGGCTCATGGCTCTGGGCCCACGTCCAAGAGCAGATCTCTTCTAAAATCAGTTTCAGTTTTGATTTCCACATGATACAGACTCAGGTACAATGAGCCGTGGTATCTTCAAACAGAGAGTGTAAGCCACCATCTGATTTACAAGAGCACCATGCTGCTTGCACCATTGCTACTGTGATGGCTGGTAAACAAACACAACCCAGAATGACTTCTTAACAGAAGGGAAGAGAAAAAAAGAAAGCATTAAGGCTTTTTTTTTTTTGTTACAAATTTAATTCCAGGATTAAAAATGCACTCCAGTTTATCTCTGAGTTAGACTGAAACCAAAAGAAAGCAGTTCTTCAAATGCTGCCTCTCTTCTCCCCTTACGCTTTTCTGCGGGGACAAGGGAAACAGAGTCTGGGGAAACCCCTCGGCTGCCAGTAAAGAAAATGAATTCAGCTGGGAGATATTAATGACTTCCTCCCAGAGCTGATAGTGAAATTTTCCCCATTAAAACAGGCTCCAAGAAAAGGTCCATTTTCTAGGAATAAAGTGTTTCTTTGGGTACTTTTCAGCATCGCATTTCCTCTTCGGGTGGGTCAGAGGGATTTCACCAAGGCATGACATGATGGAATAGGCAGGGATATCCTGGCAGTTTGGTCACTGGAGTTGTTTTCCTAGTGACAGACGTAATGGAAGCGGTAATGCTCAAAAAAAATTAGGAAGAATTGTCCTGTCTGATACAGTTTATATAGTGCATATTCTTCTGTGTAGCAGTGCAGGCCATGCTGACCAGCTCTTGGAAGGCAAGGCAGGGCTAGAGAAAAGGTCTCACACCTCCTTGTGGAGAGCCTGGAGGGTTCCTCTCGGAGTTGGTCTGAAATCCTGCTCCGATATCGACCTGATTTTGGAGCTGGCATGTGACAACAGGTCTTGTCCCACACCCAGGATGACTCTGAGACGCAGTCAGGGCTCTGGGGAGCTGGAGGGCTTCGTTAGGGCTAGACGGGCTGTTCCTGAAGCACTGGGAAAAAGGTCAGTGGTGTCAGAGAGCCGAAGCGCTGCTGTGTGCAAGCGTGGCAAAGGTAACCACCTGCATCCTTGCTGCCATTGCTCTGTGGGGGAAAGAGAAGAGATTTCAGAGAAGAGGAAGGCTTCCAACCTCACACGCAACCCCCTCACATCCAGGGAAGAGAGCAACAATGTGCCCAAAGCATCTCCTGCCACCTCCCTTGCAAGGAAAACCCTTATGGGACAGCTTGTTAAATAGCTGCAACTATGTGCAGTCCCTGTGTCCCTGTGCAGGTCTTTGCTGGCGAAGGACAAGGTTTTCCCCATCTCAGTGCTCCTGTCCCCTGCTGACGGCTCGGAGCCATTGGCTAATCTCTTGTTGTGGACATGGAGCTCCACCAGATTTACAGTGCGCTTGCCGATCCCAGGGCTAGGGAAACTTGGCCTTCACCACACCTTCAGGGCAAGGATGAACCCCAGAGCCAGAAAGTGGGACTGAAGCCAAAACTGAACCCAAAAGTCAGATTGTCACTTCCCACTGGCTGGCAGGGGAGAGGGGTGCTCTGCTAACCCTAGACGGATGTTCCACGGCCTCGGCAGAGGCTCTAAGAGTCAGAAATGGGATCTGACACAACAAAACCCCCAAACCATCCTCACCCGAGACCACAATTAGACTCAGAAGAGAGGTTAAGGCTTGAGTGGGTCTGTGGGAACTGCACCACCCCCCCCGAATCATGCGGTTGGGAAACCACCCCCAATTACGACCTGGGGTTGTGAGCAGAAGCAAAGGGGAGCTGTGGGCAGGAGATCCAGCTATGGGACATTCCTTGCTGACTTCCACTGAAGCTTAGCGCTCAGGTTGTCCCTCCCCAGTGTGATAGCTCAGAACAGTCACAGAGCACAGCCGCCCCCCAAGCGACCGGAGCATCTCGTGAAGGCTCCAGATTCAAAATTGTGATCTCAAAGGCCCAGGGAGGGGACGTACGTGAGTCAAAGGGAGTTTCTTCACAACCAGCGGGGAGCTGCACTGCAGTGTTCCCCTACACTGTGGCACCGAACAGGCGATGGCGGCCCCGTCCTTCGCAGCCTCGCTCATCAGCTCCACCCGAAGGAAACGCTCCTATGAAACAAGAAGAAAAGGGAACACCACCACTCAGAGGGAGCTGAGTTACTGGAACATGTGGTTTCATTATTTTTTTAATCCCTTGGGAAGTGAATTGCAACATGATTTATTTTTTTCTTTAAATAAAATGAACAAAAAAACCCCCAACTCCTGGTGACAGCAAAAAAATCAAGAGAAGCCAGGAGCAGCTCACAAGGAAGGAAGCGAAGTAAGAGCTGGCAACCACTGCAGACAGAAAAGGGAACCTACATGCTCGCACTGAGGTAAGAAGTCAGGATCTGTGGAAGACAACACCCAAACGCAAGGACTGTGGAAAAAAAAGAAGTGCTGCAACCTTGTGTCTTGCTATTGAAATCATAGTGCAGAGCAATGTGAACCGAGGAAAAAATGTGACCTCAGGGTACAGTCCACACCCAGCATGAATCTTAAGTTCAGGGTGAATCTTAGGATAATCTTCTTTTATGCTTCTCTACCACACACATCCCCTCCAAACGTAATCATCAGAGATGAGCAGGTTTTACGCGTAGCGGGTGCTGCCTCTCTTGGCACCTTTTTAAATTGGCAGCACCCCATCCTGCCCGAGATGTTTGAAAGAGGTTTGGATGCAGAAGGTGGGAATGCGACTGCAAGAGCCGTCATTTAGAATCATGGAATCACAGAATAGTTTGGGTGGGAAAGGACCTTTAAAGGCCACTGAGTCCAACGCCCCTGCCATGGGCAGGGACACCTTCAACTAGATCAGGTTGCTCAGAGCCCCATCCAACCTGGCCTGGAACGTTTCCAGGGATGGGGCATCGATCACCTCTCTGGGCAACGTGGGCCAGGGTGTCACCACCCTCAGCGTAAAAAGTTTCTTCCTTGTATCTAGTCTGAATCTCCCCTCTTTCAGTTTAAAGCCATTACTCCTTGTCCTATTGCAACAGGCCCTGCTAAAATGTTTGTCTCCTTCTTATAAGTCCCCTTTAAGTGCTGAAAGGCCACAATGAGGTCTCCCCAGAGCCTTCTCTTCTCCACGCTGACCCCCCGCCCCCAACTCTCCCAGCCTGTCCTCCCAGCAGAGGGGCTCCAGCCCTCCCAGCATCTCGGTGGCCTCCTCTGGCCCCGCTCCACCAGGTCCATGTCTCTCCTGTGCTGAGGCCCCCGAGCTGGAGGCAGCACTGCAGCGGAGGGTCCCCAGAGCAGAGGGGCACAATCCCCCCTCACCCTGCTGGCCACACTGCTGGGGATGCAGCCCAGGATGCCGGTGGCTTTCTGGGCTGCCAGTGCATGTTGCTTTTCATCCCCCAGCACCCCCGAGCCCTTCTTGGCAGGGCTGCTCTCCATCTCTCCACCCCCAGCCTGTGCGGATACTGGGGGTTCCCCCAACCTGGGTGCAGGACCCTGCACTTGGCCTTGTTGAATCTCATGAGGTTCACATGGATCCACTTCTCAGGCTTGTCCAGGTCCCTCTGGATGGCATCCCATCCCTCAGGTGTGTCAACTGCTTACCTTGGAAAGGCTTCACTTACCCCAGCCAATGCTAAAAGGTGCTCCAGGGACTTTGACATCAGCAAATACTTCTTCGCACGTGTCACTGCGACATAGAGCAGGTTCCATTCATCCTCAGGGTACATGCCTAGGTTGGAGGAAAGATTATCAATACCTTTAGAAAACAAGAACAAACAGCTCTGCCATTCTTCTAATGCTTCAGCTAGTACTTCTGGAAGGACACTGTGCTTCTCTGGGAGAGCATGAACCTGCAGAGAAGCACAGCTCTGCAGCACTCTCCTGCAGTTGCCATGCAGTTCCTGATACAACTGATAGCTCCTGCCCTGTTCCACATTCCTCCAGGCAAAGGCAGGACTCTACATGCCCGGAGAAGCAGCTCTCTGCTATGTGTTTTCCCCCCTCCCAGGCACAGACTTGGCCCTGGAGGAGTTTCCTCAGTCTCTAGACTCACTCTGGAGGCTCCTCCCTGCTCACTGGGAAGAGACTGGCTCTTCTGAAGCATGAACTGTGGCACTTCAGCAAAGCAGTGTCTTTCCCAAGCGTGGAGTTGGCCTTTCTCTGTTGCTAGAGGGCTACAAGCTGGACTGTAGGAATATTCCCCTGTCCCTCTCTCGCTGTGAAGGAAACTATAAGATCAATAACCACTAGGACGGCACTTGACAACTCTGAGAAGCACGCGCTCGCAGGACAAGCGCCGGCAGCAAGCTTTGCTTTCCTACTTTCAGATCAAGATAAGTACCACACACAGCCGCCCCCTTACCAATACTGAAGTTAGTTCTTCTCTGGTAATCGCCACTGGGACACGGTACATTCACAAAGTCATCTGCAATCAGCACCGTGTCAAACTCCAGCCCTTTGGCTTGATGGACAGTACCTATTAGGTAATCTGTAACCAGCACACGTTGGGAACAAGAAGACAGAAAGATCAGTCATGGCAGCAATAACGGTACTTTTAATTTCACGAGGCGCCGAGTCAAATGAAATGATTTCATTCTGCATTCATTTCAATTTCCCCAAACATAAATCGGAAGCAAAGCACCTCTATCAGGAATCTAGATGGCTGAAGTCAAGTTTCCTGCCAAGGAAAATGCCTGATAGTCAGCAGCCTGAGCCCCAGCCCCAACTCCCAAACAGGAATGCTCTTTATTTGGTAAATTTTTGACTCAATTGCTTTGTCTCTTCCCCAAATTTTAATCAGCAAGTTGCAGGGCAAATGCAATAGGAATGCCAAAAATTGGGATAAAGTCCTAGGGTTTTTCAACTGTAGGAAATATTGTGTCCAAAGGTTTATTTGCCTCTAACAAAGTCACACTGAACAATCCTTTGGTGGCAGATTCATTGCCTTGAACTCCACTTGGAGTCCCAGATGTACCCCAGAAGCTGCTGTTCAACTTCCTTTCTCCCTAGAGATCGACTTGATCCAAACGGAGCTTTTTTGCAGAACGAGGTCGTTTCTGCAGAACGAGGTTGAAAAAAGATCTGAATTTGCTCCTCTATCAAAGACACCGCTTGGCTTTACCTGCCATGGCTTCTTGTGACACATGGCTGCTCTCAATCTTCTGCACCAGCTCAGGGATCCGCTCTTTGTATTTCTCCACTATCGCAATCTTCACTTCCAGGTCTTTGTCATCGATGCGCTCGGCATATTCCTTTAAACCAAAGAAGCCCTGAGTCTCTTCCCATCTTTTGATAAAGGAGTCATTTATAACAAGGTTCGCTGAAAGGAAAGTAGCAGATAACATGAATTTATTTGACAGACATATGTAATGGCGTTTTTTAATTCTAATCAAATTTCAAAGTATTAGGGAAGACAAGTGTGGGGCAGCAGATGGACCGCCACTGTGAGATGCAGGGTCTTGGGATGAACTCGCTCTGTGATGGGCGGGTTTTGCTCAGGATTTTTTTACTGATGCAAAACATCATCAAAGCTCGATGGTCTCATCAAAGTAGGTAGTTTCACAAAGCAGCATCACTTTGAGATCTAGAGCTGGTGTAAAATGAAGGGTATGGAAGTTTTACCAAGCTCAGGAGCTGGCAAACATTTGCTGAGCTCACTCATTTCTAGAGCGTGTGCCCTAGAAAGTCTGCACAACCTTCGTCCCCTGAGATATTTGGCAATTGGAAGGAAAAGACCCTGAGCAGTCTGAAAAAACTCTAATGTGACTTCAGAGCAGCCCTGGCTGGAGCAGGGACTCAGGGCAGAGACAGCCTCAGGGCCCTTCCAACCTGCATTATACCCTTTTTTTACACAGACCGCAAGGAGTTTTCCTAGTAGGTCACCTTCCAAAGAACCAGTAACAACACCCATATAATCAATCACTCGTGGCAGTTCTGTAAGTTCTTTGTTTCTGTGTCCTATATATAACAATATTTGCCTACTGTTGCCAAGGCAGAAGGAGATTTTAAGTTAATTATTTATTCCCTGAATTGTATCCAGCAGTGAAAAGAAAGTATGCGATACGAAGGTTCAACACACCAGGTTTAAAGACAAAACAAAACAGGAAAAGCTTCAGACAAATGAAAACTTAAGTCAAATCAGAAAACACAGGGAAAAAAATCCCAATCTAGGAGTTGCTTGCGTGCAAGAGCCCAGTAAAAGGCATCGCAGAGGAAAGCTGGGGAGGGCTGCATGACACAGGCCCCAAAATTTCAGCATTCCTGGTATTAACACCAGCCACTGAAGCAGCCGGAATAGCACAGCCCATGACATTACCCTTGAGAAGTCCATTTTCAACAGGTAACTGCATATGGAAATATAAAATAAAACACTAAGAAGCGTGTTGCATTCCATCACTGCAGCAAAAACTAAAAAATAAAAAAATAAATCTGTGCAGCTGTAAGGAAGATCACTCACAGAGAGAAGGGAGTCCCTCTGCTCCGCTCTGGGGAGACCCCACCTGGAATATTGCCTCCAGCTCTGGAGCCCCCAACATAAGAAGGACATGGACCTTGGGAGAGGGTCCAGAGGAGGCCATGAAGATGTTCCAAGGGCTGGAGCCCCTCTGCTGTGAGGACAGGCTGAGAGAGTTGGGGTTGTTCACCCTTGAGAAGTGAAGGCTCCGGGGAGACCTTATAGTGGCTCTCCAGTATCTGAAGGGGGCCTACAAGAAAGCTGGAGAGAGACTTTTTACAAGGGCATGTAGTGATAGGACGAGGGGGAATGGCTTCAAACTGGAAGAGGGGAAATTTAGATTAGATATTAGAAGGAAAATTTTCACTATGAGGATGGTGAGGCACTGGAACAAATCGCCCAGAGAAGCTGTGGGTGCCCCATCCCTGGAGGTGTTCAAGGCCAGGTTGGACGGGGCTTGGAGCAACCTGGGCTGGTGGGAGGTGTCCCTGCTCAGGGCAAGGGGGGTTGGAACTAGATAAGCTTTAATATCCCTTCCAACCTAAACCATTCTATGATTCTATGACGTACTCACCTTTTTTCCGTTCATCTGCGGGTTGACTGAGTTTCCAAATATCATGAATTCTGCTCAGGCCAAAACGGGCAAGCCCCTAAACCAGACAATAATTTATCTTAATATACAGCAGTAAAGGTGCTGTCTAGAGTTTCTAGATAAGCTAACAGGGCCCAGCGGTTACTGGTGTTAAGAGGATAACCTTCTTAATAATAAGAATAAGGGAATAAGGGAAACATGCTGAAGATGCAGAGCTGGTTTCCTGAAATCCCTGGAGCTGTAGCACAATCAAAGGCAGCCGAAAAAGCAGTGATCCAGCCCGCTCTGCAGACGGACAGATGGACAGCAAGAAGAGAACAGGACGCTGTCTGATTGGCATTGTAACACAGCTACAGCAGAATTTTACACTCCAAGACTTTTCAAAGAAAAAAAAAAAAAAATTTCTAAAATGTTTTCTCTTTTGCTAACAAAAAAAAAAAAAAAGTTCAGGTTTTGGTCATTTTAGCTTTTAATAGCCACGTATTGCTTTGTAAAATTAACTTTAAAAGTCTGTTGTGCTATAAACGCTGCTGGCTTATAGACTCCATGCTGTTTTATGGGAAAGCCAGCTCCAGGCACCTCTTTCCTGAAGTGATGGGCCACTACAATGAAGAAAAACTTGTTAAACTGACTGTAAACGTTTCTGTTTTAGCATAAGCCAAAACAAAAGGCTTTGCTTTGGCAATTTTTACTTTCAGAAAGTATTTCCCCCCGCCTTGTTTTTAAATTCAGTTTGTTTTGTTCCATCAAAAGAAGTGTCAGTCTGAACTTAGATTTATTCTAAACTGCAAAGGGAGGTGAGAATTTCAGTCCTGGGTAGACAATTCAAACACTCATTCCATTGTAATATACAGCTGTCCAGTGCAAAAAAGGTTAAGAACTTAAAATAGCAGCCTAAAATTCAAAAGACCAGGCTCATCCTCAAACACATACAGCATTAGGACAACCATTCATGTGCTTTAACATTTCTGGGTGCAGAACAACACCTCAAATTAACTCATAGGTATTTACTATTCAGAGTTTGAAGACTAATGATTTCTCTGAGGCTTCTGAAATGTGGATCCCTATTAAAACCTTCCTGCAATTCAAGCAGGTGAATTTCTGCAGATGTGTACACACGCACACTCTCCTTCTTAAGATACACGGGTGCTTTTTGCAAATTAAAATCTAGTGCAAACCTCAGAACTGTAGCTCCCTCAAGGGGTTAACATTCAGCATTGCTGAAAATCTCAACTCCCCTCACCAACAAGGCTGGTGAACCAACTTCCCGTGGTTTTCCTTCATGTATCGAGACAGGGACCAGACCATCACAGGACTGGAAATCAGGAATGAGCGCAGTCCAGCTCTCTGTGGCATCCACAAGCCCAAAGGTCACCTTCAGCTTCAATCATTGTCTTCATCTTTCAAGAGAGCTTGAAAAACGCTTATTCTCTCAGGGCACAGCCAACTGCTTTTATTGCTTTTTACAGACTGCAATTACAGCTGATTTTTATGTCCCTACTGCAGGAACACTGTGCCACTGCCGGCGGCCAAAGGCAGTCAGCAGAGCTCCATCTAATGCAAATATTTGCAGCAACTTGTTACAGCCGTATACCACTCTTCCCCAGTCCCATCCAGCAGACTGGAGCTGCTGCTGTTCTCATCTGAGTCTCATGAAAAAAGGGACAGATGAACCTAAAAAGGGAGCCTCACCCGCACAGATATGAGGAACAGCCGCTCCAAATAACCCTTCCCCAGCCACAACAGATTGCTGCTTTCTCCTTGAGTATTAGTTTTAAACCTGGCTGCTACAGACCACAGCAGATCAGCCTCATCTATTTCAAGACACACGTAGGTGTCGCTGCTGCAAGCGCTAACAGGCTTGGGGACTTGAGGTTGGGACGTGAAAGATGCAATTACCCCAATCACGTGTATTTTAATCAGTTTCTCTCTTCCAGTAAGTTTCACAGCATCCTCGAACACGTTAAAATTGCTTCGTGATAAGACTGTTATCTTCCCTTCCATGCTGCCTCTCACATCACCTGCATGACGAAATTCCCAGTTAGCCAGGGCAGTTAGTAAGTGGGCGTCAAAAAAACCCAAAGATCTTCATAAATCAGGATTCATCCTGAGACACTTTGTTTATTATGCAGTAGCTCTGTGACTCCCAGTGACTGAACAGAGCTGAACGAGCCGAGCGATGCACCAACATGACTTACCTTTTTGGTTTCCACCCACTAATGTCTTATTCCTGATGCTCTTGCAGACATCCAGGATGGTTGCTCCAACATAAGCTATTTCAGGACCAAATCTGAAGCTCTATGTGGAAAAAATGAAGGAAACGGCACGAAAAGAAGAGGAACTTGTTATAACCTACAAAAGTATTACTATGTATGGAACTAAACAATTCCCACAAACCTTCTGGACAAAATTTCTCTTAGAAAAAGCACCCAAAACCTCCCAAACTGTTCCTAGAAACCCTGGTCACCCTTCCCCATGGCGACAGGAAACGTGCTGTGAGGCAGGACTGTCATACAGGGCAAAACGCGGTTTCCAGCCTCTCCACCCAACAGTTGGCCACTGCCAAGACTTTTCCCCACTGCACGTCTGTCCTGCAGCAGGGCAGGGGCTAGAGGTGGTGGGACGGGAGCCAGGTCCCTTACTTGGCTGGGCTGCTGGAGAGGTGATGTACCAGAGCAGCAAGAGCAGGGCTGGGGGTTGCTCCTTACAGTTTCCTAACCTGTAGATCTGGGGCCAACAGTCAAAGCATGATGAGGTGAAAAAAAAAGTGATGGGACAAGAGGGAACGGGCACAAACTTGAGCATGGGAAGTTCCACCTAAATATGTGGAGAAACTTCTTTCCTTTGAGGGTGGCAGAGCACTGGCACAGGCTGCCCAGAGAGGTGGGGGAGTCTCCCACTCTGGAGACATTCAAAACCATCCTGGATGCCGTCCTGTGCAACTGCTGGAGGTGCCCCTGCTCTGGCAGGGGGTGGGACTGGGTGAGCTCCAGAGGCTCCAGAGGCTCCAGAAAGCCCAAGTTTCACTACCACCACGATTAAAAAACCCCAGCGCCTGGCTGAGCACACCACCTCCACCAGCAAAGAGAAGTGGAAAATCTTGTTACCCAAAAATGACCACAAGTGAGGTGATGCAAGGCTGGTCCCAAGGCTGTCACAAGATGTGCCACCGCAAATAAATGCTGTTCCCATGTGCCTGTCCCTGGCTCCTGCCCCTTGGCAAGGCTGGCATGGTGTAAGGAGAAAAGGCAGCTCAGGTGGATGGACGTTTTGGTGGCTCTTCTTGCTTAGGAGCTGGCGGCGTTGCTGTTTGTGTTGCTGTTTTAAGCCTATTCATTCTGCAAGGATTCCTAAAGGGAAGTTCTTTCCTTGTATTAGCTGTGAGAATTGTGTAGCCGTGTGGCTACTCAGGCCAAAAACCAAATCAGGGTGAGCTTTCCATTGGCACAGCAGCAGCTTAGATAATCCAGCCAGGAGTCACAAGCATCGCTTGTGCTGAAAGAAGGCGGGAGCTCTCTTTCAGGGCAAACACCGATCAGCTGAAGCTGCTCATGAAAATCAAGCTCTCAGCAGACAAAGAGGGCAGCAGATATCACAGAATGGTCAGGGTTGGAAGGGCCCTCTGGAGCTCACCCAGTCCCACCCCCTGCCAGAGCAGGGGCACCTACAGCAGTTGAACAGGACGGCATCCAGGATGGTTTTGAATGTCTCCAGAGTGGGAGACTCCCCCACCTCTCTGGGCAGCCTGTGCCAGTGCTCTGCCACCCTCAAAGGAAAGAAGTTCCTCCACATGTTTAGGTGGAACTTCCCATGCTCAAGTTTGTGCCCGTTCCCTCTTGTCCCATCACTGGGCACCACTGAAAAAAGCCTGTTCCCATCCCCCTGGCACTCTCCCTTTAAATACTTATAAGCATTGATAAGATCTCCTATCAGGTCAGTCTTCTTTTCGCTAAACTAAAAAGAACCAAGTCCTTCAGCCTTTCCTGGTAAGGCTGGTGGGACAGAGGTGGCAATGCCAGAGTTTGTACAGAGCTAGAAAAAAAGATTGTGTGTGCAGCTGGCAAATATGACCTCCTTAATCAACATGGGTTTATTTCAAGGAGGTCACTGCAAGAACAAAATTCATCTCCTTGCTTCTGACTCCTTCGTCTCTGTGCACGAGACCCACTGTCGTAACTCTGGCAATATGAGCAAGATGGGTATCTGCCTCTGCCCACTCAGCTGGAGCTGAGAACTAACCCAGAAAAGAGGGGATCTCCTTGAAATAAGCCATATACTAAGGTCTCTACCCCAGTATCCATTTTTCAAGCCAATATGGCTTTCCTGGTGATGGGATCACTCCACTAAGAAGTACAAAGGAGCTCTACAGCACTGAGTGTGAGCAGCAAAGCATGCCGCTAATCCAGGCAATGCAAACACTCCACGGTGACAAATGCAAGCACTCTCGCCTTCTAAAGAAGGACGTGGAACATTTTCCACTGCATTAGGAATCTGTCCAGGGAAGGACAGCAGCAAAACCTCATCTTACCTGTGTGAGGTAGTAGACATGGGTGTGAAGCACCGAGTAGAGGGTATTGACAGCGCCTCGGAAGGTATAGATCTGCTGGTGAGGGTCTCCTACGAGGATTATGCCACATTTTTGTGACAGCACAATATCCACGATGGCTGCAGGAAAACATCGGAGCATTAAGAGGAAGCCTGCTCATAAATCAAGAGTGAACTGTACAATATCTCTTGCCTGCATAGAGGCAAGATCTCTTGCCTGATGTCTCATGCCATGTACGAAGGGGTCAACACAGCTGCAGGAGGCAGCAAGCTGGGGAGAAGCAAAGAGAAGCGTGAAGCTGACTGGGAGCTCTACAAGCATCCTCCCGCTATTTTAGTCTGATGGTATTTTTTTCTGAACTGGAGCTGCACAGCCTCTTAATCCCACGCGTGTGAGCCAAGCACAAATCCACCACCCAGCCCAGGTGACCTGGATGTGCTTCACGTGTGCACAGTGACTCAGTGGACACCTCAGAGAGGCCTTCGGTCTACTTTGACTGAACCTGCTCGAGGCTCAGTCATGCTGGCAGAGCAACCACTTGCATCGTGCACAGCTGTGTAAGTACACCCAAACCCCTGCAAGGCCCAGTCTCCAGTAAGTACAGGTGGGAGATGGTCTGATGAAGCCTTTGAGCTGATTTAATATCTGCTGAAAAGACCAGACCTTCTTCTGCACCCCTTCTTTTGCACCTCAGCACACAGTTTGGTTCACTTAGGTCCCTTCACAGAACTGATTCAATTTGCTTTGCAACAGAGCACTACTCCCCATATCCCCGGCAAAGAATCACAGACTCACAGAACAGTCAGGGTTGGAAGGGACCTCTGGAGAACATCTAGTCCAACCCCCTGCCAGAGCAGGGTCACCTACAGCAGGTTGCACAGGATCGTGTCCAGGGGGGTTTTGAACGTCTCCAGAGAAGGAGACTCCACAGTCTCTCTGGGCAGCTTGATCCAGTGCTCTCTTACCCTCAAAGTAAAGAAGTTTTTCTTCACGTTCAGACGGAATTTCCCGTGTTCCCATTTGTGTCTGTTGCCCCTTGTCCTGTCTCTGGGCACCACTGAAAAGAGTCTGGCCCCATCCTCTTGACATCCACCCTTTAGATTGATGAGATCCCCTCTCAGTCTTCTCTTCTCCAGGCTAAACAGACCCAGGTCTCTCAGCCTTTCCTCAGCAGAGAGATGCTCCAGTCCCCTGATCATCTTTGTAGCCCTCCACTGGACTCTCTCCAGTAGTTCTCTGCCTTTCTTGAACTGGGAAGCCCAGAACTTGACACAGAACTCTGGCTGTGGCCTCACGAGGGCAGAGTAGAGGGAGAAGATGACCACCCTTGACCTGCCAACAGCTTTCTGCTGCGTGACTCGGGAATCCTCAGGATGGTGCAAGGAATGGACAAGACTTGAACCCAGTGCTGGGGTGGGATGGAGCAGGTCTGCGGTTCTGATAGCTGAACTACTTCATGTTTTGCCACTTTTGTGATAAACCATGTCCTTGGCTATGCTGGTGTTCTGTTTGTCTCTGTTAGCAGCAAAGCAATAGGAAAAGGGTCTGCAAGGCACGTCTGGATGCCCAAAGCAACCCCTCAAGCTGATGCACATGTACTCTTGTAGCCTGCTTACCAGCTCCCTTCCCAAATTTGCAAAGATCTGGGACCAAGCAATGGGTCAGTTATAACATTACAGCTGAGGGGCAGATTTATTTTTTTTTAATTGTGTTACTTCTCACACACCCCTGAGCACATGAACATCCTCTCTGTAAAGTGCTTAGGAAAGCTGCAGCTCTGTCTCCTGTCGCAACTCACCTGGCGTGCAGTCCTGTGCTTCATCGACAAAAATGGCATCATACCCTAAGAGCTGAGGCTTGCTGAGCTGCCAAAGTTTCAAATACCCTGAGAAAAAAAACAAGGCATGTCAATGAGAGGGTAATTTTCTCATCATAGAACACCGTGATCCTTAAAACAAGTCCCTTCTTTAAAAAAAGATAAATGTTTCTGGCCCTGCTTCTCGCTTGGAATTTGCATGACATTTGGAGGGGGTTGCAAAAATCTCCATTGCTCACAGATGTTGCTCTATCTCCCTTGGCTGTATGAAGCATGGAAAAAAAATACCACAAACAAACCAACCTGACTGCACTGGAGGAAGGCAGATACACTGATGATGCCAAAACTCTTAATGCACAAAGAAAACGACAAGGATGAAGGTCTTCCCCGGTACGTGCTACCTCTGGCACTATCTGCACACATGCTAAGAAGCAAGAGGAAAGGACATGCTGGCAGTGGCAGGGAATAAACGCTCGCTGTTAGCATTCATTCACCCACCGTCTCACCCATTATTTCTACAATTTTGCTGCCAATCACACACATCTGAATAGTTCCACCATTTTTTTGAGGCCCAACAGAAAAAAACAAACATACTTCCACCCTCCGGGCCTGTTTTGAGCTCCCTGGTGAGCTACTGGCAGGAGAAGAGGAATTTTATACTTTTTGATGTTCATGCCTGGTACACAGCCAGAATTAAGAAGTACGAATCCGTTCAGTTTTCTATTACAGCTCTTTATCTAAAGGCTATTTGACATCTGTAGTCTCTTACCATCAGAAGTCATCTTGTATTTCTTCTCTACGTCTCCGTCCAGCTTCTTCATGTTGCGCCATATCTCTTTTGCCTCTTCCACATTGATCTAGAAAGGGAAAACAGAAGGGTCTGGATAGATCGCTTTGAGCAGAAAAACAGTCCAGGCAGAGCAGATCTTGAAAGGCTTCTCTGAAGCCTT
The DNA here is from genome assembly GCF_000708025.1 of Charadrius vociferus. NCBI lineage: Eukaryota > Metazoa > Chordata > Aves > Charadriiformes > Charadriidae > Charadrius > Charadrius vociferus. Next base: position 12,424,166 of record NW_009647856.1, on the reverse strand, counting down.
TCTCGTCCTACTTCTCTTCTTCTCCTCAACACAGTCTTTTCCAAATGCAGCCCCCTGAAAAGAACCTTTCTTTGGCCCCGCTATTAGGACAGTATAATACAAGACCCCCTAACCTCTGCACATTAATGCTTTGTGTTTATTTTGGTTTCTGTGAACAGCTTGCAAGGTGCTTAAAGGTATTTAATATTTTGAGGCTGTCAATGCATTCCCTGTCAGAAATAATGACTGCAAATTGGATTTCTGCTAGCTGGGCTGGATCTGATCGGATGTGATCAATGGGGAGCTGAAAGGCTAATTTTCTCCGCAACTCCAGCCCACGTTGTTTAAGTGTTGCTAAGATGTCTGTACTCTAAAAGAGAATTTTTGGGTTGGACTCTGCATCTCAAAATAACTTAAAAAATGTTTATTGTCTTTATGTGTAATATCACAACGCTGTTCAGGCACCGATATAAATACGTACAATCTCTTCTCTCTTTTTCTTGCAAGGAAGAAACATCTGCACTGAGCAGACAGTGACAACGTCCTCTCTAGAAACCAGCTGTGCAAGCAGGGAGAACAAACAAGCCCCAGTTCCTTTGGATTTGTCACCACAGGAAAAAAATATTTTGACAGTCAGATCTTACAGCTGAAGCACAAATACCCATGAACTACGAGAGATGTGGGATAGCTACAGCCCCTTCTAAACCTTGCAGCCCAAGTCTTGCTTCATCTCAGATACTCACTTTCTTTTCTACTTGACTGACAAGTTTTCTCTCGCCATGAGTATTTTTGAACCAAATAGGAGTGTGCTCCTCACAGATCTCTTCATCTGAAGAGGCAAAAAAGTTTTCAAGGGTCTGTGAGACTGTTTTCCCTCTTATGAACAGAGATTGTCCCTCGCGGTTCTGGATAAGCGAACTGATGGCGTAAACTGACATCTTGGAGAAGTTTAACTTGCCTTTTTCTTTATAGCTGTGCCACAGAAGACAAAAATAAGAGAGACACGTTGACATACGCATGAAAAACCTGTTGGAAGAGCAAGCTCGCTTTTGCTTCTCTTGCACACTAACGCTTACAGAAGCTCTGTTTTATACACCCACTTTGACCTAGTAATGGAATATCTTTAAAATCTGCACATATTTATCCCCACCACATTCCTGGTGGAAGCACAAACTTGTTCAATTTATAGATTTTATAGATGAAATGTCAAGCCAGAGATGTATGCCCACCATTCACCTCTGCAATTACAGATAGTTTTCAGAGCCAGGTAAGAGGATTCCCCTCTTCTTCCAGGTCGTGGCTCATTTTCCCTTCTGTCTGCAGTTTAGATGTGCCAACATAATTGGCCAGAAACTGTATCATTAGGACAATTCAGGTTAAGAAAACCCCTCTTCTGCTAAAGAAATGCAGAATTTAGAGTGGTTGTACCACTGAAGTGCAAATGGGAAATGTGAAAAAGCCATTCTCAGTGGCTTTCTATCTCCCTGTGGACTGCTCCTTGGCTACAAACACAGGCAGGATGAACAGCCCCCGGAACAGCACTGAGGCTTATGTTAGCACAGTCTATGCCAGAGCAGGGCAATGAGTCTGCTTCCCCAGGCTCATATGGATGCTGAAATCACTGGCCCATCCAATCTGAAAGAATTTGGAAACTGTAAATCACAGGCTGGCTTGACGCAAGTGAAAGAAATAATTTCCCCCATTATTTTTGCTTCCTCAAGTCCTGGAGGCTTACTTCAAAACCAGACCTTTCTTTCCTGACATGTTTTTTTTCCTTCTCCACTCTCCTTCAATGAAGGAATCTAAAATCACCACTTACTGCTTGCCGACACTTCCAAATGCCAACGAATGGAAAGTCTTGCACGTAACGTTTCTCGGGAAGACGCTTTTCCCCCTCTCTGCGACAGCTTTGTTAAATGTCACATAAAGGAAATTCAGATCAGCAAACTTCTCTGCATACTTCACCAAGGTTGAGGTTTTTCCTGTACCTGAAGAACAGAAGAAATTAAACAAAAAGCATCCAGAGTCAGGAATGAATGAATCCGCACACCTCTCACCAGCTTTACCTTCCCGCTCCTGCTGTCTGAACTGCACAGCAGGACTTTTTGCAGCTAATGCGAATTTATTCACTGACTCAACTGAAATCAGCAGAAGCTGCGGAGCAAAGCAGCTTTGAAAAATTACAGTCTGCAGCTTAAAAGCTTTAAAAAAATATAGAATTTTATCACCTAATATTCTAGAAGGTACTGGTTCTCTTGAAAGACAGCTTGGTAAATGAAATGTTAATATTGCTCTTTTGAATGATTCATGAGCTCATTCCCTTGTAAGATCTCCCACCAATGCTGGTCTCCTTTACTCCAGTTTGCTGGAGGACAGCATTGTCCACACCTCATGGCAAAGTTGTCTTGCTCACGGAGTGCCAATCACAACAGAAACCTGAGACAAGAAGGGCTCTGCACATTTCCTTCTTTGCCCCTTTTCCATATCCTCAACGATGACATACTGTGAGAGAACTTTGTCACTTTGCTGTTAATACTTCTGCCAGAGGACTCGTCAATGTTGGGCAAAGCAGGTCCCAGCACAGACCTCTGCAGGACTCCAGTAGTTACCACTCCCCATGAGGAAAACTGACCATCTGCTCCTACTTTTGCTTCCTAGCTTTTAACCAACTATTCACCCATGAAGACCATGAGGATCTTTTACCATTTTGCCTGGGACAGATATTGGGCTCTCTGGTAGATTGCTCCCACGTCACCCCACAACTCCACTGCCACGGTCACTTTCAGCAAGAAGTCACGCTCAGCTACTGGTTTGGCCACTTCACCCTTAAGTTCCTTTACATGTCCTTCACCCTTAAGTTCCTTTACATCTCCTGGGTGATGCAGTCCAGATCATGAAACGAACAGTACCAATGCATATTTCATCCACAAACTTTCCCATGTGAATGCAAGGTCGACCCTGCGGTGGACCCGCTATAGAGAAGGATTCCGAGGCTGATCCTTTCCAAGACCTTCTACGAGGAACACAGATGCATAAACACATTTCGATTTTCTGCCACTGCATCGTTTACTCTAAGGCATCCTTTACACTGCAGTTAGCTAACAGATGCTTTGGCAAGCGTCCTCATCCACATGTTTGAAGGATTATGAGTCTTTTATACTTTTTGCCAGCTGCTCCTCAAGCTCTTTTTCTGCCCTGCCTCGTTGGGGTTACACATAATCTGTCAAAACTCACAAATGTTCCCAGTTTTGTCATTTGGACACAATGACTTTGTACAGACACAAGAAACCACTATTAGTTCCTTCTGTACTGTGGTGCTTAGCTGTATGCGTCCTTTTGCAAGCCTGTTCTGGCAGAGAGCACTCATTAGCTCCGAGTCCCCAGTGTGGCGTCTTTAAAGGAAACTCTCTGCAGGTGGAGGGAGATGATTTACTTTTTCTTTTCTTTTTAAAAAGGCTCCGTCAATTTTATGCACTTCCCCTTTTCAAGACAGTGCACAAATGCAGCCGTTTTCTTGGGTTCTGTTGCCAAGGATGCTAAATATAAACAAGTAAGAGCGACTCCGTCTAGTGGCCTGTGGAAAATAACAGGTTCAGCAACACGGAGAGTTGCTTCTTCTCTCCTGGGTTCCCGACAAGTTTCTCTGGGCAGTCATTGATAGCGCCCAAGCACTTGTTTTTCATATTGTGTCCGATTGTGACATTTACCCAGCTTGCTTTACCCACCATGCTTCCCATTCCTATTTCTCTGCAAAAACTTGCTCTCATGTTTTGTGTTGATTAAAAGCAAGGCTGACCCCCCTGGCATCCACACAGTTCCTTGACAGAGGAAACAGGGAGGGAAGGAACAGCATTAGAGGTTATGCATTTAGTCTTACAACATATTTTTTGGCTCTTACCTGCAAATGCCATAATTTTCACTATTTGACCATGCTCAATTTTGTGATTCAAAATCCTTTGCTGTTCGTGGGTCAGCTTTACTTCAGGCCAGCTACTAAAACCAGAAAAAAACAGAGTAAAAGGGATTAAGGAAAAAAACCCTCCCACATAAAACAAACAAATCGACCAACAACAGAAGGAAACCAATGAATGATTTATCCCGTCCCACAAGCACAAGCAGGAAGGCAGCACTGGAGCAACTTGGTTATTGTGCAAATGAGAAAAGCAGGGAACAAAAGAAGATAGAAAAAAAAAATAAATTTAAACCTTGGGGAAGGTTACATAGGAAAAGACCTTCTCCGGGGCCCTAAGCCTTGCTTTAAAAATGAATTTGGCACCCTGGCTCCTTAGGCTTATTGAAATAAACAGTGATTTGGGTTTGGGGCGTTTTGTTGCTTTCAAGAGCATGTACCTTAAATTGCTCTCCGGTCCCTATGCATGTAGGACAGATCAATTATTCCTGCCTCTCAGGGGAGCCGAGAGCTTTGATTAACATTAAGAAAGGCATTCAGCGCTTCTGGCTGGAGTGCAATTGTTTTATTCATAAAGGTCTGAAACCTGTCATCAGCCAGCAGTGCGAACCATCTTTTTGCACAGGGTCCTCGCCGATACCACGCATAGCGGCGGAAAACCTTGTTTAAGTATCCTTGACATTTCACAGGGTGCAGTTAGGTGGCTGCCCCTAGGACGCATCTTTTACTGAACAAGCAAAATCTGCTCAGAAGAAGACTTCAAATGGAGGGGTGGAACAAAAGCGCTGGGAAACCAAGAAGCCCTGAAACCCAACAACTGTTTACCTGTGATTTTTTTTTTTTGTTACGGCTTCTCTCACTGTTGCACCTCAGATCATCGGTGATTTTATTGGATTTATCTTTGCTAGACCTCTCTGATGGATGAAAGCACTACTATTCCCCTTCTGTAGGTAAGGAAAAGCAAACTAAATGACTCAACCCAGGGTAAATGTGGCAGAAAGGGAACCAAGCCTGGATCTCCACAGGTCAGGAAAGCATTTCACTCCTTACTGTCCTTCCTTTCTAGGCAGCAAGCTACCAACCAATGCTAATTTCTAACAGCTATATATATAAGAGTTAATATATAACAGTTATCCAACAGGGTCCAGAAAACAGGAGTCAAACCAATATCCTGCAGCTGGTATCTCATTTCCTCCCGTGTACAGAAAGCGGTGTTCATAAATGAACGACCACATTATTTGTGCTACAGTAACATCCCCAGCAAGCCAGCCTCCATTTTGGCGGACTGCAGCTTGCGTTTCTACAGGAAAATTAAAGCGGGCACTCTCTCCTCCTTCCAAAGCTTCTTATCCATAGGGAGAGTGGTGATTTGGGAGGGTGTTTTGGGGTGATTTGGGCTCTGTGAAATTTCAGTGGCCATCACACTGGAGCGCACAGAACTGTGTCCTACTAATACGTAGACACATTGGTGAATAATGACTTTTAAATTCAGTCAGTGCTTGGTAAGTCAATTTTTACAGATTTAAGGCCTGATTCTGGTTTTCCTCTGAGAAGTTGTGTAGAAGATGGCCAGGAGCAGAATAAGGTTTTGTACTAATTGTTATGAATCTCAGAGTCTTGTCAACCAGCCCCTGCCATGAAACGTTTGCTCCCCCTCCAAGGTTCAGCACTCCACCAGGGCCCTGTGTGTACGTACTTATGAGCATTGCTCGGATCACCAAAAATAACGTTACCCAGACCAGAAGTCTTGTCTGCAGCGTGCCGCCAGTGTTTCCTCTTCTACTGTCTGCAGAGTTACAGAAGTATTTTCCATCAGATACAAGCAGTAGAAAATATTGTAATGGATCCTGGTAGAAAGGACAAAAGAGAAACTACCATTGAGAAATCATCAATAACAAATTAAACATCTGCAGCCACCTAAAAGACCGCCAATATCTTGAATACTTCTAACAGAACGATGCATGAAGCTTCGAGCGCTCAGGGAGTTGCAGGAGACAATATTCATATTTTAAAGTGCAGTTAGTTCTACCTTGAAAAGTGACTGCAAAGGCACCAGCTCTGTTTGTGGCCTCTCCCTCACTCCCGCTCGGTTTGTATTTCAGGGTCCGCCACACAAATGCGACCTGGGATTAGAATCCACAGGATCCTTTTGCTCTCCTGAACCAGAGACTGGAGGAGCCTGAGAGAGAATTTGGGCTAGTTTGGGCCTCTAAAGTGAACCAGTTTCATCAACTGTCTTATTCCGATTCTACACAAAGGTGTTATCCCTGACAATACTTCATGGTGCTTTGTTACTGCAAAGAGAGGAGCACAGATACTCTGCGGCTTTAATTACGTCGTCAACAGCTGGTTTAAAATTAACCTCCATCCTACATCAGGGTTGACACCACTGTGGTTTCACCTCAGCAGCTTTTTACCTGCAGCTTTGTTCCTGTGAGTTAACAGCTGCCCCAACAGGCCACGCTGCAGGACTTCGTGTCTCACCCCAGGTGACCTGCATGCTCAGACTCACTAGTTGCTCTAGGAGCTGCAAATAGGTATCAGACAGTTCCTCGAGGACATGTTTCCTCCTTATGCCCTAAATTACAAACCTTGTGGGGTTTGATGAAATAATGGCAGAAGAAACATGGTCATTCCTATTTCTTCTAGTCTAGATTGTTCAAGGAGATGGAGATGGACATGGGTGACTTCGACCACAGGCTCTTATTGCTAGCGAGTGACACCCTCTGTCTGCCACATCTTCAGTGGGTGTTTACTCAAGTTAATGACCTTAGCCAGCAAATATCAATCACTAAACATGATGCCAAACAAGCATCCTGATTTCCCTGGTTGGTAACCTGAGCACATGGCCCATGGCTGAGCAAGCAGAGGATGAACCATTCTGCCGAGTCTAAGACAGGTCAGACTGTATCTCACAAAGGGCAGCTTGTAGAACCATCTTCTTTCTGGTGATAGATTCCTTTTCTAGTGCATCTCCTTTCCAGTCTTCTCATAAGAAGAATTTACATAGAATCAATCATAGAATCATAGAATGGTTTCAGTTGGAAAGGACCTTGAAGATCATCAAGTTAAAAACCCTCTGCCCTGGGCAGGGTCACCTTCCACCAGCCCAGTTTGCTCAAAGCCCTATCCAACGTGGTCTTGAACACCTCTGGGCATGGAGCTTCCACAACTTCTCTGGGCAACCTGTTCCAGTGCCTCACCATCCTCGTAGTGAAAATTTCTTCCTAATATCTATTCTAAATCAACCCTCTTCCAGTTTCAAGCCATTCCCCCTTGTTGTATCACTACATGCCCAGCTCTCCTGTAGCCCCTTTAGATACTGGAAGGCCGCTATAAGGTCTCCCCGGAGCCTTCTCTTCTCCAGACTGGACAACCCCAACATGTGTCCTTAATCCTCATCTCATCCTCACTGCAATTCTGAAGCAACCTGTGGGTTCTTACCTACATTACGAGGCACCTCTCTGAACAAAAGGCACGGGACAGATTGCTACGCACATGCAATGGGTGCCCATGGGACTTGTAGTGTGACTTAAGAGGAGAGAAGGGAGTAACTGGTCTCAGGAAAGTAATAACTGCATTAAATTGTTGCAGCTGATGTGTATTTACTTCTATTCAGAAAGTTTCTACAGTTGCTTTAAAACCTGCTTTTGTTTCTGAAAAACATTATTTTCCTTGAACACTACTTCCCAAAAAACAAGCAGGCTATGAAACAGTCTAGGAATGAAAGTAAATTTAAAGGCAACGCTCCTCAAAGTTTCTGCAAAAAGCCAGGGATGTGCACACTGTTCCTGACAAACTACATGCACCGAGGAACTGAAGAGTCCTGAGCAAGAGGAACATAATTGCTCCTGAGCATATAATCACTGTATATAGAATCATAGATCATTTAGGTTGGAAAAAACCTTTAAGATCGAGTCCAGCCATCAACCTAACACTGCCAAGTCCACCACTAAACCATGTCCCTAAATGCCACATCTACACGTCTTTTGAATACCTCCAGGGATGGTAACTCAAACCCTTCCCTGGGCAGCCTGTTCCAATGCTTGACAACCCTTTCCACGAAGAAATTTTTCCTAATATCCAATCTAAACCTCCCCTGGTGCAACTTGAGGCCGTTTCCTCTTGTCCTATTGCCTGTTCCTTGGGAGAAGAGACTGACCCCCCTTGCTACCCCCTCCTTTCAGGGAGCTGTAGAGAGCGAGAAGGTCTCTGCTCAGCCTCCTTTTCTCCAGGCTGAACACTCCCAGCTCCCTCAGACTTGTTCTCCAGACTCCTCACCAGCTCTGCTGCCCTTCTCTGGACATGCTCCAGCCCCTCAATGTCTTTCTTGTAGTGAAGGGCCTAAAATATGTATTACATATCACCATGCCTAGAAAGAGGCAGGCAGGAAGCATCTCCCCACTCCTCACCTGTTAGTGATCGCAATGTTCCTGTCCCTCATTGCGTACAGCAGCGTGGCTATGCAGTAAAGTGTCTCAGTCACGTCCACAACAGAGAGGGTAGAGTCGGGTCTCTGTAGACATGCCATCAGCTTTTGGATGTCGCTGACACCATCAGAGAAAAGCACCATGACTGTGATTATGGCCCACATGTTCTCAAGCTGGTATAGGCAACAACAAGAAAGCGTGAGCAAAAAGCTTTGAGCCTTTAGGAGCAGGGAAAACCTGCTTCAACACTGAAAAAATACTTATGCCATGAGGAATAGTTAAATCCTCTTCAGTCACCCCGAAAAGTACCAAATAACACTCGAAAGGGAAAACTTTAAACGCAGGAGGGCAGATATGATCTTAAAGCACCAGCAGTTAAACCTTTTAAATAAACGAGTTAATAGATGTTAAACCTACCCCCGCCCTGCTCTGTAAATGCGGCAGTTTGTTGGTGATGCAGACTTCAGCCTTTAAGAAGAGATGATGACTCCTCAAACACCGGAGAACCACACTGGGATCTACCTTCCGTCCGGTGGATATGGCAGACACGCACCTGCGCAGAACGGGAACAGCAGCATTCGCAAAGAAGCCTTATCAAGTGAGTTTATTCTCCAAGTAAATAATGCCTTCTCCACAGTACCAGCAGTCAGGCTGCAGCAAGTTTATGCCTTCCTGTGTGCCCCACAGATTTGACTGACGCATTCAGCGATGAGGCTGCGAAATGCCGAACTTGGATTTCCAACCCTAGGTTTTGTGCCCAGAGCCATTTAGACAAGTAATTCCCAGCTCTGTTACACAGACTTGTGCTTAAATACTTTTGCTGCATCAAGCCCTTAGTCTGCAAGTTCATCCTGGCTGTCTTGAAGTCTCCTTCCAGAAGACAGGTCTACCTTGCTCTTAATCAATCTGACTCTTCTCCTTGCACCACCTAACTGCCATACAAAATTGTCTTCTAGACTAGAGAGATCTGAACAGAGCGCTTGCTTTTACCAGCGACACATCTGGAGCTTGGGCTTGCTGCTGAGTTGTGACTGATAAGTCAGTGCGGGTCCAGGAAAGCAGCCTTTCAGGAAAGGAAAAGAAGAAAATACACTGGAGATAGGAGGGACTAGGAAGAAGAGCTCACACCCTCTACAAGATATTTGTGTTTTAGCTAAATCCAAGAGACGCTGAGCCTCTCTGAGACACTGGCTGATCTGGAGATGGAAAAGCAGTGCTGACATGACAGATCCTGAAATGTAAAGGGATGCTAAAAGGGGCACTTAAATTGAGTCTCACTCTCTGCAGCAGTCACACATAGTCACATCGTCACAACTGTCACACAGTCACAGTTGCAGGAAGCAACCATATAATGCCTTCTCCCAAGCTTGTTGATGGGTGCCAGAGGGCAGCAAGCGAGAGGACAGCCCAGTCTTTTTTGATTTTGTCATCTAACACTTGTCTTGGAGCTCCCAGCTCCTCTCATTGCTGTACCCAACCTGGCTGTGCTCTGACATAGAGGTCCATCTCTGAAACCTTCCTTTGAGCCTCCAAATCCAGCCTGTGGAAACCTTGCAGCTGCTTGCTGACACCCTCTTGTTCAGGGTCTCCTCACCTCTTTCCTCCTTTGATGCAACAACCATCTCCGCGCCCTCCAAGAGGCAACACCATCCAAGTCAAAAGGCCACCACCAAGACTGTTCTTCTGCCCCCTCTTCCCAGTCCATATTCAGCTTCTCAATCTCCGCAGACATCAGTACAAGGCTATTCCTGCCCCAGGCTTTGCAGCTTCTCCCTCCCTTATCCATCACTTCTCACTTGCTATGAAAATCAGGGAAACTGCAGAAGGGAATTTGGAAGCCATGTGCTCAAAGCCAGGACAACTTCAAAGTTTAGTCGTTTGTCCAGTTGAGGTTTGAGCACCTCCAAGGATGGAGATTCCCCACCTCTTTGGGCCAATGTTTGACCACTCTCCTAATATCTAACTGGATTTCCTACACCATAACTTGTGGCCATTGCCTCTTGTCCTCTCACTGTGCACCTGCAAAAAGACGTTGGCATCATGCTCTCTACAGCCCCCTCAGTAGGCAGGGGAAGACAGTAATTAGATCCCCTTTCCACTTTCCCTTCCCCAGATTTCATCCTCTACTTGTGCATCATGTGCTCCCGATACAACAAAGAAGAGGAAAGAAAAGGGGGTTTTACCTATTTCCAGAACCCTATCAGTTATTTCCACCATTCCTTCCTCATATTCCTGTACATCTCCCACCCGTTTAGAAGACAAACCCATTTCTCTCCTGGCAATTCAGAGGATAAAATAGAAGAAGACCCAAATCAAGGAAGATCTGAGTATCTACTGATGTATGCTGGTTTTGGCTGGGGAAGGGTTAATTTTCTTCATAGTAGCTACTATGGGGCTATGTTTTGAATTTGTGCTAAAACCAGTGTTGATAATGCAGAGATGTTTTTGTTACTGCTGAGCAGTGCTTACACAGAGTCAAGGCCTTTTCCGCTCCTCCCCCTGCCCTGCCATCGAGCAGGCTGCGGGGGGCACAAAAAGTTGGGAGGCAACACAGCCGGGACAGCTGACCCCAACTGCCCAAAGAAATATTCCACGCCATATGACATCATACTCAGTATATAAAGCTGGGGGAAGAAGGAAGGGGGATGATGTTCAGAGTGACGGCGTTTGTCTTCCCAAATAACCGTTACGCGTGATGGAGCCCTGCTTTCCTGTAGATGGCTGAAGACGTGCCTGCCCATGGGAAGCAGTGAATGAATTCCTTGTTTTGCTTTGCTCAATGCGCAGCTTTTGCTCTACCTATTAAACTGTCTACCTCAAGCCACAAGTTTTCTTACTTTTATTCTTCCAATTCTCTCCCCCATCCCAACTGGAGGGAGCAAGAGAGTGGCTGTGTTGTGCTTAGTTGCTGGCTGGGGTTAAACCACGACAAGGTGTAAAGTCAAGTGCTGAAGCAGACTCACCTGATCAGCCCCAAAACACACTCTTCCTGCTCCTTTGTTATGGCGAAAACCTGCAAGATCTGTGCAACTCTGTGCAGGGCCATGGCCTCCTTCATTACGTACTGGTGGTACAGCTTTTTCCAAGGAATGAACTAGAATATGAAGCACATATTACCATTTTTCATCTCACAGCATTGGAAAATAGGTTTCTTCTGGAAATAAGCTAATCAACATGACTTCCAAAGACGACCTGGTGTTCAAAAAGTCCCTGTAGCTTGATGGAAACAGGTATCTAGCATGAGATGGGAAAGGAAAGAGGAAACAGAGGAAAAAGAGAAAAACTTGGTCCTCATGGCCTGCAAACTTGTCTATTTTTGGCTGTTTTTTCTCAAATGATGGGAGCAGGGTGATAGTGGTTCAGTTTCAAACATCAAAGCATTAAATGAATGAGGATATTTTCAGCACTATTGCACAGATCTACTCTGAGCGGGGTTCGAGTGCTTAAAACCCCTGTGTCCATGAAGCCCTACCCTCCCACAGTCTGCTGCTTGGACTTCTTTGGTAAAAACAGACAGGGCACTGTCTTTTAGGCTGTGTTACAGAGTGAAGAACAGATTTGGGAGAGGACTTGAGCACACTCAGCATTCAATGCATGCATTTTCTATGCATCTTTCTAGCTCTTCAGGCTCAAAGCATGCACACTGTGCTGATAAAGCGCTGAGTGCAGGACACCTCCTGCATTGTTTCCAGCCTTACCCATCCTAATTTATTGGAAGAGCATGAACAAGAACTTAGACCCCGACAAAAACATGGGCTGTGATCAGTCCCCCACCACTCTGAGACACCTTCTTCAGACAAGCCGAGGATTTCCAGCGTGGACAGTGAGAGAGTCTAGTGGTGCCAGCTGTTTCCAAGCCACCTTAAATTGAAATGCAGAGATCCTCTCTGCAGCCAAAACAACTGCCAGTGGGTTCACGACTGTTTGTACTGCGACAGCCTTGACTGCAGATGAACCACACATTCACAGGCTGGGGAACAGTGACGTACACTGGCCACGAGAGGACACTGCCCTGTCTGGTAGCCAGAATTTTCTGCATGACCCGTATCAGGAAAAAAAGTTGCAAGGAAAACAGTGAAGGGGGATTTTGTGGAGCCTTCCAGGATGCTCTCTTTCCACGTATGGGAAGAATGCATCAGTGGAAGTTACCCTAATATTGATTTTCTGATACAGGTTGGCATCTGAAGATGCCACTGTAGTCCTGAAGACCAAAAAATGACAAAAGACCTCATAAGAAAGGATGTGGCATTAGGGAACAATAAAGGGATTTAAAAGAACAAAAAGAGACAGACACAGCATGGATGCTCCTACAGCAATGTATGCAGCAACAAGACTGAGACAGAACAGAGCAGCAGGAGAAGGGACAGGTTCAAATCAATATCACAGCAGTCCTTACCAGTGGATCACTGACTATCGCCCTCCAGCAGCGACACACCAGGCTCAGGTTCTGATACAAATCAGTCACTGGTAGGAAAGCAAAGATGTGCCTCAGGACTTCAACAGGCAGCTCGTCAATACTTCCCTGAGGCAATTCCCAGTTCCGAGTCCCCAGGAGTCCGTAGTGTGCATCAGGGACCGGTTCAATTTCCATATCGTCAAGTTCCTGCTTGATCTGGCTGTGTTCTGGATGAAGCACCATTGGCTTCTTCTCAGGCTCACCCCACAAATCATGCTCTGGCTTGCAAACACCTGCAGCTGCAGTGGACAGAGGCCGTTTTCTGGAGCTTTCCCTGGGAGGAGGTGCAAGGTCCTCATCCTCCAGAAAAGAGCAGGAATCGCTGCTGATCTCCACCACAGTGGAGGCATCGCTGAAGGAATCATCAGGGTCAGTGAAGATGGGATCTGGTAGCTCTTCTTTGATTCTACTGCTCTTCGTCCCACCAGCACCTACTTGTTGTATCTGAGAGATCCTGAAGTAATCAGTGATGTTCTTCTGCTGACCTTGGCCTGCAGAAAGAGGAAGAGCATGAGTGAGGTCAACAAAAACAAGCACAAAGCGTGCTACTCCTAACTGAGCTAACAAGGAGACCAGAGGCTGTGTAAGGCGGTGTAAGGCGGTAATCATTTCCACAGGGTTCCTCACAGAAAAACAAGGAGACCAGAGGCTGTGTAAGGCAGTAATCATTTCCGCAGGGTTCCTCACAGACGTATGAGCTTATGACAGGTGAACTGTCCTGCTCCATATTGCTTCTCTGGCAACCTATGGAAGTCAACAGAATAACATTCATCTTTGCACCGTCCACATAACCTGGACACTCTCAAGGTACATCTGACACCTCCACTAGCTTCTAGAAAAAGATACGGTCTGCATAACAATCTCTCAGATCAACAATTCTTAGCTACATAACACAGCAGATGTGTGTTAAACAGAAACACAGCTGCAGAATGAATTTCATGGGAGATATTTCCACTGGCCAAAGAAACAGAAATAGGAAGGAAACAAAATGCAAGACTTGAGTTGTTGTGGTGTGCCTCAGAACAAGGTTGGGCTCCCAGCAGTTATTTATTGCTCTTAACCTGGTGAACGAGAAAAACACTAAGATTTAAGAGAGGCTTCAGAGTGCTTTGCACCATTAGAAGGTCACAGCACCAAGCCACTAGCAGGCTGCTCCTACCACAGTGTAAGAGAGACCAGTGCCTTTAAGATGATAAAAAGCCATTTCTTGCCAGATATTTCCTGCCTGCAATGTCAAAAAGCACTGGAGATCATAAAGGAAACCAAAACTTGGCAAGAGACTACTCTCAGCAGACTCTCCTTCCTCTGACAGCCACGCAGGCCATGCAGCACACAGACTAAACATACCAGCACTGATAGGATTTATTCTGTCCTGCTCCTAGTCTGCAAAATATCGTGATGCTTAGCTAAGAAGCAACTCGAGAAGAAGAAAATCACAAGCACCTACTGCTGATTTTAATGCATTTTATTTCTGATGCTCATGAAGGCATAGCTTAAGGAGGTCTGATTTGCAAGATACTTGCTGCTTAAAAGGAACAGCTCCCCTGCTAATGTTCGAGTCCAATACCCTAAAACCTGCAGCATCTAAGATTACTGGATGTTTTAAAGTGAGATAGTCAAAGACATCACTGATATGAAAATGGAAAAGAAAAGTACACCTACGAGCACTGAGTCTATGACTCCGGTGTCTTGTCCTGGCTCACCAGCAGACATTCTCTGTAAAGTGAGTCAGCTCACACCAAGGCGCACAGATATTCCCATGAATATCTGAAATGCTCTGAAGTCTCACCTTCCACAGTGACCAAGGCACTCAGGAGCTCAGGAATAACTCAGGATGTTTTTTCTTTGCTTTCTACCTGTCTCCTCACCCACACGTGTGTGTAGTGTCTCTCGTCATTACACAGGGTTTGAGGCTGGGCCTTTAACCCCGCACCATGCGCTATCTGAAAACAGCTCTCTTGCTTTCAGTTTGAGCCCTGAGCCCTGTTGTGTGCAGATTAGCTCAAAGTCTTATCAATCCTCAAAAGCCCTCTAAGGCTTTGGAATTTTGAGACCCGTGTCTACGAGTTGTCACAACGTTTCTCCCACCCAGGAAAGTCAAAGATCGTTAATATCTGTTAAATGCTCAACAACACTTTTGCAGTCCTATATAACTAGACAGTTCATTATTATTTAGTAAGTATCCTAAAGAGCATCTAGAAGTAGGAGTCACATCATTAATAGTGCCTAATTGCAGAGGCTGTAGTGTTTCTCAGGGAGAGCTGCTGTTCTCTCCACGTAGTCTCCGACAGCTCAGTGACAGAGACATGGAGGAATTTCTGGTGTGAGGAGAGACTAAACACACACACAAAGGTGAACTCGCTCCCCCATACAGAGCAGTATTCATGGTATCTCTTTTTCTTGCCACTTGACCTTGTGGAGGTGGAGATTAAGCCCAGTTTTGCCATGCACCATTCAAACCCAACCAATTTCTTCTACTTGCACTCCCCTCAACTGGCATCACTCTCCTATCAGCACAAATTTGACAATGGATTACTTTCACTCCACACCATATCAGCATTTTTCTCCCCCAAATCCCTCAGCCTTCAAAGTATTCGCAATTAGCGTACCTCCTTGATGTCTCCTTGTCCGGTGGGTGGGGTAGAGGCCCCTGTTTACATCTGATCTACTTTTTCTTTGACTCAATGGCTGCGTCAGGGGGGATGAACCTTCTGTGCTCCGTGCCAGAGCTTCGCAGTCATCAACTGTAAGGTGCGTTTTCTTGAATCCCTTCATTGCTTTGCCAACATGCAAAAAAAAGACCCCAAAACCGAACAGTTAGCAAACAATATATAAACCATGTCTTTTAACAGAGGCACAAATACACAGGGTTTTTTTTTCAGAGTTTTAATAGGACAGTCCCAATGTTTCAGCCAGGAGTTTCTCCAAATAAATCATAGCAGAAGGTACAACGCTCTGGTGAGGTGCTAAGGAGGGCAATGCATTGTGTCAGGGCGACACATCTGCAGTCACTGCAACAGCGTCTTCACCCCAGATCCTCATTCCTGCATTGTACGAGGCTTCGGAACAAAAGAGGACGATGTAAAACCAGAATCTGTGCAATTTTTGCAGCTTTCTCTACAATACCATAACACAGAGGAAGCAGATACAGGCATTTGTGTAAATGCAAAGTATCGTTAGGAGGACGTCGAGGAAGCCTACAGAGGCTGAACTGCGCAAACATCTGTGAGAGATGACTGTGACTTGCCTGGGGAAGGTCAGAGCTAACATTTAAACACACAAACTCGAGCCTCTCGCAAACAAATACAAGCTGGGATCCTCCATTAAGGAGGAAACGCAACCCACTTCCAGCACAGCTCTTCCCCGCGAGGACAGTTAAGAAGCAGCATAAAACCACCCGAAGAGTTATTTTAAGAAAGCCTTACTTGAAATCTGCATGAGCTCCTCTTTTCCATGCACAGGATGACCAGCAGAAAAAGTACAAACAGTGCAACTTGTTTCTACCGAAAATGCTCCCGAGAAACCTGAAACCACAGCATGGGACGGGCTTCCTTCTAATAGGAGAATTATCTGCAAACACCACTCACGCAGTTTCACTGTTATTTTATTACTACACTGTGCTACGGCGGCTAAGCTCCTCTAACACTTATGGCAGCCACGAAAGTAATCGACTGATCTCGCACAGCAGGATCCAAGGGCCACTTTGTTTCATTACGCTGCTTCCTCCTTTTCATCCACGTGAGCTCAACAGGGTGGCATTAAAAGCACCCACTGAGCTCCCCGGGGAGGCTGTTTTCTAACATTCCATGCTCCTCAAAACACAGCAAACGAGGCAAGCGGAAGGAAAAAAGCAATGCAAGACAGTCCCATGGCACTTAGGGACATGGTTTAGTGGTGGACTTGGCAGTGGTAGGTTTATGGTTGCATTTGATGATCTTAAGGGTCTTTTCCAACTGAAATGATTCTATGATTCTATTCTATGACTCTACTTAAAAATGCTACTTCTCACTTGAAATTGAAAAGCTTATTGGATTAAACAGCACAAATCATTGAAGTGTATCAATTCTCTTGAGCACACGGTCCCGGCAAATGTCAGAGCCGACGTACCAGCTCTGTGCCCATTCCCGCAGCTGCTGGACACAGAAAATTCTCACACGAGATCACATGAAGGATTTGGGGCAAAACCTCTGCTCCCCCATCCCATGACAGCAAAATCCCCGATGTGTCAGGACCACGGCACAGGGTTCAAGTCCAGAAAACCAACACAAGAAGATAACCGGCTCAGGCTTCACCTGCATTCATCTTTTCTCCCTTTCCCCATGATTTTCCATCGGCGACAGCAGCAGAGACACAAGCGCTGAGCAAAGGTTGTGTGGCAGTGCCCCGTCACGGTTTATGGCGTTGATCACGTATGGAACGTGACGGGGAGTGGAGCTCGTCAGCCACGAGAAGACACTCCAGCTGTGAAGCGAAAGGATCAGCCATGAACAGCAGCCACGGAGAATAGGAGAAGCTCCAGGGGAACAAGAAATATTTGGGAGAAGGTGGGAGCTGCTCCCCCATCTGCCCCCAGCACGTTGTTTACAAACCATTTCCCCACATGGATGCCGCCGGCCTTGTGCCCCCCAGCATGGCACCTGTATGGGGAGACCCCTGGCAGCCCAGGCCCCCCCTGCGGCTACCCCACACTGGCCCAAAACAGCCCCCTCATTGCCAGCCCCTGGCCTGCTGCCTCCGCAGCCAAGGGCCCTTCCTCCTCTGTCCCCCATTACCAAGCCCCCCTCATTGCCAACCCACACACCCCCCCCTCATTGCCAAGGGTCTCCCCCATTGCCAAGCTCATTCTATTTGCCAAGGGACCCCCCATTGCCAAGGATCTCCTCATCGCCAAGCCCCCCCCATTACCAAGACCACCTCCAATGCCAAAGGTCCCCCTCATTCAATGCCCAGAAGCTCCCTCCCACTACCAAGATCTCCTCCCATTACCAAGATCCCCTGCAATGCCAAAGATCCCCCTCCCTCAATGCCAAGAAGCCCTCCCCATTACCAAGATCGCCCCCACTGCTAAGGCCCCCTCATTACCAAGGGTGTCCCCCCCC
>NW_009647856.1:12382126-12406115 GCF_000708025.1 Charadrius vociferus | reverse complement strand
CCACGCCCACGAAAAAGAGGCGGGAGTCAGTCGTCCCGCCGCTGCCCAATGGTGCAGCGCTTCCGGGTTGGGACGCACCCAGGTTAACGCTGTTGGGGCCGAGAGGAATGTTCCCGGAGTTTGTTTACCGCCCCCCCCCTTTTACGCCGGGAGTGACGTCACGCCGACGCGTATTGCCACGCGTGGCGTCACGCAGCCCCAGCAGAGCGCGGGTGGGTGCTAACCGCCGGGGAGTGCCACGAGGGGGGCTGAGGGGAGGGGAATGTCGAGGGGGGATGAGGGGAGGGGAATGTGGCGGGTCCCCAGCTTGAGGGAGGGGCGGGTTACTGAGGGAAAAGGGAATTTCTGGAAGGAAAAGAGAATTACTGTTTTTTCTGACGGAGAAGCCCATTTCTGGTTTTCCTGAGGGAAAAGGAAATTACTGGTTTTCCCGAGGGAAAGGGGAATTTCTGGAGGGAAAACTGGTTTTCCTGAGGGAGAAGCTGGTTTCTGCTTCTTCTGAGAGAAAAGGGTATTTCTGGAGGGGAAAAGGAATTACTGGCTTTCCTAAGGGAAAATTAAATTATTGGTTTTCCCGAGGGAGAAGGCGTTTTTTTGGTTTTCCCGAGGGAGAATCCGGGTTCTGGTTTTCCTGAGGGAAAAGGGAATTTCTGGGTTTCCTGAGGGAGAAGCTGGTTCCTGGTTTTCCTGAGGGAAAAGGGAATTTCTGTAAGGAAAAGGAAATTACTGGTTTTCCTGAGGGAAAAGCGAGTTTTGGGTTTTTCTTGAGGGATTATGTTGGGGTTTTGTTTTTTTTTTTTCCATAGGGAAATGGAAATCTATGGGTTTACTGAAAGAGAGGTAATTTTCTGAATTTCCTAAGGGAAAAGAGAATTTTTGGTTTTCTTGAAGGAGAGGCTGGTTTCTGCTTTTCCTGAGGTAAACGGAATTTACTAGTTTTCCAGAGGAAAAAGAAATTTTCCAGACCAGGTTTTCCTGAGGGAAGGGGGAATTTCTGGATTTCCTGAAGGAGCAACTGTTTTCTGGTTTTCCTAAGAGGAAAAGGAATTTTCTAGTTTTTCTAAGGGGAAAGGGAATTTCTGTTTTTCTGGAGGGAGAGGCAGGTTTCTAATTTTCCGGATGGAAAATGACTGGTTCCTGGTTTTCCAGACGGAAATGGAGAATTCTGTTTTTCTTGGGGAAGCAGCTAGTTCCTTGTTTTCCCAAGGGAAAAGGAAAATTCTGATTTTCCTGAAGGAGCGGCTGGTTTCTGACAATTCCAAGGGGGAAAGTAAATTACTGGTTTTCTGGAAGAATAGGCCAGTTCCTGATTTTCCTGAGTGAAAAAGAATTGTCTATGTTTTCCTGAGGGGAAGAGGGAATGTCTGTTTTTCCCAAGGGAGATGCCAGTTTCTGTTTCTCCTAATAGACAAGAAATTTCTGGCTTTTCTGAGGCCAAAGAGAATTTCTCTTTCCTGGAATTTCTCCTCCTGGAGAGGCCAGTTTCTGGTATTCCTGACGGAAAAGGAAATTTTTGGTGTTCCTGAGGGAAAGATCAGTTCCTGCTGTTCCTGAGGGTCAACGGTAATTTCTGGTTTTCCTGACCCAGGGAGCAGCCATTGCATTCACACAGTTTGAAACTGTAATCCTGATTTTTGCCTCTTTCTTGCAGATCTGTAGCCATGGCGGAGGGGGAGAGGATGAGGCCGCTCCTCCGGCTGGTGCAGGAGGGACGTCTGGACCTCCTCCGGGACGAGCTGCGGCCAGACGACATGCTGGGCCAGGCAGTGCAGAGTTGGCGCCATGGTCGGTTGGGAGACACGCTGCTGCACCACGCTGCCCGTTATGGGCACCGGGATGTCCTCGCCTACCTGGTAGAGGTGCTGGGGATGGACGTTGAGGTGTTTAATAGTGACTACAAAAGGCCCCTCCATGAAGCAGCCTCCATGGGCCACGGGGAATGTGTCTCCTACCTCCTGGAGAGAGGCGCAAGCGTAGATTGCTTGAAAAAGGCAGACTGGTAGGTCACTGGCTTGTTTTGCCATGGGTCAGAGTGATATCTGAAAGACGTTTGGATGCAGAAGGTGGGAATGTAACTGCAGGAGCTATCATTTAGAATTATGGAATCACAGAATGGTTTAGGTTGGAACATCCCTTTAAAGGCCATCGAGTCCAACCCCCCTGCCATGGGCAGGGACACCTTCAACTAGACCAGGTTGCTCAGAGCCCTGTCCGACCTGGCCTGGAATGTTTCCAGGGATGGGGCATTGACCACTTCTCTGGGCAACCTGGACTGGTGTTTCACCACCTTCGTTCAAAATTTCTTACTTGTATCTTGTCTGAATCTCCCCTCTTTTAGTTTAAAGCCATTACTGCTTGTAGTATTGCAACAGGTCCTGCTAAAAAGTTTGTCCTCATCTTTCTTATAAGCCCCCTTTAAGACCTGAAAGGCCACAATAAGGTTTCCCTGGAGCCTTCTCTTCTCCAGGCTGAACCCCCCCAGCTCTCCCAGCCTGTCCTCCCAGCAGAGGGGCTCCAGCCCTCGCAGCATCCCGGTGGCTTCCTCTGGCCTCGCTCCACCAGGTCCATGTCTCTCCTGTGCTGAGGCCCCCAAGCCAGAGGCAGCACTGCAGGGGCCACAATCCCCTCCCTCACCCTGCTGGCCATGCTGCTGGGGAAGCAGCCCAGGATACGGTTGGCTTTCTGGGCTAAATTCCAGCCCTATCGCTGATTTTCCCCCTGTTTATCATAGAAGTTGTAAATTACTGTTTTATTCACAGAGCCAATTTAAAAGCTTTCATCTGCAGCTATGCATTCTGTCCCATTCCCTCGTTTGATGGGAATCAGGGATGCTGACTCACATTTCCGTGGCCTGGTCCTCAGAAACTGAAATAAGAAGATAAAAAGTAATTTTTACTCCTTTCCCGCCCCCCAGGAAACAGAGCCTCTCAGCTCAGATTTGCTACTGATAGAATAGCAACAGCCTCAGAAACCCAGGAAACAACTGGTTTCTTCAGGGCTTTTGTTTGCTTGCCACGTGGGTAACACGTAATCAAATGATGAGGGAATGAGAATTGGGAATAAAAAATAAAGCCTAATCCACAGACAAGCAGCAGGCCTGATTAATGTTAAATTTGCCTCTTGAGGAGGGAGATTTCTGTGTACCACCTTGCAAAAGAAAGACAAGATTCTGCCCAGCCCACAAATTAAAGGCTGGGGAGGTTGTTTTGAAGCTGAACTAACACAAATACAAAGGCAGCATCTCAGTCCTCATAATTCAAGGCTGTGCCAACGTCGTGCTGACATCAGGGGGAGCAGAGGAAGGCAGAAGTCTCACGCCTTGTGTGTAGATGCGTGTGTGAGCCTGGTTTTCTTCGATAGGCCTGCAGTACCCTTCCATCCACAGATTAAAAACAGGGAGCTACATGCTTGCTAGCGCGTGTCCCAGCCTTCGGACAAAGTCTCATTTGCATTGAAAATACATGCTGATTTGATGCAGTGTATAGAAACGGAGCTGCAGGAAACACAGAGTTCCAGGCTCAGCTCTACCCCATCATCCCCAGCAGACGCATGTCTAATCTCTTCTTAAAAATCTCCATTGCTGGAGATTTTATCTCCATTCTCAGCACTCTCTTCCTTTCTTTATCTGTCCTTACAACTGGAACGTTTCTCCTGAAGTCTGAGCGAAATATCTGTCCCTGAGGTTTAGGCCCACGAGTTTTTACTCCTTGTGCAGTGGGAGTTTTTTGTGCTGCCACTTTTCCTGAATGAGGAATGGAGGGTGTTGGTTTTTTTTTTTTTTGTCTCCCCGCTGACCTATGTGGGTTGGTGAAGAGGAGGTAAGTCTTCTCCATGCTGGAGAAGTGTTCATCTTTTCTGGGAAATCTCAGAGGTTTCTGTCCGACCCGTGCACACACCCAGCGTTTGATGATTGGGTGAAATTTATAAACGTAAAATGGGGAATGCAGCTCCCACTTGCAGCAGTTAAACTATTATTGTTATATAATGTGGTAATTGCGGAAAATAGGGGTTGATGCTGGTGAGGTCAGTGAAATTAGTACTTAAGTAAAGCCAAACACAGGAGATGTCTGTGGGTTCACTACCTTGAGTTACCCACGCTTTGCCTTGCGAGTAAACCCTCAGCTAAAGCCCATCTCCTGATGGGTCTTGGCTCGCTCTTCCAAAGGAGGCTGCAGATCCAGCAACCTCCCTGGTCCTCAGTAGGGAAGGATGGGCAAGGAAACAACAGGTCATCAGGAAGGAGAAACTCGGTGGTGAACCTGACCTGATGCCAAGCAGGAGCTGGGGTGTTTGTTAATCTGCAGCGTGTGGGTTATAAGTGTGAAAATGTGGTCAGTGCTGGATGTGGGGTTGAAAGCAGCGCGAGATGGGCTGTTCGCCATGTTCATTTGTCAGATGTATCCGCTGGCTTTCCAGGAACATGCACGCAATCCATGCAAGGCATAGCTCGGAAATTGTGGGATGGAGAAGATGCTGTTCCTCTGGGGAGCTTGTAAAAATGTTTTTAAATACCAAAGGTTGTTCCGAGGCATGTGAAACAGGACAAAACTGTGAAAAGCTTCACTCTCAGGCCAGCTGCTGTGCATCAGAAATGTTCCAGAGTGGCATTTGCTGGTACACTCCTGCTGTACTGCTGGAAGATGTGGAGTTGTCTGTGGTTTGCTGCCTGCAGCCACAGCTGCCTGTCTGGGTGACTGGCTGGGGCAAGAAACAGCGATGTTAACAGCTCTGTCTCAACGGTCCCCAAAAGTCCAGACCCCGTATCAGCTGGGTGAAAAAGCAGTGCTGTAAAATCTCCATACAGTGTGTGGTGAGCCCCAGTCAAAGCACCTGAACGGAGGTGAGATGGTAAATGTAGCGTTGGGCTTGGAGAAGGTCTTTGCCTTTAGCCAGCAAAGTTTCCTGCTATCTCGGAGTGGTTTTAGCACATCAATTTTCCCTCTGGCTAGCTTACCACAGCTGGCACTGAGCTACTGTGTTTTATTAGGCAGCCTGGCTGGTGCTACAGACAACTTTAAATCGTGTTTCAAACTCAGACGTTAGAACAAAAGCCATCAGGCTCATACGACACTGTCTCACTGGTTATTATATTTGTCTCGTCTTTCTTTTAGGACTCCCCTAATGATGGCTTGCACCAGGCAAAACCTGGAGGTGATCAAAGCTCTCGTGGAGCATGGAGCCAACCCGCTGCTGAAGAACAAGGATGGCTGGAATTGCTTCCATATCGCGAGCCGGGAGGGCCATCCCCAGGTCCTCCGGTACCTGCTGGATGTGTCCCCAGGGAGCTGGGACACCAAGAGCACGATAAAGAGAACACCTCTGCACACAGCAGGTAAAAGAGCATCCCACTGCTACCAGACAGGTTGGAAGAGAAGAGCAGACTGTGGTGACAGTGGAGAACAGAAAGGGGCTGTTGTTTCAGTTCATGTTTAGTTTGGAGAAACAAAGTGTGACCTGTCTAGATACAAAAACGCAGGGAAACGGTGAAATATGAAGTTACTGAAATTAAATGAAAAGAGGCTGGTGGTGGGCATTAGTGGGAGCTCACCTCTCTGAACTTTGGTCTGCTAACAGTGCTCTGCTGTGTCTTTGCAGGGTTTCACCTCAGGACAGACTTTTTGTTGCTTTCAGATAACTAAACAGCAAGAATTGGGCTTAATAGTTCTTAATGATGTGCCGAAGACTGAGCTTGTGGGGTTGGAGGGTCTCAGTTCCCATTTCACTGGATTTTGCCTTTACTCAAAGCATGGTTTTGAGGTGAATAAGAATTATGTTCTCTTGGGAGTGGTGAAGCACTTGTGATTACTTGTGACTTTGGCCTCCTTGGACCAAGGTGTTTGTCTCCATCTCTCCCTCCCTGTGACAGATACATCTGAGCTCCCATGGCTCAGAACACATTGCGATACACTTTTCCTTGCTGGCGTATAAAGCTGCAAATTGCACTTGGAAAATGTGCGAGGCTCCAAGCATATCCTGGCATTTTAAAAGTCCTAGAAGTGGCAGAGCTGCTGAGAGGCACCTTTTGGGATCTGCCTGTTGATGGCCATTTTTACCAGTTTGGTTTATAGTCTCGTTGTTGGTTCTTGTAAGAGACGTGTCTCTTGAAATGATCCATTTTTGTGTGTGTACTTGGTGGGCTAGGTCATTATGGCAAATCTGAAGAGCCATAGGGTCTCTAGGCACAACCTCTGGAAGAAGCGTCATAGGTTTTGTTATTCTCATGTTGCTCTCAAGAAGCTCATTGAGTGGTGAGAAATCCAGAGTGCCTTTTTGCAAAGGAAAAGGGTAGTCTGTGCTGGAAATACACAGGGGTGGTTGTTAGTGTTGGAGCCTAGGGTGCCCGATCACCCTTCTCTCCCCTTTTCCTTGGTTTAAAAGGACGTATAAAGCGAGTGAACTGGTTTGAGGAACCATAGACATCACCTGTAGGTACGGTGGGGAGCAGAAGGACAGTGTTAGCTGAACAGTGACCCAGAGCCAGTTTGGGTTTGGTTTCTGACTTTCTGACTCTTTCATCCTTAAGATGGGGGAGTGATTAATTTTTATTTATGAACGATGCACAAGGTGTGCCTTATTTAAGCCCTCTGAGCCTTAGTAAGTTGAATGGACCAAAAATATGTTAATGCAGAATTAATTTTGTCCTGCTGTGTCTCATTGCTGCTTACTTGTGTGTTTACCCACAGACCCATTGGCAGTACAGATAAAGCATATGTCTTCCCAGAGCTTAAATCCCCTTAACTCTTCCCTCAGAGATGCAGTGGAAGTGGACAGTGAAGGGAATGAGTAGAGAGGTGTGTGACACCAAGTCAGGGTGACGTTGTGGGGCAGTTTCGGGGCTGGAGGGTGGTGGCTGACCTGAATCTCAAACATGCCCTACCCCTGAGTGGGGATTACGCTTTGTGTCCTGAGGCTCAGCAGTGTCTCCGCAGGAGAGATGAGCGTGGGGAGCCACCGCTCAAACCTGCGGCTACGTAAACTCATTTCCCAAAGAATTTAATAGGGATTGACTCTCCGGAAAGACCCGAGATATCATGAGGAGACCCCTGCTGTGCTGTAATTAATCTGTTGGGTATGTTGCTCCTTGGCTGTCGTTCCCGTTACTTCTCCAGTCCTCAGTGGCCGCCTGTCCATCGCGCTGTGCTCATCAGCAGTGACAATCCCAGCCCAGGGGCACTGGCTGTGCCTTAGTCCTTGTGCTTGACCTGGGAATGAAAAATAGCTGATGAGTTGTTTCATGTTTCAGGCTGGGTGGCAAGGAACAAGTTGCCTGAATGAGAAATGGCTAATCCTGGTTTATTTGTGTGTTCTCCTGTCCCTGCTCGTTCCCAGGTCTTATGTTTCCATGTCTGGGCTCGCAGCCCCCTCACAGCCCTCTCCCCGCAGAGAGGTGGACGTTGGGTTGGAGTCTGGGGACAGGGTCAGGAGCAGGGTGAGGATTGTGCTGAGGAAAAGGGGTGCTTTTGACGTTGAGCTTAAAGTCTTCTTCCCGCCTCGTAGCGCTTGGGGTATGGGGTACAGCAATGGTGACATCCAGCGCCTGGTTCTCACTGCTTCATAGAGGTGTCTTCACCTCTGTGTTGCCTTCTGTGTTTGACTTTCGCTGTGGCAAAGCCGTCAACCCATGATTTGGGTTGATTTCTGGTCATTTTACTGATCCAAGTTAGATCACACATTGGTGGAGCAGCAGCTGGTGTGGGAGTGACTGGGCAACAGGAAGGCCTTGCTGAAGCTGCTTAAACCACTTTTGCGCCCCTGCATAATTTTAACCCAGGATGATGCTGGAGACTGGTGCTCAATGGGTGCTGGTGCCAGCATCACCACACACACCAGCACGTAGCCCACTTCCACAGACACAGCTCCTGAGGCAGGGGCACAGGCGAGGGGCCGGAGATGATGCTGGAGCTGCCAGGGGAAATCATGTCAAGATGAACTGCCGTCTCAATGAGTTTACATCCCAAGGGTGTGGATATGAGCACATTAACCCGTGACCAGTCCAGCTGGCTTCCTGGCACGGTTATCCCTGGGTAGATGATGGGTAATTTTCTTTCCCCCGTGCCATTTTTTTTCGGGTTGATTCCTCAAGCTTTGCTGCTTCATATATCCGTAGCCTGTGGCAAGAGAGCGGGGGAGATATCATTAGAGGAAGTGGAATGCAACAGTGGATCTGAACACTGCAGCTTTCTTGTGTCTCTGCTGTTAAAGGATGTAATCATGTTGCTTTGGGTGTTTTTTCTTCACATAGCTTGGGATTTTTAAAGCCTCTGTTTCAAAAATCCTTTTCACAGTGTAGCTCTGCCTATATTTACATCAGCTCAGGTGAAGGGGTGATAAACGAGCAGGGAGCAGGAGCAAAGGGCCAAGATCTGGGAGGATGAGAACTCCTTTTTGGGCTTTCAAAGAGCATCTATTGTGCAGCTGCATCTGAAGGTTATTGCTGGTAACACACGTTTGCCAGGGGCCCTTCTTTCATTGCACAGAGTAAATAGCCTGATGTAGCAGCTCTGGGCTTGGTTTGATTTTTTTTTTCTTCTCTAATTTATTTCATTTGTTTTGCAAAATGACCTGCAGAAAAAAAAAACCCACAAACAGATTAAGGCTGTCCACACATTGCTGTGATACGATGTGTTTAGAGAAAAAAAAAAAAAAAAAGAGAGAATATTTCAGTGCATGATGTTCAAATCCTCCCCCACTGTTGTTGTTTTTCCTCTGAGATGCTGTCTGGGTGAGGATGCTTCATTAGGGTGATGCGATGGGAGTGATGGGTAGTTTGAGTGGCTGAGGAGGGGTGGAAATGCCATCCAGCTATTCACCAGCTCCCTGCTTTGTGTTCATTTTGCTTCTCGCAGATTTCACTTCAGGGATTAACAAATACTTGCAAGAAAAGATCTTTGTGTCAGCTTAATTGCATGTACAGTCTCATGCACGCACTCTGCAGTTAGCAGCAAATGGTGCCTCTACGCATGCTTTTTCCCTGGGTTATCTGGTGTTTTCCTGTGGGATCAGGGGAAGGGAAGGCTTGAGATCTGGAGACTATGTTTTAATTAAAAAAAAAATAAAATTCAAAAGCTTTGAATTTAAAGCCTCTTGCAACCTCTTCCCTCATCATGAGTAAGCCAAAAGGGTCAGAAACCTGATTATGTTTCACCATAGGCGGACAGTGGCATGAAAACATAAATTAACTCTGCACTCTTCTCTTTCTCCCGCAGCAATGCATGGTTGTTTTGACGTTGTGGAGCTGCTCCTGGAGCGGTAAGCAGGCTTCCTCCCGGCACTGCCTTTGCCTTCCCAGTCTCCCCCACCTCCCATCCACTGCCAGGCTCGCTCCAGCCGCCCGGACACAAAGGGCGTTTATGCCGTTCGGGAAGCCCAGCTGCCCCGCATGCGATCCCGATGCCGTCCCTGTTTCCTCCGTGTTTTTCACGGCCGGTTAGGGACCTTTGAGACAAGGACGCTCTCTGGATGGGCTCCGATGGGCTCTGACTTCACTATGACATAAGCCCCGGTTATATAACTCGGCTCTTCTTCTATGCTGATTCATTCCCGTTGCCTCTGATGTGTCCGAGGCCATATGATAACAACAAAACAGTTTTCTGACAGCTTGGTTCTGGGTGCAGCTCCTCCAGGCTGGACTCAGCTTCCAGGCTTTATTTCCAGACTGCAACTCCCAGAGGACTGATGTGAAGTGGCTTTAAATCAACCTGTGCCCAGTCATCCTGACCCTGTTACCTTCCTAACCAGCACTGCCTACTGCCAGAGCTGGAGCAGCTTTCCCCAGGCATTGCAGCCTCTGCTAGCCACAGCTCCCATTAGCTGACTCTTCCCAGCCTTGTTAATTCCTGTCCATGCTTGGCCCAGCATAAACATAGCCCTGTGATTTGAGCCAGGCTTTCAATTTTAATTCAGTCTTCTCTCATTTCAATGGAGCTTTAGCCGGAGCAAGACCTGTGGGCTTTGATTTTGTATGTGGTGGTGTTACGTGAGGATATGGTTTTCCCTTCTGCCAGCGCAAAGCCTGTGCACACCTTACCACTTCCAGACATCCTCTGTTTGGGGGCAAGGGAAGTAAATATAAATGATGTATAGAGCCCTGGCTTTTGTGCAGCCGAGCAAGCTGCACCAGCTGAGTACTAGATCTCTGACCCAAAAAACCCCAGCAGTCTGTACCCCAGGTCATAAAGCACTGGAACAGGTTTATGAGTGGTCTACGGATGGGCTTTATATATGCCATTTCTGATCCCATCTGCTGATTGTCTCATGTCCCACCAATGCAGAGCAACTGGTGCAGTGAGGATTTTAGAGCTGCCAACAACTATGTCCTAGCTTTTGTCTTCCCTCCCAGGTGCCAGTACAAACCTGACAGCAGAGACAAATGTGGAGTCACTCCCTTTATGGATGCCATCCAGAACGGACATGTCAACATCGCCCGGCTGCTCCTGGAAAAACATCAGGTAGGTGCCAAAAACCTCACCTCTCTCCTCCAGGAGCTGACCTAGAACTGCCAGGACAAGCAATCCACACGTTCCCCGTAACCAAATCATAAAGAAGCAAATTCCCAAATTGTAAAGAAGCAAACTGCAAAAGAAGGCAAATTTCCGCTGGAAATGAGCAAGAGTAGGGCCACCAGGACTCAGCTCATGGGAAGGACTTGCCCTGGGGCAGGGATAAGCCCTCATAGCTGGTGAAGGGGGATGGAGAGGCAAGGCAGTGGCAGGAGGTAACAGGACTTCCCCAGCGCTGCAGGGGCAGCTGTGTCAAAGTCTGGAACAGGCTCCCGGAAAGGTGGTAGATGCCCCATCCCTGGAAACATTCCAGGTCCGGTTGGACAGGACTTGGAGCAAGCTGATCTAGTTGAAGATGTCCCTGCTTGTTGCAGGGGGGTTGGACTAGATGGCCTTTAAAGGCCCCTTCCAACCCAGACTGTTCCATGATTCTACCACACACAAAGCCAAGAGCTGCGCTGGGGAGTGCCGGGGCTCTGCGTGGAGGCTCTCGTGGCCGTGCTCAGAGTGGGTAACAGGGAGGCGTTGGGCTGCGCCGGCTGCAGCTCATCTGTGGCCTCCCTCTCTTGTGGCAGCTGCTGCTCCTGTGTTGTCTCCTAGTAATCTTCAATTTCCTCCAACCCAGGCGTAACTGGGATGTCATTAGAGCCAATTGTGTATAGTCGGAACCAGACCACTGCATTATTTATTGATTGTTGAATTGATGTGAAATGGTTGGAGCCCACGTAATGAGTGTAGGTGGGGGTTGCGCCTACCCTCTCACCTCCTTTGCCCTCACTTGGCCTCTGCCCTGCACCAGCTCTCCTGTTCATCGGACACCGTGCTGAAGCGGTGCAGCTCGCTGGCCTGGCAGAAAGCCAGCATGGCAAAAACAGTGAATCTGTTCATGCTACACTGGCAGGTTGAATTGGCCAGCTGAGCTCCCAGCAAGGCACAGAGTGGGCCAGGGAAGGTGATACCACACCTTTTAAGATCGCAGGTTTTGGACCTACTCAGCCATAACACCCAGCAGAGGTGGTTTGATGCCCAGGTTGCGTTCGAGTGTGTAGAGACTTGTTGACTTCAGGAGATGTTTATGTGCTTGTCTTTGCTCATCTGGCCCTTACAAGATAAAACATTTGTGAAATTTGCTTACATTTTTGGTCTCGCATTTCAGGCAATGAAGATGGAATAGTTGATTTAATTTCCTCGTTGTGGTGCCCTGGCTTACTGCCATGAAGCAGCACAGGAAACGCTAATGTTGCTTGCTTCTAGGTTTTGTAAAACTGTGAGTCAGGCCCACTAGACTTCAAGAGGCTGGATTATATCCTTTAAGATGAGTGCACTGTGTATTACTTCCATTACCCTTCTTGATTTTACGTCTTTGCGGTTCATGTTCAGAGACTCATGGAAGAGACCTCGTGAGGTCATCCACCCATCTCCCTCTCTCTACCTGTGTCCAAGTGCTTCTCCACCAGCACAGAGGTTGGAGATGGGTTGTGTCTTGCTGCTTTAAAGAGTTGAAACCCATCATATGTGCATCAACTGAAGAGAGAGGGGGCTTGATTCTTTTTTGGCACTAGTTTTGCTTATCACTTGAAAAGCTCATCAGAGAGCTGGCTCTGGTCTGCAAATCACAGTGCTACCAACCGCACCAGTCCTGCTGGTGACATCCCGCGTGTTCATTGCCATCACCATTGCCATAGCAGGTGGACATGATTCTGCTTGGGCTGGTGATTGTCCTTGAATGTTTGGCCAGGCTGTAAATTTTTTTCCCTTTCCCTCCTTCCCCATTCCAGGCCTGTCCTTCAGCCGTGGATGCGCTGGGTGCTCAACCTCTGCACCGGGCAGCTGTCACGGCCCAGGATGAAGCCATCCAGTTCCTCGTCTCCGAGCTGGGTATTGATGTCAATGAGAGAGCGACAACCCTCCAACTGACAGCACTGCATTATGCAGCCAAGGTTTGTCCCTGTTCCCAGGCTCCCTCTACAAAGTCTCTGCTGGTTGATGTGCTACAGGCAGGCATCTAAAACAGGCTAGTTTAGTTGTTTGCCACTGATAGAGGATTTACATTCCTAGCTCATCCTCTGTCACTGTCTATCCGCTCCTGACCAGTCCCATACCCCTTTTAATGGGTTTTAGACCCTCATTAAGTGTGTCCAGCTGCCTGCAGAGTGGTGGTGGGTATAAGTTGCTATGTTCACCACCCTCCTGCCCACACTGCTGACTGTGCTGTGGGTTAGTAGACGCTCCTGCCTGGCGTGTGGCCGAGTGGGATCATGCAGGAGCAGAGGTGAGTGGCGATAGGGCACAGCTTCTTGGCCGTGCATCCAGTTAGCCATGGTCTGGGTAGGGCTTGACCCACACCTCTGGTCCAAAGGCAGTGGACTGGAAGAGTAACACTCACCAAAGTACAATGCCTGAAGGGAGTCCACCCTGCTAGTTATTGGGAGCTGTCAGTACCAACAGTTCATGAGCTGTGACAGTTCTTCACCAGCATCTTCTCACTCGCCTGGCAGAGGAGATGTGGATGATATGCTGCTCAGATTTCTTTCCCTGTCTTTCTTCAGCCCTGGCAGTTTGGGTCCCGGTGGGTCAGTGGCCAGTCTCCATGCCAGCAGCTTGCAGGACAGAGGGTGGCTGGAGGACTGTGAAACAGCAGCTATTTGTTGCAGTACGCCAGAATCTGGCCTGCCCATGGCCAGGTGTGAGAAAGGAGAAGTGGAAAGGCGGAGGGAGCTCCCGGCCGCTTATCTGTGTCCTTCGCACAGGAGCTGTTTTGAATTCCAGGCAGCGGGTGTTGTTTGAGCTTCCTCCTCCTCCCATCTTACGCCTGTGCGGGAAGTGGGGCCTGGTGGGCTGTGGGTCCTGTAGCGGTCCCTGGAAGTGCAGAGCAGATCCTAAAAGCCTCGCCGCTGACCAGGATCCCTCCTGGGACCCTGCTGCCTCCCTTCTGCTTGGTGCTGTTGCACCACAATGTGCACCATGCTGGCAGCCGGCAGCAAGGGAAGGTCCCTGCTCAGATCCCTGCATGTTAAACCTCATGAGCGTTAACGTGCAGCACTCAGAGCCTGGTCTAGACTTGTAGTGGGAACGAAGCATCATCCCAGCGCCCCACTCCTACAAAAGCATCAATGACACTTACTGGGAGTGCTGGCAACAGTATTCTCCTCCAGCAGGACCCAGCCGTGGCATTTGCTGGCTCCCACAAAGGAGGCCTTTCTCCCAGCTTCCCTTCCTCATGCTCTGAGAAACCATGTTGAAAGCCCTTTTGGTTGCCAAGGGTACGTTTAACAGCAAGGCTATTGGGGAATATAATGTGCCTTGGAGAAGATCCCAGCTCTGTCTTGGCGAGCGGCTGATTGGGGGGCGATTTGATGGGTTTCTCTTCCTTCCCGAGGCTCAGTGTCACTTTATATTTACAGCATCATTTGTTTGGCTGGTGGGTTTTTTTTTTATTTCTTTTCTTATTACTTAGCATTTATAAATACATGGAAATCAAATTATGCTTTCAACCCAATTTGCTGCCAAGGCTGTGGCAGCTAAAGCAGTTCCTGGCTTGCCGTCTTTGCCACTGAGAGGGGGTGTGCATGCAGCAGGGAAATGGGAGCCTTGAGCAGGGGGGAAGATGCTACTAAGTGGTATGATTATGGGGGAAAAGAGTGGGTGGTGGGGATAAAAATAAGGGCCTTCCATTCTCATGCCACATGACAAAGACTGATTTGTTGCATTGAAGAAGTGATTACAAAATCAGGCGTGTTATTTAGGGAGAGAGGATTTATTTATGGAGAAGCTTATGCAGAGAGGAGGGCTGTGGGGGCTGTGTTGCATTTTCCCCTGCAGCATTTAAAATTGGCTAACAGCAGAGGCAAGATAGAGGACACTGCGGGGTGTGGAAGCGTGGTGTTCTGCATCTTCTCACAGGGCATTACAGATGCTGGAGTAATCCTTTAGGAAATGCTGGTGCCTGAGGGTACCACAGACAGATGTGCAACAGTCCACATCAGCAACAGGTTCTGCTCTCTGAGCTGAAATACATGTCAGTAAGAGCAACTCTAAATCCCTGTGGTACTTGAAATGGATTTACAGGGTAGGAAAACACACGGCTTTTTACTGACATTTGGTCCTTTTAACAAACAGCCAGCTGCCAATTATGAAAGGTAAGTCAGGGACCCTACAGCTCTGTGGCCAGCTGAAGTTAAAAGCAATTTAATTGAGTTACTTGATTGGAGGTGAGGATTGGAGAGGCAAAGGCAAGATCGGTTGATAAATTAGTGCACTAATTTGCTATTAAGAAACATCTTTAGGTTGTGTCATCCAGTTGTCAGGGGTTGTTAGTGCATTAACTCCTCTGCAGCCACAGGCAAAGGCAAAGCCATGCTGGGAGACAGTCCACCAAATTCCTTGTGCCTCAAGGTCTCAGCTGGGCAAGATGAATCTATTTACGACGATCAGGAAGATGATATGGGATCTACAATTCTCTATAAGAAGAGAAGGCTCTGTGGAGACCTTGTAGTGGTCTTCCAGTACCTTAAGGGGCCTACAGGAAAGATGGGGAGAGACTCTTTATCAGGGGGTGTAGTGATAGGATGAGGGGTAATGGGTTTAAACTGGAAGAGGGTAGGTTTAGATTAGATATTAGGAAGAAAGTCTTTACTCTGAGGATAGTGAGACACTGGGAGAGGTTGCCCAGAGAAGCTGTGGCTGCCCCATCCCTGGAGGTGTTCAAGACCAGGTTGGACAGGGCTTGGAGCAACTTGGGCTGGTGGGAGGTGTCCCTGCCCAGGGCAGGGGGGCTGGAACTAGATGATCTTTAAGGTCCTTCCAACTCTAACCATCCTATGGTTGCATGGTTCTGAAAGCAGATCCACCTGCCTGGACCTGGACTGGGTTGTGTCTCTATCACACTTGCCCTGCCGAGGCACTGCTCTCAGTCTTTGGCTGTACCACCACCACAGCTCTGGGCTGTGGCGTGATTTTAAGCACTATTGGTCTTAACTGAACAGTTTTGATCTTATAACGTGGTGTTAAATGTTCGCAGAGAGAATTATGCTCCTGGGATGCCTCTTGTTGCCTTTTTGGCCTCTGGGTTGAAATTGCTGCCAGGGACACGCAAGGCACGCAGACATGCTGACAGAGGGCCAAGCTCCAACTCCTCTCTCATGGGCTGCCAGCGGGAGGGCTGGAGAAGGTGCCTGGTGGCATCTCTCTGGCCAGTTCCCATGGGATATCGGTAGCATGTCTGCTGTGCCTGGGCAATCCCTGGCTAATGTACCTGATCCGTACTGTCACAGGCAGCTGACCCTGATTTCCAGCTGCTGTAAGGTCCTCTGGAGCCTGAAGCAGCTTCTGGTAGCCCCAGATTTGACTGTGACAGAGTAGATCTGTGTCTGTGCCCTTCCAGGTGCCATAAACAGTTAGGGACAGATCGCTTGCGGCCTCCTTTCTTTTGAGGCCTGTGATATTTCTGCTAAATGCAAAGGTGAGAAATTGTGCAGAGCTGATTCTGAATTTCACGTGCCTGTGCTCACCACTGCAGGAAGGACACGTGCACACCATCCAGACGCTGCTGTCCCTTGGCGCTGATGTCCACGCAAAGGATGGGAAGAGTCGTTCTGGTAAGGCTGCTGAGCTATTTGTTCACCCTCTGTATGACAGCGAGAGTGCGTTTTAGTAACAGGAGCCCAACCTCCAAAGCAGCCCTTGCTGCGTCCGCTCAGCGGAGCGTGCAAAGGGATGCCAGATGCACGTATGCAAATGGCTCTTGGAGCAGCACAACGTGTGGGGTGGTGGTTTTTTTTTGGGTTTTTTTTTTTTCAGCTTTCATTCATTGGCTCTCTTTCTGCTGGACTTTCTGATGTCTAATGGCGTGGTTGAGCCTGCACCGGGGCCTTTCCCTCGGGGGAAGAACAGAGATGCTAATTGGTGTTTCGCTTTACCCAGCTGCTTATTTTGCATGCAACTTTCAGGAGCTTAGTATCTTTGATACCACTTTCTTGCTATCAAATTTGCTTGAAATTAGCCACTTTGAAATGATTAGGGTGGGCAGAGAAATGCGACGATTGCACAAGCCCTTAAGCCTCAGTTCCTTAGCAAACTGCCTAAGAATGCTTTACAAGCAAATAACAGAGAACTTGAACGTAAATATAGTTGCTATAGTAATGCCAGTGAGTTGGCATTCCCAGTGTGAGAGTATGAGGCGTCTCTTGCATCAGCGCATCTCTCTCAAAAAAAAGTATATATAAATGATTTCAGCCATTGCCAAAATTGGCAACTTACCCAGTCTTCAGGTTTGCTTAATAACACGCTTCAGCGGTGAGCATGAAGAGCCTTGTGTCTCTCTCGATCTCTCCCTCCACCCCCTCCGTGAGTAAATTCAAGCATTGCTGAATTCACCCAACCCTGGGAGGTTTGTGGCAGCTCCTCGTGCCCGTTGGCTGCCCCGTTTCCCGGCAGTTTTGCTGCGTTACTGTCAGTGCATCCTGGGGCACTTCTCACCCAGACTCCACTTCTGCAAAGTGTCCTGCGTGGATTATCCATGGGGATCAGGATACCTCATGGTCAACATCAGCCTGTGGCAGGAGCTAACAACCCTCAGCATAGAAGATACTCACCCCTGTGCAGGATTAGGCCAGGACATCAAGCCTGGCTCGCTCTGCTACACAAGCCTTTTACCAGGACTGCCCAACTGTGCTGGAGGCATGCTGGATCAGTGTGCCGGCTGCCAGAGGGGG
Organism: Charadrius vociferus; assembly: GCF_000708025.1. Taxonomy (NCBI): domain Eukaryota; kingdom Metazoa; phylum Chordata; class Aves; order Charadriiformes; family Charadriidae; genus Charadrius; species Charadrius vociferus. The sequence goes on along the minus strand of NW_009647856.1, from coordinate 12,388,903 downwards.
TCTGCGGGATCAGCTGGGGCTTGGGCTGGAGTATTTCAGCCTCCTCCTCCTGTGAGATGCCCTTTGCTGCATGAAGTGCATGGAGACCTTTCTGATTTACTCCCTGACTGTAGAGTGAGCTGGCAGGGAGCCCCAGCCCATAAAGGACCCCGGTCACATCCAGAGTAGTTTCAAGCCCCTCTCTTGCATTGTCACTATTAAATCCCCCCCAAAACACAGAGCAATAAGAAGCCCGGAGGCCTTTTGCTCTGCTCGCTCTGTCCCTCAGCCTCCCTCTCCTGCCGTGAGCACCCTCTGCCCATGACTTGGCCAAAATGAACCAAGTTGGCTTAAATACTCCCAAATATGTGCGCAAACATAGAATCATAGAATGGTTTAGGTTGGAAAGGACCTTGAAGATCATCGAGTTCCAGCCCCCCTGCCCTGGGCAGGGACACCTCCCACCAGACCAGGTTGCCCAGGGCCACGTCCAGCCTGGCCTTGAACACCTCCAGGGATGGGGCCTCAACAACCTCTCTGGGCAACCTGTTCCAGTGCCTCACCACCCTTAAAGTGAAAAACTTCTTCCTAATGTTTAATCTAAACCTGCCCTCTTCCAGTTTATAGCCATTGCCCCTTGTCCTGTCACTCCATGCCCTAGTAAAAGTCCTTCCCCAGCTCTCCTGTAGCCCCTTTAGGTACTGGAAGGCAGCAATAAGATCTCCCTGGAGCCTTCTCTTCTCCAGGCTGAACAGCCCCAACTCCCTCAGCCTCTCCTCATAGGAGAGGTGCTCCAACCCTCAGATTCATCCTCGTGGCTCTCCTCTGGACACGCTCCAGCAGGTCCATGTCCTTGTGTTGGGGACTCCAGAGCTGGGCGCAGTGCTCCAGGTGGGGTCTCACCAGAGTGGAGTAGAGGGGCAGAATCCCCTCCCTCGACCTGCTGGCCACACTTCTGATGCAGCCCAGGATATGGTTGGCCTTCTGGGCTGCGATTGCACATTGCTGGCACATGTGGAGGCACAGCTAACATACTTAGTACTGCTTCATGGATTGGAGGGACTAGTAATCTGCAAGGGGAGGATGGGGGCTAATTGCTTTTCTACCAGCATGGCTGGGTGTGGAAGAAGACCCGTCCCCTGCTTGTGCAGGTTTCGTCATCCCATTGCTGCTGTAGATATGCATGGCCACGGCAGTTGAGCCCTGCTGCCCCATCACATGGCTGCTTGGATGGCTGTTGCAACTGGGAAAAGTCATCTTTCACTCTCAATGTGTTCCCTCAGCTGGGTTTCCTTCCCTGGGAATCATAGAATGGTTTAGGTTGGAAGGGACCTTGAAGATCACCCAGTTCCAGTCCCCTGCCATGGGTGGGAACACCTCCCACCAGCCCAGGTTAATCAAGACCCCGTCCAACCTGGCCTTGAACACCTCCAGGGATGGGGCAGCTACAGCTTCTCTGGGCAACCTGCACCAGGGGCTCACCAACCTCAAAGTGAAAAATTTCTTCCTAAATCTACCCTCTTCCAGTTTGAACCCATTCCCCCTCGTCCTATCACTACATGCCCTAGTGAACAGAATCTGATGGTTGCATCTGAAGCGTGCTGAGGCCAAACCCATCGGGCCATGTCAGCTCCTGTTTTGACATCTTTTCTCCCCCACAGCCCTGCATGCAGCGTGTGCTGGGCAGCAGGCGGACGCCACACGGATCCTGCTCCGTGCTGGGCTGCAGGACGCTCCGGATGGCACAGGCACACTGGCACAGCAGCTCGCGAGGAAGCCCGATGTCATCCAGGTTTTCCAGGAAACAAATGTCAGCACGTGAGACGAAATGGGAAAAAGAGAAAGCTGTTTCATTTCAGCGTGGTATGTTAGTTATCACTTTACAACTATTCAGATTTAGGCATATAGCTGTTTAAAATGATGAGATTTTTGCCCAAGGATTGAGCAGATAAACCAAACTTGACACTTGGGAAGTATGTTTAGGAGAAAACCTATTTTAAATAGGTTTATCTCAAAAAGATAATGGACATGATGGGTCTGGGCTATCACACTCCTGTACTGATTCCTTTCTTGTGAATTTATGCTCTTCTTTCACTTCCAAATTTCAGGGCTGAACTTCACCTCTTCTTGTGCAGCACCCAGTGCATCCAAACAGCTGAGGCCACAGCTCCCTCCAATATAACCATCCAAGGAAGGAGCCCCATGGGCCACTGCTAGATGACCTCTGGGGACCTACGTGGCTTGAAGCGACTGGAGCCTGCCTATCTCTTGCTGGGACGTTTCCATGCAGTGGCATCCTGAAGAAGAAGATACGCTTGGATCATTGATTTTTATAGCCCTTAATGGACCTGCTTTCCACCAATCTCTTCAGTTGCTTTAAGTGGCCACCTCTTTCGGTAGCCCCTGAGAAGAGGACAAGTGCGGTGCAGTGTAAGTGAGCCCTTAGTGACTTCCTTCATCAGGTTTGAGCTGCAGAGGACAAGTGCAGGGAGTCTTCAAGCTGTATCAACCTCTTATGTCCTTTCTGATCCCAAAGCCTGATGAAATCAATACAAAGACCTCAACCTGGCAATGACATCGAGGGTCTTTGGATCAGACTGGAAAAGAGGTATTTGTTATTCCAGACAGTCTTGCTTGGCACTTCTCACCACCAATGACCTTTAAAAAAAAAAAAAAAATCCTGCTATTTGAAGTGTATAGGGAAATGCCTTAATATTTAATGTAGCCAGTAAGTCTCCAACAGCCTGGAATACACATAAAGGTAAGAGCTACTGCAGCTGTTTGGTTTGTTCGTATGCATTTGGAATGACAAATTTGGTTTTCCATAGAAACATGGCACTCCCCTGTCTATATGCAATGTCAAGATGTAAAAAATCAACAGGATTCTGCGGTTTTGGTGATAGCTGATGATAAAAATCAGACAGGCCTTTAACTGAGGGAGCAAGCTAGGTTTTGCTCTGCCCAAGTCATGGTGCTCACGTCACGGTCTGATGCACGACCCACATGCTGCCGGGTGGGTGTAAGATGATGCTGAGCTCTGTTCAGGCGAGAATCTCCCACCCCACGGTCCCCGGAGCAGAATTTGCCGTGATAATCCGAAGCCAACAGTGCCACGCTCCTCTCGAGTTAAACAGCCTTTGCAGCAGGATTAGGGCTTCCTCCCCTCTGCCGGCTTGCGTTGCACGAGGAGGGGCAGCGCGCTCGCAAAAATAATTTGGGGGTCTGCGAGAGGGGACTGATAGCTTGCAAGAGCGGGAGAAGCAGGGCTTGGTAGCATCTTAAGACTCTTCCAAACAAGCCTGCAAAGACCTGCTTTTTGCCAGTCTTCCCCTGTCTTGTTTCTCTGTCTGTGAAGACGATTCTTTCCCACCAGGGAGGGAAAACGAATTAATGCTGGAAGGCGCTAACGGTGCAGGGTGATGGGAGCTGTATCAGCCGTTGGGCAGATGAGGAAGTGGCTTTATTCCTCTAAAGATACTGAATCCTTCCATAAATCTAACCTTAGCCTCCATACAGCAAACAGCAACACTGCAGCCCACTAAATGAAAGGGACTGCTTTATTCCCACTTTTAATGATTTTAGCAAACCATGAAACAGCTGTTTTCTCCTAATATCCCTGCTAACGAGCTCAGATTGCTTGTGAGTCTAAGCTTTTATGAGAAAGTGAGTCAGAATGTTTTCAAATGTCTGTCTCTAGCTCTCCTGGCCATCGCAAATATCTTGAAAACATAACAGGGCATTTGCATTATTTTTAAGGTGCTTTGTGTTTTCCAAAGGTTGCTGGACAGTAGCAGAGGGCGCATTCATCTGGGATGGGAAGCACAGGCATCGTGCTCTGGTCCAAAAGCAAAATGTAGCGGCGCATCTCCAGCACTGACTTTTATTTACCCTTCTTTTAAATCTGCCCTTCAGGCAATGAAATGATGCACAGAAAATAACGGGCTGTTGTTACTGCAGGTGATCAGGTACAAAAGGAGGTTAGAAAAGGATCATGGATTCAGCTGTATGCCTGCAAAATTAGACCAGGGAAGAGCCCTTGATGTCTTTCTTGCTGTTTTTGCTGTTGCTTACTTCCTGCAAGGGGTCAGGACACCTTTTTGCCGTGGAAGCCTGCTGCAAGATGCTGGGAAGAGCTCGGCAGCGCTAGACTGCATGTGTGCGAACCCCTGTCGCGTTCCTGGCAGACGTCTCATGTGGAGAGACCGGTGCAGGCGCCTGGTCCCTGGGGAGGAAACCCAGGAGCCGGGCTCCGTGCCACACGGTGCTGAAGGCAGCTTGGAGCAGAGCTTGGCAGCTGGCGCACGGCTTCGGTACTGTCCTGTTACACCACCTCTTCCACCCTCAGCACTGGCGCTTGCCGGAGGCCCTGCAAACACTTCTGGTCCTGTAGGCAAGGAGGAGAAGACCTAGTGCCTTCGTCTTGCAGGATGTGGCTGAGATACAGTCAGGGTAAGTAGAAGCATCTGGATAGGTAGGAAATAATGTTGCAACACTGTCAGAGCTCGTTGGGAGATCTTACAGGAATGGAGGGCATTTTGGTTTTAAATAAAATTGGGTTTGCTCTGGCGGTCACACCATCACATCCCCACCAAACTCACAACTACCAAGACGTGTGCCCAGGTGGTCTAGCCAGGTTTCTTTGCGATGACGCAGAAGACAGGGCACTGCAGCTATTTTGTCCTTATCACATCTCATGGGCTTTTCTTAGGTTGGTGACCATGTATCAGTTTTGGATGTGCCCTTTTGTACCTCTTGGGAGCTATCGGCACTTTTCACTCCAGCCTGTCCCCTTTCTCTGTGAGCTACAAGGATTCATTCTCTGGCTGTTGTCTCTCAACCCTGGTGTCCCAACTAGCTGCTGGTAGACATGAGCCAAGAGCCTGGGCACCTGCTGACCATGGTGCATCACCACCGGCTGTTTTGCTGTCTCTTCTCCTGTCTTCTGCTGCTTCCACAGCCCAACCTTCCTGCTCATCCTCCACCCAGGCCAGTCTCAATATTTCTACTGTAGGTACATCCATGTGGATGTCGCTCCAGTTCTCCAGCCAACAGTGCTGTCTATCCCATCCCAAGCTGCTTGTGTGTTGCTGACTTGTCCAACGGAGATGTGTGGTGGTGGCTTGTGGAGATTGCCAGTTGTCTGATGCTCACAGATGTTGGAGAGGAGGTAGAAAACCCGTGCCACCTGCTTGGGCACCAAAAGCTAGTGTCCCTGAAGGGCCAAGTGCTGCCACCTGCTCACGGGTGTTTCTGTGCATCGCCTGGTGCAGCTTTGTCCCGGTTCCTGGAGAGATAATGCCACCACCTTGCTGCCAGTGTTGCTCGCTCATTGTGTGCTCTCCCACTGAGCGCTCTGCACCACTGAGCCTTCACCAATGCCCTGTAAATGAGGATTTTATTTTTTTTTTTATTTCTTACCTGGGTGTGAATGAGTTTGGTGCAAGACACGGAGCCCAATTATGCCCGTATGAAGCAGGGAACATACGGTCCATCGATGAGCAGCGTTCACCCGCGGAGCCTCGGGGCTGGCAGGTCCAGTTCCCCCCGGGGCTGTGCAGCCGCATTCATCTCTCTAGGCTTTGATCCTCCAAATATTAAAGATGTTTAAAAGGAGCTACTCTGCTCCCCCTCCGACCCACCGTGGTGGGGTTTTGGCCGCATGATGGAGCTTTCCCTGGTTCTCCATCAGCCCCATGTTATGCATCCTGGTAGATACGGGGAACACAGATGTACGATCAAATTAAGATGTCTTAAGCCCTGTGGGTGTCTAATCCACGCTGGCGGCCCCGAGGCGTGTAAGCAGCTTTGCGGCTGCGTACGTGCTCCTTCTCTGAGCTCGCTCCTCTTCCGAGGGATGCAGATCCACGGGGTGTAAAAACCAGAGAGTAGCTGGGAAATTCCTGCCTTGCTTCAAGGAAGCGGTGGGCGGTGGAGACTGGGTAGCGGTGAGGATTCAAAAAAACCTCTTAAATGAAAAAAAAAAAAGAAGCTCCAATAGTCTCAAAAACACGGTGGTGCCTCTGCGTCAGTGCTGTGGTTTGGCTGCGGATGGGGGGATTTGCAGCACCCAGTGTGATCCTGAACGAGAGCGAAAAACGCGTGTTTTGGGGTGAAAAGGGGGAAATGTGAGAGGTGCATGCAAGAAGTGAAACCTGTGTTTGGGAAGTAGAAAGACACTGTAATTATCCTCGTTTGTTGCCATAATTAACAAAGCGCTGCCCTTAGAAGTGGAGAAGCACTGGGTGGGTGATGCCTGGGTCCTCCTGTGTGGGTACCAAGCGGTGCCTTGCACCCCGTGACACCCTGGGGTCACTTGCACGTGAGTGCACGCTCCCTTTGCACGTGGATGTGCCCCTTGCACGGGCATGCAAGTATGCAGTACACACTCACGTGGGCTTTGTGCATGTTGCACAGACGTGGACATATGTGTTACACGCAAGTACATCCCCCTTGCACGCACATACCCCTTTGCATGGTCATGTATGTGCCCAGTGCACTGACACACGTGTGTATGCATTGCACATGTGTGCAGCTGTCCTATGGGGGCATGGGGACCGGGCCCAGGGCTGCCATGGGGAGGGGGCATGGGGTAGGGAACATGGGTGCCATGGTGGGACACAGTGGCCAGGGGTGGCATGGGTGCCATGGGGGGACACCATGGGATAGGGGACATGGATGCCATGGGGGAACACAGTGGCCAGGGGTGGCATGGGGGGACACCGTGGGAAGGGGACATGGGTGCCATGGGGGGACACCATGGCCAGGGGAGTCGTGGGGAAGGGGAACAGGGCAGGGGAT
>NW_009647856.1:12379728-12380480 GCF_000708025.1 Charadrius vociferus | reverse complement strand
GCTCCGCCTTTGCAGCCTTCGGCTCTCCATCCAGCCCTGACTGCAGCAGGAGGGGGATGGGGAGGCGGGCGAGCCCTGCACGCCTGTCAAATTTGTCTGATTCAGGCTGCCGAAAGGGGAAAAAAAAAAATAATAAAAATGGCAGTGCTGCTGCTCATGAGGTTTGCTGGTGGGGATTTCTTCTGGTTCCTGCCTTCCTTCGAACCAGGGAGATGCCCGGAGCCACCACTGGCTTATCCGTTGCGGGTTTAGTAGAGACTGAAGGATGGATTGCAGGTTACAAATAAGAGGCATTGTTTGAAGAAGGGGGGAAGAAAATCCAATATGGTGGAGAGGAGGTTTTCCTCGCTGTTAAATAGCCTTTCCTGCTTTTGTTTCCTCCTGTTAAAGGGGAGAGGTGGCTAGACAAAGAGATATCTTTGGGGTTGGCCGTGAGGGATTTCCCCCACTTCCCCTAGTGATGGTAATTGTAAATAGAAATACATGCGCTTCCTACTGTGGCTTTGGGGCTGTGATTGACGGGGCTGCCACAGTGGTGAAGGCGTTGTGTCTGCTGACACAGGGCTGGAGACAGATCTGGTTTATCATCCCCCTGTTTTGAGTATGGGAATAATGGGAACAAAACCAGGATGTGGCACAAAGAAAATGTGCAGAGTGTGGGAGCGTCTTCCCAGCTGCTGCTGTAGGGTAAACCCAACTTTCCTGGTTGCTTTCATTCCTTTCTCTCAAGGCTCTTCCTTTGAGGTAGCAGG
>NW_009647856.1:12372579-12379616 GCF_000708025.1 Charadrius vociferus | reverse complement strand
AGGAATGACTTAGGAGGCAAAAGCTTCTTCCCTTTGATAGGGAAAGCTGCAGTCTGTCCTAAAACCCGTCTCTGGCTCACCAAAGCAGGGAAACGGACTTTTGGGGAGGTGAAATATAATGAGCTTCTAGTGAAGGGGCCTCCAATAGATCTGAGCTCCATTAAAATGTTAATTTATGCTTTAGAGTGAGCTGTGGTATCAAGTTGGTAAGCACCGTGCTTAATCTCAAACTGACAAATGCCAATGTAAATTTGACAAAAGGCCTCTTGTGAAATCACTTTTAAGACAAGCTAATGCTAATGATCAGCAGTTGAGTTAAAAGGAATAAATTATGGCTGTATTTTAAGGTGTGCTGACCAAACTCCAGAGCCTGAGAGCATGCAGGAGCGCTTATTTTGCTTCTGATGTGCAGGCTTCACCTCTGAAATACCAATTAGAGCAGGATGGACTTCATCTCGACTTGAGCAGCTGGTGTGGAAAAGCAAGTGAATGGAAACCAAAGGTCCTGGTGCAGCCAGGATGTTCCCAATTCTAAAATGCACAGTGTTGGCTTAAGCATTGTGGCTGGCGAGTAGTGTCGGAGCAGAGCCTGATTCAGGCTGGGATACAGGACTCTTTCTGCTGTCAGATGAGGCATCAAACTGGAAGCTTGAAGGTTGCTTCTCCAACTTTGGTCTGGTACCAGTGCTGGCAAAGTTAGGCTTCCTGAGGAAAAGGAACTGGAAAGCGTGCTGCGTAAATGTGTTCAGTTGTTTCTTCCCTTTTCCAAAGAGCCTTGAACTGTCAGGAAACTTCAGATGATGTTTTCAACCACCCTTTCCTTAAAGCTGGCCCTTGCAGAAATGGAGTGTGGGGAGTCTCACCAGGCAACTGTCGTAGCTGTGTGAGTTTGTGTCTCCTCTGCTGAAAAGCCTGACTTGCACCTCAAGTACCGATCTTGATGCTGCCTGAACAAAATGAGATTAACTGAAGGTCCTGTTTGCTGGATACTCGAGCACTGTGCCCTTCTGCCAGGCTGCATGTTGGGCCATGCCCGTCTTGCATCTTGTCCCATGAGAGTTACTGGTTGGCTTGTCCCAGCGTCCATGACTAGGACTTGTACAAAGCCCATAAAATAGCTGTAATCCAGACCATCTGGGAGAGGCAGTGAGCGGCTGCTGATCTGGAGGGATTTTTCTTTCTCTTTCCAAAGTGAAAGTTCAGTTGTTGGTTTAAAGAGGAAAAAATAAATCGTTGGAGCCTTTGTAAAAGAGGCGCAAGTACATCCGTTGCAGTGGTCATTCTGGTTGGGTGTGCAGGGCCACTGCTACATAAGCGCACAAAAGCACATGTATAGATACCACTTTTAATTGAGCTAAAAGCAGAACATGAATATTTTAGGTGCTAATCTCTTCTTCAACCAGTAATGCAAAGCTAAGGCAGCTTTAGGACTGGGATTACTGGCACTCAGAATATTTCAACTTTTCCTTTATGTATGCTCATTGGAGGCCCCATTGCAGTACCAAGCTTGTAAAGTTATGTCTTAGCAGAAAAATAATCCCAGTGCATTTTTAATCCTGAACTACTGCTGATATGACAGCCTCAAATTTACATGAGGTATAATTAACTTCATAATGCTCATACGAGAGCTCTCTGTTCCTCCCCATCCCTCCGTGTGTTGAGCAGTGGTGAAGTGCCAGGCCGCATGTGCTAACTACAGGGCAGGGATTTGCAAAGTGCTGGTGGGTCTGGCTGCCCTAGCACCAGCGCTGGGAGGTCCTCCAGCCACCGCATCCTGGAGGTGCTGGTGGGAATGGCTTCTCCAAGTTGCTCAAGTCTTAATGGGTTTAAGATCTCTGGCTTAGGCTTGCGAGGTACGTCGTGCATTGCAGATCAGGCAACATCTTTCTCCAGACCTACTGCACAAACTCGTTTTAAATCTGGTGCGGTAATCCGCAGGCTGCAGCACACCTAGCTTTTTTTATTTTCAGACTTGTCTTTTCGGTTCAGCTTAATTTACACCTCTCTGGTCTGGAAATGGCTCAGTACTCGCTTACGGGGCCGCTCAGGAGTGGGATGTTGTGCCCTCTGACAGGAGTTTGTTAATCTGCTTTCTGTGCTCCAGGTGACGTGGGTTATTTGACATGAATGTTGGGCATAATTAAACTATCCTGTTCAGCCCCAGTAGATGAACACCCTGTTCCTGCTGGGTTTTCACTCATTGCAGACGCCAGTGTATTGAACTAAGCTTCTTACCTGCCAGCTGCCTCACCACGTTAAAGCTATATAAATCCATTGCGAAGATACACCTTCACTTTCTGTAGGAGCAGAGTAGCCAAGCTCTTTGGTTCAAGATACATTTAATTGTATAGGCACAGGCCTTGCTGCTTAAAGAGCCTTAAATAGCATCAAAGTGACTGCGAGGACCGAGTGGAGTGTCGCTGTCCCTTGCATCATCCTCTGGTCGCTGCGGGGGTTGCTCAAGTGCAGCGAGTAATTGCTTTTGCAGTTTGTACAGCAAAGGAGAGCTTTGAGTCTTGGCTTGCTGCAGTCTGGTGTGGTAGACACAGGCAGCGTATGTTAGAGGTGGAATAGCCTGGGCGATGCTAATGAGCTGCGTGTAACTTCTTGCTCACCACGGCACAGCCCTGTCCTTCTAAGAGCGAGCTCTTGCTGTGCCAGAACCCGTCGTTGAAGATGAAGGGGTTTTGCTAAACCTTTTGCGCAGAATCCTCCCCTCAGCACTGTTAGATGGACTGACACTGGCTCAAGTTTCCATCGGTCCGTCTGAGCTGTTCTGAACTGCCGCCCTACTTGGAGAAAATCCATGTAAACTGACTTGCGTCCCTCGATTCCTGAAGGCTTCTCTGTGCAGAAGGTCTATTTGTGAGCAGTGCGTGCAAATAAGGGAAGAGCTGATGATGGTCTTAAGCAAGCAAGGAAACACCAATACCTCCAAGTTACCCCTTATTCCTATTTTTTTCATGGATTTATTTTGGATGTGCTGTCTCTACGCTTCTGATGCGCATTGCTCTCTGGTTTTGTGCTCTCCAGCCATTTGAGGCGTTCGAGCAGTGCTGCAGACGACATTGATCGCTGTAAGACTTGCTCTGTCATTCATTCAACAACACAATGCGAGCTCTCGGGAGCCGGGAGCCCATCGTAACCTGAACTGGCTGAAGCGGCGGATTATAGTAGCACAGCGTGACTGTAATTTGCACAAAGATTGCGTTTGACCCCGGCTGGATACCTGGAGCTTTCCCTGCTGTGTCTTGGTGCCCTTTTTGCTGTCAACAGCTGCTCAGTTTTATCCGTTTGCACAGGGTCGATGTTTTTTAATATGGTCAGAAAGCCACAGATTTGAACTCTTGACGCTTCCCCCTTTTTTTTATTTGCAGTCTAAACTGCCTCCAGCCCTTCCCTTATCGGTACAGGCTGTTTGTTTTCCTCGCTCCCTGACCCGAACGACAGAATAACATACCAAGCGGTTCCTAGACGCAGACTAGCGCACCCGTGGATGGCTATAGCCAGCGGTCAGCCAGCGCAGCCGTCGAAAGGAATTGCTGAGCTGGGAGGATAAATCTATTGTGCGTCTCATGTGTTTTATGACCGTGCTGTTGCCTCGTCGGCTGCGAAGGGAAGCGACAGTGAAAGGCCTTCATGGGATTTCAACGCTTCGGGGCTCTGCAGGAGCTTGGGTGATATTACGAACCTGTTAAATGAGTCTTGGATAAAAAAGTATTGTAATGCCTCCACCTCGATCCCCATATGGGTGTTAAATGGGTATGAAATAAGATTGAAAAGGTACTTAAGACCTCTTATATCTTCTGCTGGTACCCAAAATGGCTCTGGGGGGATGCTGGCAATTTGGACAGGCAACCTGTTGAAGGGATACACGCTCGCCAGGAGGTGATGGGTGAGCTGTTCCGAGAAGACAGAGCAAGAAACGCTTTGAAGTTTCCCTTAATGGAGGGAGGAAATCAGCTGACATCTGGACCAAGGAACGTAGCTTCTGCAGCTTCATCCCTCCAATTGATACTTATTTTATTTTGAAATCCTGGTTGGCTTCCTTGTGGCTCAGCTCCAGCGTGGACGCTGGCAGTCCTGTACCACCATCTGGCAGAGCTGGTGAGCCAGGGTTTTGGAAGACGTTTCGGGGGGGGATGAAACCGCAGGGTAGAGCAAAGAGTCAACCAGAGCCCTCGCGTAAAACTCTATGAATTCAGTTTAACTGAGGAGATCACACTGGTTAGTGGTGATGCACTTGGTGTCATAGTCCCACATTGCATGTGGTAAATCATTAACGTTTTAACTGACACTGTAAAAAACACCTGTACTTTCACTTGTGTAGTTCTTCAGCCTTGCAGGGCTCATGGCGCTCTCGAGTAGTGTCCTGACACAGGGTTTGGTGTAGCCGTGTCTGCTGTAAGGGTCTCTGCTTGCTTCGGCCTAGCTGGAAAAAGTGGAGGGGTCTTGTGAGGGATCTGGAGTTCATGGAGGATGATATGGTGCTGGAAAGAGCAGCTGATGCATCACAGAGAGGTTTTGTGGGATGTACTGCGGCTAATTCTGTTCACGATCCACGTGATAACTGTGAAGCCTTGAAATCACCCACAACTTCAGGGATCAAACACAGAGCGGCCCATTCTTGCCGTGCTCCAGGCAGGCAGCTCTAGCTTTGCTCTCTGGGGCCTTGGCTGAATTACGGTGGCATCCTGGTGGGTAACAGCCTGGCTAGCAGTGCCTTGCTCTCCCAGCAGAAAAAAATTTGCCCGTTGCCACCTGGAAGCGCAAGAACAGCAAGTCCCAACGCCAGGGATCCGTGCCAACCATCCACACACCTACAGATGTTGAGACACTTCAGAACAAAATAACCCCTTCTGCAAGCTGCCTTTTACTGTGGGTTGGTTTCTGGCTGGTGAAGTTGAAGATGGTTTTAAAAGCTTCCTTTACACCGAGGATTTACCAGAGTTAAGATTTGCAAGTCACATAAACAATATATGGTGGGAGACTTTTTGCGTTACAACTGCGGTTTGGCTGAGTTAACCGATACCTGTATTGGCCAGCGTTGCCATAACACAGTTTGAAATAAGCCTCCTACACGCTGCAGCAGGGGGGGAAGTGACACACGAGGAGAGTTCTGAGCGCTCAGTGGGGTGAGGAGTGTGTGGAGTAAACACGAAGGGTCTCATGGAGATGCGAATCTCTACCAGGAGGACCAAGCTGCCGGTTCTCTTGAATAAATGGCTCCTCTGCTTCTGGGCATGCAGATGTGCAACAGTGGCATCTCTCAACAGCTGGATGTGGGGTTTTACAGGCTGAATGAAAGATAATGTGAGATGTGGCCGGGACCTACAAATTAGGTAATGTTGATGGTGAATGAGAACTCAATTGCAGATGTAATTCTGCCTTTGGAGAGAGTTGAGGCAGAGCAGGGAAGACCAGTGCAACCTCCACGATAAGCAGTCCTAAGCATGCAGGTATTCAAGCTTTTGTGAAGCTCTTGGCTTGTGAGTGCCAGAGCCAGTGACCAGGTTAGTTGCAAAGTTGTGGTTTAACGGGGATTCAGCTGTGCGGGTCCTTAGCTGGCTCTGCAAGCTACAACTTGTGTGCTTTTGCAATTAGTCTCAGCCTCTTGGTGTTGCGTTCAAACATAGCGGCTGATCTGCTGCTCAAAGTAATCTTGGTGTTTATAATCTCATTGAGCACATAGCAAGGATAGCAAAGTGTCTACTGAGATGATAAAGCTCCCAGATGGCTTAATTTATTCTTTATGCTACCTCTGTTCTCTAAGAGTAGCTGTTGACTCTCTTGCGTGTCCCAGCGTGGCAAATATCAATGACTGAGGTTTTGACACTAACTGAAGTCCAGGTAAGACTTCATGTTCCTGCTCTCACCCGTAAATGACAGTGCTGCCTCTCTGTGGACGTCCTTAAATTGATAGCTGGTGGCCTAGGAGTACAAATTTTCCTAATCTACCCCAAAATGCATGAACTTCCCAGAAACTTCCTCAGGGGAGCCCTGGTAGGTGGTGGTTGTGGAGTTAAAACATCTTGGTTGGTTTGCTCAGAGCAGACAGCAAACCTAGTAAGGGGTTAATCTGTCTCAGATAGAAGTCTTTCAGCATGTGTGTCTTAATTCTGGAGTGAGGCAACTGGTGTGTTTGCTTTCAAAAGGATTGTGCCGGTACCTTCAGATCTAGGCATGCAGCAGGTTGTCTGAACACGCTCTTAGAGAGCATTGGGAGGAAAAATGGAAGGAGGCTCAAATGCAACTAACATGTCCCTTGCATCCTTTCCTTTCCTCTCTCTGTAGGAATGCATTCTCTCCGGGATCATGTCAGTGAATGGAAAGAAAGTCCTTCACATGGATCGTAACTCTTACTATGGAGGGGAAAGCGCATCCATTACACCCCTGGAGGATGTAAGTATGGAGGCTGACACCCACCCATTGTGTCCTCCCCAGGCACATAAAGGGGGCTTTATTTTGAGCGATCCTAGGGGTGGATTCGAAGTAATTACTCTTAAGGGTTTCCTTTGAGTAAGAATGTTTTATGGCACTTCCACAGCAGATAATAGTGGGTGAGAAACCAGTGTGTATGTTTATACTTGGTAGATAGCACTTGTTTTCTGTAGTTCCCAGCCAAGATTTGAGCACGCGGCATTTGAGCGATAGTTTGGAGGTATAATGCCCAACAGCTAGATGTTAAAACTTTTCGGCTAAATTGTTACTGCTGTGCTTGCTGGCAAATGACGGCCTAAGAAATGCTGCGTTCTCTTTGTGCCTTGACGTCATGCTTAGTCCTTGGTCTGTGAGCGCTTCCAGCTAGATAGGCGCCATCTCATTTGGTTACTGCTTGCGCCCCGCAGTTGTGAAGCCCCTAAAGTTGTTAGTGTGGCTGATCAGTTTGATGTCAGAAAATCACTGCTCTCTTTGCTGCTTAACTGGGTTAAATGTAAATATTGGGGTATCTGGTTTAAGTATACGGAGGAGCCTGCCCTCTGTATACTTAAATCAAAAGAACAAATCCTTATCAAAAGCAGGCATTTTCATCAGAT
>NW_009647856.1:12340245-12372544 GCF_000708025.1 Charadrius vociferus | reverse complement strand
TTTAAGCCCTGAGAAAGAAAGACTGGACGAGTAGAATAATGTTGCCTGATTCTTACTGTAAGAATTTACTGGATGTGCATTGTGTCTTGCATCCAAAGTCAAATTTGAGCTAAAACGCTGGCCAAAAGCTTGATGTGAAGAGCTTATGTTCAGCTGGGGAGATGTGGGGGTGGAAAGTGTATACATGTGTGGGAGAAATTATACCCATAGATATTTCCTCTGCTGTAATAAGTTTTGTATTCTCTCCAAAGCTGTACAAAAGGTTTAATCTACCAGGAACTCCACCAGAATCTATGGGGCGAGGAAGAGACTGGAACGTGGACCTAATTCCAAAATTCCTTATGGCTAACGGTAAGCGATACTGAGCTCCCAAATCTGCCTCGTAAGCTGGGTTAGTGTTCAGTGCTGGAGTCGCATAAATAGCTCTTCAGCCATCTCTTCATGAACTTCTGGAAGCATTAATTAAAGAGCTGCAGAAAGCTTGCTCGAGCCGATCTGCCTGCGTTTATGCCTGAAGCATCACAGCTTCCGCTCTGTGACTTGTTCTGGCTGTGGACCTTTCAAACTCAGAAGATGGCTCCAGCTTGGAGCGTGCAGCAGTGGCATGAATGGAAGGTTTGAACGGCTGTTTTTTTCCAACATCCTCTCTTAAAGCGTTTGCATTTCTAGCCAGAGTTAGCGCCATGAATTTGTGGGTTGTAATTCTTCCATGCCTTAGGAAGAAACTGTTGATTCCATGGTGACTGTTAATTCCCTTTGTTCCTATTTTTATGGCTTGTAGATGTGGTCATTCCTTATCGATGCTACAAATCCTCATTCTTTAATCTACCTGTTCCAGTACTGGGACAGGTCTTCTGCACCAAATCCACTATTCATAGAATTGTCTAGTTTGGAAGAGACCCTTGGGATCATCGAGTCCAACCATCTTGGTGAAGTGGTTATCAATGCAGACGGCTGTCAGAGGGCTGGAGCCCCTCTCCTATGAGGACAGGCTGAGAGAGTTGGGGTTGTTCAGCCTGGAGAAGAGAAGGCTCCGGGGAGACCTTGTAGCAGCCTTCTAGCACCCAAAAGGGGCCTACAGGAGAGCTGGGAAGGGTTGACTTACAAGGGCATGTAGTGATAGGACGAGGGGGAATGGCTTTAAACTGGAAGAGGGGAGATTTACATTAAATATTAAGAAGAAATGTTTCGCTGTGAGGGTGGTGAGACACTGGAACAGGTTGCCCAGAGAAGCTGCGGAAGCTCCATCCCTGGAGGTGCTCAAGGCCAGGCTGGACGGGGCTTGGAGCAAACTGGTCTAGTGGAAGGTGTCCCTGCCCATGGCAGGGCGGTTGGAACTGGGTGATCTTCACGGTCCCGTCCAACCTAAACCATTCTGTGATTCTATGCAAACAAGTTCAGGGGCAACTTATTCTGCCAAATACCAACCACTTGTTACTGGAGTATCTTGTCCCTGAAGCACGAGGGGACAGATGTGTAGTGCCAGTCTTGCTCAAAGTTAGCGCAGTGGAAGGACTTGCTTCCAGTCCAGGTTTGGTTACTCGAGTCTCAGCTTGCACAGAAATCCCATTGTGGTGCCTTTCTAACGTACAGCATCTCTCTGGGGGTGTGATGGTGGGGACAGGTAAGTGGGCATATGTTGACATTAGCTCCTTGCGATTCAGGGGCTAATTTGTACTAAGTTGGCTGGACAACTAATACGCCGGCTGTGCTAGGTCTGAGTAATGAGGATGAGGAGCTGCTGTCACGCAAAGACATGACCTTGTTTGTCATGTTGAGTGTGAGTGAACTACAAGGAGCAAAGAGCAGCAGTGTTCTGCAGCGGATGAACATGCTGCAGGATGGCTTTTACTCAGAGGACTGATGGAAGTAATGAAAAGGAAGCTGTTAATTGCCTGTAAGAAAGCCTTAAAACTGCCTAATAATTGCACTAGTGAGTATCATCTGCCACACCCCGTCTGTGAGACAAAGGTGTAAGAGCTGTGTGGGTTGAACGTGGTGCTGCTGTTGAAAGGTTTGCTGTATTGACGAACTGTCTGCCTTGTGAGAAGCACTGTCCTCTTGTCTTCTGGCTACAGACCAGCTGGTTGACTTGTGCCAAACCTCCTTTCCAGGTCAGTTGGTAAAGATGCTGCTCTACACAGAAGTCACTCGCTACTTAGATTTCAAGGTGATCGAGGGGAGCTTCGTCTACAAGGGAGGAAAGATCTACAAAGTTCCTTCCACCGAGGCAGAAGCCTTGGCATCCAGTGAGTAGTTGCCCCTTGCTTTGTTTCCTCCTGAGGCTACTGTCTCTAAACAAAGGCAAGACAGGTCTCTGCCGCCCACATCTCCAGATATTTGTGCTCGTGTAGAAAAGAAATCTTGATGCTCCTCACATGGTGCTCTGTGTAGACGCTGTGCTTAGCGTAGGATTCTTCTGCATCTCATTTGACTTCAAACACCACTTGTAGTGTAAGTCTTGGGCTTCCTGAGCCTTGAGTTACTGTTTTCTTGGAGCTTTCAGATGGAGCCGGTCAAGCTGCCTGTTCTGTGGCTCATCTGGTGAGAATGTGGCAGTATTTTACTTCCTCCAGAGGTTACGTTTGGTGCTTATGCTCCCAACTCTGCCATAAATATTTAATATTAGTGTGGAAAACGTTGCATTTGTCAGCACGCAAATTGGAATCACTAATTCCATCATGTGGCACCTGCCTCAATTTTAATTGTTGTCTACTTAAATTTCACTCCTCAGATAAAACAACTGATCATTCACAATAGCGAAATGAAATACATTAGGAGCTGGCAGAGGGCAGCCCATTAGCTTCAGATTCAGGGTGTGTAAGTAGCATCTGTGAAAAGTCTCATGATAAAGCGACTCCTGCAAATGAGGCTCCCGGTACGTATCTCGTCTGTATACTGGAGCCTGATACTCCTGGTTGCTGTGAAGTAAATGGTCGTTCCTTCAATTTTGGCCACATTGCCGACTCTTAAGTAGTCTCCTAAGAGATTCATACTGGCAGAAGTAGGAGGTGCCTTTGGTGCT
Organism: Charadrius vociferus; assembly: GCF_000708025.1. NCBI lineage: Eukaryota > Metazoa > Chordata > Aves > Charadriiformes > Charadriidae > Charadrius > Charadrius vociferus. The sequence goes on along the minus strand of NW_009647856.1, from coordinate 12,369,519 downwards.
CTCTCTCTGTCCTCATGTTTCAGCAAGTGCGGTCTTGTTTCTCCAACTTGTAGAAAATTAAAACACGTAAACGGTGCCTTGTCCAATCCCATGTTTGAAATGTTGACCCTTGCAGCGCTTGCTGGTTCCTTGGCGAGGCTGCAGCACCGCTTGCTTTGATGGAGCTTTGATCACCACACTTTGATGATGCCACGTCTGGTAGATACCAAACCCATGGAAGCTGAGGTTAGGCTTTACACCGGGCCAAGTGGAGACTGCTCTCCAGGCTGGAAGTAGTGTAGAAGCCTGGTCTCCAGCCATGCCTTGAGAAGAGCTGGCTGTACCACCTCTTGATGCCCAGTACACCAGGATAGCTGCAGTGAGGACTGGAATGGCAGATGTTGGTGTTTCCTGCTTGAACAAGAGAGCCTTGGTTAGCCCTCAAGGCCAAACTCCACGTTATGGAGTGATGTTTGAAACACTTGGCAATTCTTACCTGCTTCTGATCCTCTGGCAATGGAAAAAACAGTTAGTAGCCGTGTGAGTTCTGACAAAATACCTTGGTTTTAGGCTTAATGGGCTTGTTTGAGAAACGCCGGTTCAGGAAATTCCTAGTGTACGTTGCCAACTTTGATGAGAACGACCCCCGAACTTTTGAAGGCGTTGATCCCAAGAAGACCACCATGCGCGATGTGTATAAGAAGTTTGACCTGGGGCAAGACGTTATAGACTTCACGGGCCATGCCCTCGCGCTCTACAGGACTGACGAGTAAGTCTGGGTTCAGTTGCGCCCCCAGATCAGCTGGGGTGCTGGGCGCTTACAGCACGGGCTGCGCAGATTGAGGGTAGAACCTCTCGTAAAGTGTGTCTGTCCCCAAGTGCTGCATGAATCTTAAAATACTGTGTCCTCTGCTGATGGGGTATTTAAACTTTGTGGGTTCCTGGGGTTAATGAAGCATCTCTTTCCTGAATAAAACCCCTCGTGACACTAAGTACTTCCAAAAGGGAACTTCCAGGGAAATACTTGCCAGGAGCTGCTGGAGGGTGGGGAAGGAAACTTCATGGGAAGTAAATATTTTGCTCTCTGAGTGTATTCTGCTGTAAGTCTTGGTTTGTGAAACGTTGCAAATCATGTAACTGCCCTCTCCAGCTATCTAGATCAACCATGCCAAGAAACAATCAACAGGATTAAGCTCTACAGTGAGTCGCTGGCTAGATACGGTAAAAGCCCGTACCTTTATCCCCTCTACGGCCTTGGAGAGCTGCCCCAGGGATTTGCAAGGTGAGAACTTGGTTTTGGACTCTTCTAAGTCCTGATGTGGTATCTCATGCCGGGGGATCAGATGCGTGGAGTCAGTCATTAGGCTTCCAGAACGTGACACTGCATAAAAATACTGCAGTTGTTAACGGTTCTCTTGCTGTCTTAATCAAGCAGTGATTCCTCCATGTGAGATTGCTTCTTTCTGGGCGTGTTCATTGTGATTTCCTGTTAGCGGTGGTAGTTCTGGGTTTGCTCAGAGATATTGTTTGCAGCATGTTGTCTATCCAAGAGGTCGGATTTGCCTGCGTGGTGTAGCCTGCAGCACTTCCACTGTAAGAGTGTCTGGGTTGCACCGAGCAGATTCTTCCTAGCTGGATGTAATCGCACCTATAATTTGCTCCAAATACCAGCTGATGCCTTGCAGAAAGAACAGCATCTGCGGCATAGATGTTTAAGCAGCGTATTCTGAAGAGGTTTAAGTCTAATGTGGGGTTTGTCCAAGTGGAACAGAAACAAGGGGCTGAAAGGGCTGTTAAAAACCAAACGCGCACCTGTGGAACACGCTGAAGTGGCTTTACTCTTGCAGGCTAAGTGCTATATACGGAGGCACCTACATGCTGAACAAGCCCATTGAAGAGATTGTGATAGAAAATGGCAAAGTGGTTGGTGTGAAGTCTGAAGGGGAGGTACGGTACCTTCTGGTTCTTTCCTTGCTCCCCACTCCACATCTTGCCTCTCAAAATCGTGGCTGGCGGTCGTTGATCTGAACAAATGCAGTAGAAAAATCCTCATCAGAGCCCTAGGACCAAAACTGCTTGGCCGGTGCTGTTTTACCTTGTGCCAGCTTCTTGAAGACATGTTGATGTTTTCATGGTGAGGAGTACAGTAGAGTAGTCCTACTCCAGGAGCTGTTATGAAGTCTCTGTGGGCTGGCAAGGTTGTCTCCTGCATAAATCAGGCTGGCTGAACTGGCGAGGAGCTGTTGCTTGTGTCTAACCTGGGTATGGCACCAGCTGCCCTTGACATTAAGTCTTAGCCGCTCAGAAAGCTGGCACGCAGCCTTTCTGCAGCTTCTTTTCCACCTGGTGATATAAAGCTAGCGAGAGTGCTGCGAGCTGCTTGGGAGCTATAAATGCGCTCCCAACTGAAGCGGGAGCTTCACAGGACAGTTTAGCACTTGCTGGTAGGATAACATGTCTCTTCTGGGTAGGGGATGACGTGTCCTGGCGAGCAGCGGAGGTGATAATCCATGCTATAGACTGATGTGCCCAAGTGCAGGCAGCCTGGAGGCTTTCAAATTGGTCAAATAGTAAACTATTACTGTAAAAATGAGTTCTAATGCAAAGTGGTCAGTTCTTACCCATTTGGTTCAGCCTTGACCGCAGCAAGTTATGGTTCTAGACTGGAAGGACTGGACTCTGTAGTTGTTTGAGCTGAACTGTGTAGTCAAGGACGAGGGGAAGGTGTGATTGATCATGCTATATGTAGTCTTTTAAGAGTAGTGCACTGAGATTTGGATTGCCCAAGCTGAAGCATGCTGCTGGCAGCGAAATAAGAACCTGATGCAGGAACAGCCACCTCAAATTGCTCGTTTTTTCCCAAAATTGGCTGGTTCCTCACCTCTGGCTGTGTACGCACCTCTGTGCAGTAGTCACCTGATGTCTCTCTGTCTCTGCAGGTTGCTCGCTGCAAACAGCTCATCTGTGACCCCAGCTACGTCTCGGACCGCGTAACGAAGGTCGGCCAAGTGATTCGGGTAATCTGCATCTTGAGCCACCCGATCAAGAACACAAACGATGCCAACTCATGCCAGATCATCATTCCACAGAATCAGGTCAACCGAAAATCAGGTGTGTGGAGAGCGGGGACGGCCGGGGCATACACAGGTCTCTTCGCATTTGGGTTGAGGCAGGGTGGTCGTTGAATGGCCTTGCACCAAACATGTGCTCTGATGGTCTGGTGAGATGTGAATCAAACAGGAAAATGCGTTTACTGCCGTGCCTGTGGCAGACTTCATGTCCTTATCCAGAAATCCTTTCAGCCCCAGCAAGGCTGTGTTCAGTTTAGGGCAGTGGTGGGGGAAGCTGGGGTGCCCGTGGTTGGAAAAGTCATGTGAGGAACCTGCCGAAGGAAGTGCCCCAACCTGGGAGAAGTGGGTGAGGAGCACAGGGATGCTCTGGGAGGGGGGTGACAGCTGTGTGCAGGAGGGGAAATGCTTCCTCGCCCTTGGACAGAGGGGTGGGCTCGCTGCTGGGGACCCTGCTGGCTTTTGGGAGCCGTCATAGCTGCAGGAACCTGAATTTTGGAGGTCTTGCTGAGCTGCTTGTGTCCATGCCCATCAGCCAAGAGACTGAGAGCACGTAGGACTGCAGGGCAAGCATGGAACTCAGTCAAGCGTGGTCTTAAACAAGACAAGGAGGTACAAAGTGTCTGGGGAGCAGGAGGAGGCCCATGAGTGTGCAAGCTAGAGGAAGCTTTTGGGATGAGGCAGGCCTGAGCCGGGCTGTTGGCTTCCCTGGAGCGTACTGACCTGCCGCTGTGATGTGCTTCCCCAGATATCTACGTCTGCATGATCTCCTCTGCGCACAACGTGGCAGCGCAGGGGAAGTACATCGCCATTGCCAGCACTACTGTGGAAACCGCGGACCCAGAGAAGGAAATCAAGCCGGCCTTGGACCTCTTGGAGCCCATTGAGCAGAAGTAAGGCCCTAAAAAGCCCCCTCTCCCCCTTCTCACGTCTGCTGTGAGCGCTTGGGTCTGAGGCATGAAAGCAGAGGAGATCTGAAGGTCATTTGGCTGCACAGAGGTGTTAAAACTCTGAGTTTCCTCTGCACTTTGATTGCTTACATGCTGGATAGAGCAATTACCTTTAGTTCAGCCATTTTTGCACCCATACTGGTGGCTCAGCGATGTTCTAGAACCATTATGAAGTGCTTTTTTTTTTTTTTTTTTTTAACTCTTTAACTCTTTCCAGGTTTGTTAGCATCAGTGACCTGTTTGCACCGACCGACTTGGGAACCGAAAGCCAGGTTAGTTAAGTGCTGCGCTGGTGTTTGAGGGGGTGAGGGGAGAGGCTGGACGCTAACGGCCGCTTCTCTTTCCAGATCTTCATTTCTCGCACCTATGACGCCACTACTCACTTTGAGACGACGTGCGATGACATCAAAGATATTTATAAGAGGATGATGGGATCAGAGTTTGACTTCGAAGAGATGAAACGCAAGAAAAATGATATCTATGGGGAGGAGGAGCTGCAGTAATGAGAATCTCTAATTAGGAGAAATTTAAATCGGCTAATATGAATATATAAGGAACTTAATGAACACTGTATGAAATTCAATATTGTAAGGCCTGCTTTTGTAATCCCATCTCTGAGAGATTGAAGAGTACTGCACTGGTAATGTTCCCCTTTTGGATATCATGTGTTAATTATTTCATTCTAGTAGGGCTGCTGTCCAGAATCTGGCAAATTACTGACTGATTTAACGACTAACCTCGTAAGTGAAAGGCAGACTGAACCTTTTTTTTGGGTTTTTTTTTTTTTTTTTTTTGCAGACGTAGACGTTGGTGCAGATTTAAAATAACTCATTGACAGCTGTGTCTTACCTTGTATTTTTAATCATTTGTAAACATCCTTCACAATTATGTGCTTCTGGTGAGCTAGTAGATGTGACGGTTGTCACTCAAACCTGATATCAAGGAAAATAGAAACTGAGCACTCCATTATTGTGGACAGCATCCCTAAAGTCTCTTCCCATCAATCTAACTCTGTGGCAAGTTGTATTATGGACAAAGCCCACATCTATTGTAGCAGCAAATGTTGGCTTAGTTCTGGGCACAGAACTTAACCTCCACTTAAGCTTCGAAAACTGTTTACATCGGTTGGGACACAGCTGTGCCTAAGGCTCCTTTGTGTTTTAATCTTAATAAAATTGAGAGAACAAATTACAGAGCAGGCAAGATGTGGAAGTATTTTCTGTACCCTGGTGGCTTCTCGGATGGACCAAACGGCACTGCGGTATCGATATGACAGAGCCTGTGCTTCTCGGGTCTCCTGAAGGCTCCAAATGATTTCTGTACTGCGAAGTAAAGCCAAATTCTGGAAACCAGTCCTGTGCTCTGGTCTGATTCACTTCAGTTGTACGAGCAGCATCTCCTTTCCGAGATCCCTTGGATCTCTGCCCACCAGGGTTGAAATGTGAGCAGTGCAGAGCATTTCCTACTAGAAAACAGGCTTCCCTTGGTTGGGCTTCCCGGTCCCAGCTGCTCTCGGGGCTGCTTTTGGCAGGGAAGAAGATGCCACAGCACAAGGCCTGTCACTGCAGCTGTGGGTAGGCGCAAGCCTGCTCGCTCCCTGCAGGCACCCCCTAGTGCCTGCATCCAAAAACGGCACTTGCTCGAAGCAGTAGTAAATAATTCTTGCTCTTGTGGCTCCTCTACAGGGCATTCATCTCTCTGAATAAGAGCTGCTCCTCTTCAGAGTGAGCCTGACTGATCCCCTGGCTCGGATTTTGCAGCCTGAAGCAATGCTGCTCTTGGGCAGCAGGTGTACGGCGAGCGGCAGGGCCAGGAAAAACGAGAAAACGCCTTGGAACAGCTTTCTTGGCTGCAGTGCTCGGGCAGGTAGGATCGCTGGTACAGGATTCAGCCTTCCCTTCAGCCATGGCTGTGCCGCTCTCATGCTGCTGCTGAAGAGGAACTGGGTCTTTGACCATATCTCGTTCACCAACTGATGCTGCGCTAAGCCTGGCTGCAGCTGCCCTTCTCCTTCCTCTCTCCCTGGGTTTAGGGGCTTTCGGCACTTCCTCTCCTGGGGAACTGGTTCAGGGAACCACCTTTCCATTTTAAGCCGCTGGGAGCCCGGTGGCCCGTGCTGCTGGTGCGGGGTGTGTAGCCGTGGCTGGGCAAGTTCTCCCTTGCCTTGTGCTTCCTCTCTTGAGCTGCTTCAGTGCTCAATGGCAACAAGATGAGCCTTTTCAAAGGCAAGATAGATCTAATGCATGTGGAAAATGGGCTCCTTCATGCTACTGTTAGCCCTCTCTGCTGTAACCTGGTTATTCCTTCCTCTGGAGGAGGAGGGTGCTGATCCTGCAGTCCCGAGTCTCCACGAGCCCACCACTGTTAGAGTCAAGCAGTCTTTCTCACCCTTTCCTCCTAGTGTGGGCTTCAAAGTTGGGGGGTACTGCAGAACAAAGCTGACTTCTGATCTATGTGTGAGCTGGGAAAGCTGCCATCCTCTTCTCCTGCTGATGGGAGAGGCTGGGTGCCGAGCAGGAACCCCTCTCCAGAGAGCAGCAGTGTGTGAAATTTAGTTTTTATTAATCAAACTCTATACAAAAGTCATCCTGTACATAACGTTCTTGCATTCTTTTATTAAAAAAAAAAAAAAACAACAAAAGAGGACAACCCTGTCCTCTACATCCATAGGTAAGATATCTTACAAGGGTCTTAATTGTGGCATTTTCTTCCCGGCGCATGTTTGTCCGAGCCACCATAAATAACAGCTTTTTGTTCCTGCAGCCTGTTGTCTGGCTATTTACAAGACTTCCACATGCTGAAACACACTCGAGTCCCAGCAGTGAAACGGTACCAAGAGGCAACAGGGGTGACTTGAAAGGTAGTGTAGAGTGGACTGTCGCAGGCTCACCCGCACTCGGGCGATGGTCATTAACACCCATTTACAACAATGTACACCCACCCCAGTGGCTAACACATGCATCTTGTGTACAGTATGTACAGCAACAGCCATGTGGACAATGCATTTATTACCGTGGATTCGTATCCCTCCTAACCTTCAAGTAAATGTTTTGGGGTTTTTTTTTTAACCTATTTTCCTATTTCTTCCAATGTCAGCTGCACTAATCACCTGAAAACACTCCAATAATTTAAAACTGTGTAATGTTAAAATAACCATCTGTCCTATATGCAACTCGATGGCAGGGAATAAATCCCCATGAGGATTTGCATTAGCCATCTTTAAATAATTTCTATATACAGAACTAGAGCCAACCTTCCCCCACCACCTCTCCTGTGTGCAGCACCCGAAACCCACCGGGATGTCGGGGCTGTCCTGCAGAGGACTGGGATGCCCAAACCAGCGCTGCAGGGCCCGAGGAGGAGAAGCCGTGCTGCCGTTTCACTTCATCACCTGCAACACATGAGATGTGACACAGGTTATTGCTCTGCTTCCCTCAGCATCGATGTCTCGCAGAGCTTCCCCAGGGCAAGCACTGGTGCGTTTCCCGTTGCCGGTGGTGCTGAGTGTGTCTCTGCCGAGCACAGGCCATCTCGGTTACAGCTTCAGGAGTCAGCCCTAAGTCTCACGAAAGCCGCAGCAGATCCTTCAGCCAGTCCCTGGGGAAGGTCCCTGCTCTGCTGTGGAGCTGCTCCCAGACTTTTTGGGGGAGAAAGGACCGATCCCGAGCTCCCCCCCTTACCAGTAGCTTCTTCTAAACGGGGCAGCAGCTTTCTGCACCGTCCCAAGGAAGGTGTTGATGTCGGCCACGAGGATTCCTTTGCTTTCAAGGACCTCCCTGCTGACGCTGGGCTTTTCTGCAATGGAAGGAGTGGCACCGTAATTCAAACAAGCAAACCAGCTTGTTCTGAAACCTACAGAAAACATCCTCGAATCCCACTGCAGTTATTCTGTTTTGCAAATGTGAGCAGATTAATGGCACCGCTTTGCAAACAGCCTCAGCCCAGCAAGGCCAGAATTAGAGCGTGACGTAAAGCCATCCGCAGGCTCGAAAAATTGCCAGAATGTAGCAGCGCTCCAAAAATCTGTTCACTTTGTCTTTTACCACACTGGCTTGCACTGAATCAGCTCGTACCTTACCCACACCTCAAATAAGTGATTCTAACAGAAATGGGACCAAAATGGGGTGGGTTTTTTGTCCCTCCTCCACCACCTCCCAGGCCAATTTAAGACGGTGCTCATTGGGGTTGAGGGCAGCAGCACAGGGCAGCGCCTGGAGCCCGTCCTCACCTGTGAGATACACAGCGAACCTGGCGCTGACGTGCTGAACCTGCAGGTTCAACAAGCAGTTGATGTACTCGGATTTGGGGGACGACCCGGAGTCGCAGGCGTGGTAGTGCAGCACCTCGATGAGATCAGCTCCTTGGCACGATTTGAGGATCAAGTGCTTCTTGCGGGTGTTGGCGTCCACCCTGCCGGGAGAGGGACGAGGTGAAGTAGTGAGGGGCTTCACCCCTCTCTCTCTCCTCCCAGGAAATGAGCAGGTATGACGGAACCTGCCTTGCCCCATGTGTGTTTCTTCCAGCCTCGTGGGTGCTTTTACACTTGTTACCCTGCACTAAATGGAGATGTTAGGAGCAAGCGTCACCGTACGGATCACGTGTGCAAGCAGGAAAACAAAATGACCCCTTGCTCCAAGCAGCTCCGACAGACCACGGCTCGTGATCCCACCACAATGGAGTGAAGAGCTGCTACACGAGTGCCAGTGACGGAGCACAAGGAAAACACTCACTGCACAGCGGCATCCACTGATGCAGCCGAGTCCTCATCACACAGACTACCATGAAATACCTGACCCCAAGCTTCCGTGACACCTCACTGCTCGAGGACTGAAAACCAGGTCTTCTGCTTTGTGCTATCGCCGTAAAGGCTGAGCGTGGAGAGGATCCGAGATTCTCCCAATTTGTAGCATTTTCTGCTCAGACAGAACAGACCAGTTTCCTCTTTGTTCGCATGTTGTTACTAGAAAGCTGTCCTTTCTGGCCTGTGGTCTGACACTAACAAAGGCAGCCCACCTGATAAAAACATCCCTCTCTGAGTTCAAATGGGACAAAAGCAGGACATTTCAATGGATAGCATTCACCGTCTTACTTCTCTTTTTCAAATTGCATCACTTAAATACATGTTGTTGCAAATAACTGAAAATAAATAGCAAATAGCAACAGGAGAAGTTCTGCTTTTCCCACCAGGGTTTGATTTTGCGCGTGTCCCATGACACCCTGGTTCCTCTCAACGCTACAAACTCAGAGCTCCTCATCGCACACCCAAATCCCACACATGATGGGACAGAAAGAGAAACAGCAAAGAGACGGTGGGGTGGAGAGAGTCCCAGGAAGGTCCCCCGCGCTGCCAGGGTGGGTGTGTGTGCAGGAGCTGGGATGAGCTGGTGGGAAGGGAGCTTAGTCTGCAGAGGCAGCTTTCAAGAGCGTGCAGCTCCTCAAATGAAATTTGTGCCTTTCCCCAAGTCCCTTGCAGGTTTTAACACTCACAGAGGGTGTCTCTGCCAAAGAGAGGGGAAAACTGCCTTATGGAGATACAGCGGGGTGCACGAAGCAGCTGCCAGAGCTCTGCCTCATCCAGGATCACGTGCAACACACGTTTGGGGCCATCTGATCCTCTCCAGTTCCCATGTCCTGCTGCTCCATCTCATATAGGTATAACAAAAAATCTTTACTTGCACTTTACTTGCTAGCAAGCAAATGCTGACCTACGGCAATTCCAGACTTGAGGCATGTGCTCTCTCTCACTGATAAGAAAAGTTCTTATTTAAACAAAAATCTTCAAATTCATCTTGTAAGAAGCCACAACCCAACCAGAGGCACCTAAGTCACCCTGTGGCCCTGCACTGAGTGTAAAAAAGGACACCACACCCCACCACAGTGGGTACGACCTCGCTGCAGTGGGGAGGACAGCAGGGACAAGGGAGCTGCCACTGCAGAGCTGTTACCTGATGTCTTCTCTGAGCTTCTTGCTCTCCTTGTAGTGAAGGAGCCACTTCCATCTCCCGCTTCTGTTCAGCTTCTCCAGCACCTTCACCACCTCTTTCAGTTGGCCTGGGGGGACAGCAAGAGCCAGAGGGTAACCAAGGGGTGCCTGGGGGACTCTGGCCCAACCCCTGCTCAGTTGGGCCACCTGAGGTTGCCCAGGGCTTTGTCTAGGTGGGGTTTGAATATCTCCAAGGATGGAGACTCGCAACCTGGGCTGTGAAACTGGGCTTCCATCCTCCTGTTTGAACATCCTGTGACTTTTTCCCCCTAATATCTAAAAAAGGTAAGGGCAGATTGCCGCTGTCACCTCTTGACCCATCACTGCGCATCATTCTCCAGGAGCTGTGTGGCTCTGTTTTCTCTGCCCCTTCCCATTAGTGACCCAAAGAGAACAGCAAGGTCTCCGCTTTGCCCTCCCTTGTCCAGGCTGAATGTCCTTGTACAGCCCCAGCTCCAGCCCCTCATTGTCTTGGTGGCCCCTGCTGTACTTAGATGTTTTGGGGAGCCCTGACCTGGACCCATTATCCAGACATGGTCTCAGATGGCAAATAAAGAGAAAGAATTGCCCCCATTAAAGCAGGAGCTGAGGATGCCAATGGCAAGTTTTTGGAAGGTGTCAGCAAACCAGCGGACAAAGCCGGGAGCCAACACTGCGTCTGCACCCAAGCAAGAGGCCGCAGCGAGACTCACCCAGCGTTACCGTTTCCAACACCTCATTGTCTGACACCACGAAGCCACCGGTATGAAACAGCTCCTGGTATGTGCGACCTGCTACATCTTCAGGGCTGTCCACTCCGGCAAACACCACATCCGGACAGTGTTTTAGCTTCAGCAAGCACGGGACCTGCTCAAGGCAGAGATGTTTTTGCACACGCAGCTGAGTTTCAACAGCATTTGCACCTCTCTGCAACTCACGCCCGCTCCTGGAGACCTGTGGAACCCACCCCACCCTCTTCTGCATCACCCCAACGCTCGTGTCTCCATCACCCAACCACCAAGCTGTGGACAGGGAGTTACAGGCAGGTCAGTCTGCTGCAATATTCACTGGAGTCCACAAGCCAAAGCCTGGCTGAACTGCTCCGTTACAGAAGATAACAGAGATAAGTTTCAGCCTGAAGAGAAGGCTCTGGGGAGACCTTATTGCGGCCTTCCAGTACCTAAAGGGGGCCTACAGGAGAGCTGGGGAAGGACTTTTTACTAGGGCATGTAGTGATAGGACGAGGGGGAATGGCTTCAAACTCGAAGAGAGGAGATTTAGATTAAATATTAGGAAGAAATTTTTCATTTTGATGGCAGTGAGCCCCTGGCACAGGCTGCCCAGTGGAGCTGTGGCTGTCCCATCCCTGGAGGTGTTCAAGGCCAGGTTGGACGGGGCTTGGAGCAACCTGGGCTGGTGGGAGGTGTCCCTGCCCAGGGCAGGGGGGTTGGAACCAGGTCATCTTCAAAGTCCCTTCCAACCTAAACCATTCTATGATTCTATGATAAGCCCAGTCTGACTCCTTTGAGCTGGGCTATTCCAAGTGATGTTACTCAACGATCAAAAACGGAGACAGAAGAAAAGCAGAACTGACAGGCTTCATCTTTTTGAAATACATGTTTATAACAGCTCTTCATGAAGCACTGTTCTTTCAGTGGAGAGAACAGTGCATCTGAAGATACTGACAATTAAATCTACAGCTACACATAGTGTAAAATCTAAAATGTTTAAAATGGATCCCGATATTCAAAAATGGTGCTGGTAGAAAAAAAAGGACGGACTTAGGCCTTACGTTGTGGATGTGCGAGGAAATGTCTTCGTTCCTGATGACGACAAGCAGCCTGTTGGCGTCCGGGCGTTTCGCTTCGCAGAAGCTCAGAGGTTCGATCTCCACGCGGCCATCTTTCTTCAGCAAGGTCTGAAACAGAAATCGCGTAAGAAGTTTTGTATGGAGACTGTCTTCATAGCAGCGGTGATGTGCTCCGGGCACACACGTGTCTAGGGACAAGGAGAGAGGAACGATACAGCAACCCCAGCCAGGCACCCTGGTGTCAAGGGCACTGTACACCAGGCTGGGGCTCCAGCCAGAGGGGGAAGAAGCAGTCATTTACTTTAGTTGGCAAAAACCTTTCAGAAAACCACCTTGAGCATCTCATCTCATCTCATCATGCATGGGGCGTCCTTGCTATTTTGGAGCAGCAAATCTTCCCATGCAATTACCTTCCCCAAGTTCTCAACCCTTTAATGGGAGCTCAAGCAAAAGCCACTTTGCAGGAGCTGAGTTTGGGCTGCTCCTGCATGAATCGTGATCTGTTTTGGCCCAGGGGATGGTCAAGCGATAGGACAAGAGGAAATGGCCTCAAGTCGTGCCAGGGGAGGTTTAGATTGGATATTAGGAAAAATTTCTTCACGGAAAGGATTGTCAATCATTGGATCAGGCTGCCCAGGGAAGGGGTTGAGTCACCATCCCTGGAGGTATTTAAATGACATGCAAATGTGGCACTTAGGGACATGGTGGACTTGGCAGTGCTAGGTTTACGGTTGGACTTGATGATCTTAATGGTCTTTTCCAACCTAAATGATTCTATGACTCTAATTTCTAGCAGTGGGAGCCGAGATAAAATGGCAGAGGCAGCTCCTGACTTAAGGGAACCAAATGCCATCCCTGCCGGGTTGAGCAAGCTTGCCCTGCGCCTGCTCCTGCTGCCCTCAGCTCTCACCCCAGGGCCACCCGTCCCCGTCCAGGCCGGCAGGACTGGCTGTTACCTTCACTCTTGCAAAGAAAGGGTCCTTGCCCGTCTCCACCAAGTAGAACATGCCGGCGTGGCTGCAGGCTTCCTTGGCCATGCTGCGCAGGTGGAAATGCAGTGAGCTACACAGGTCCGCAATCATCTCCTTGAAGGCAGCCGTTCTCCCTGGGAGGGATGTGCACATCTGCTCACTCGTGGCCTCCCTGGGCACTGGGACTGGCCCTCCACCCTCACTCCCTGTATCAGTCCTGCTCAGCATCACCCTGTTGAACTCAGCGTACTCATTGAGGATGACGGCGATGTCCCCCCGCGAGTCCTTTAGCTTATTATCGTATTTGAGCTTGCTGAGGTGGAAAGGAGCTGCGCGGCCCTGGCTCATGGTTCGGGATCTGGCCCTGCTCCTCTCGTCACAGAGGGTGTCCTGCCATGGGGTACAAGGGTCCCCACGCCAGCCGCTCTGCTGGTGCCAGCCGAGCCTGCTCGGCCACGTGTTGGAGGGCAGGATCGTCACCTGCAAAGGGCTCCTGCTCCGAGGGAAGGGTGGGACAGGAGCTTCTTGCACAGGCAATGTCTCAGACATCACCTGGGGGGAAAAGTCTTTTGGAAAGATGCTCTTGGAGGTAGAAAAGGGTGGTTTCCTATTCCTTAGGATTTGTTTTAGCTTATAACGGAAACGGAGACACTCCATGTCCACAGTGTGCTGGGTGATTTCCTCAAAATCCCTCCAAGTCCCCATCAGTGACCTTAATAAATGAGACTGCCCCGCACAGTGGCTGCGCCTCTTTGAAGGCTGCAAATTTCCCATTCTCTCCTGCCAGTTTTTGGTGACTACAAAGTTCTGGTAGTCCTTGGTGATCCCCTGGCTGTCCCTAATATTGACGTATGGTGGAACGTGCCTGCTGCTGGCTTCCCCCAGGCCAATCGACCAGCCACGCTCAGCCCATGAGCAGCTCTCCTCTGTGCCCAGTGAGCCCCAGTCCTCACTGCACCCCTCTGTGTGCACCGAGCTCATGGAGGAGGAGTCGCAGTTAGTCCGTGTGCCTGCAGCACCTACAGGTCTCGTGCTGTAGGAACCTGTGGCTGTAAGCAGGGACTGTGAAGTCACCCCAGAATATTCCTGGTCTGAGTCGCCAGAGAAAAACTCAAACAGATCTTCAGAGGTTAAGCCCACATGTCTGTCTCTGCTGGGGAGCTGCTTTGCCCTCAGGAGCAGGTCTGAAATATCCTCAGTGTCACTAAGCTCGAGGCTCTCTCCAGTGATTCCTCTGCATGCACATAATGGCAACATTGGGAAGGGGAGAGTAGGGATTTCTCCCTCTCGCACCTCCATGCTGGCATGGTGCAGATCAGCAAATGCATCAGATCCTTCAGCCTTGTGTCTGCCCTGGTTGCACACAGACTGGGGCTCATAGAGTGGCATATGCAACTCCCCTGCTGAAAACGATACAGGACTGGCAAGAGGGATGCTGCTTTCTCCTTCTGAATCCTCATGCAGGATGGGTTCCTTCTCATGGCTCCCTACCATGCCTGATGCTTGGTCCCCAGGGCTGGCACACCTGCAGCAGGCGCCTGGTGGCAGCTGTCCCATGCAGCAGGACCTTGGAGCACCACCTGGAGCCAGACTCGCGCTGGGGGAGCACGTCTCAGGGTGCACACCAATGACCGAGTCCGGCTCAGTGCTGTGCAGACCTGCCTTGTGGTTGCGCGGAGGAGAAGGAGGCATCGATCTCGGGCTACCTGGCACAAGCACATCTGCAGGGGAGCTCTCTGCTGGCTCTGCATAGCACAGACCTGTGTCTTTTTTCACCTCTTCTGCACATCTGGGTTTTAAGAAGCCATCCGGGCTCTCAGCAGCCACACTCATCTCTGCAGCACATACTTGCTCATAGGGTTTCCCATGTTGGCACAGGACTGGCCCCGGCTCACTTCGCTCTAACGAGTAGTTGGGGGTGTTTGTGTCACCACCATGGAGGAGAGGGTGCTGCTGGGGGGCAGAAGCAGGAGCCGAGCCTGTGTGGGCAGGTGGGGACAGTCCGTTTGGGGAGGGCTGCTGCTGCCTGGGCTGCTCCTTCATGGCAGACATCCCCCCCCTCACCAAGGAGGAGGGCTCTGATTCCAGGAGGTGATGAAGAGAGGTCTCTGGCTCCTGCAGTACATTAGCCACCAGCGCCGTGTTTGTTTTGTCACTCCTGGGGGACTTCTCTGCACTGAGGCACACATCATCGCTCTCCCCAGCTTCAGAGCCACGTGCTAAGGCTGTACAGTCAAAGGCAAAGCTCTGGCCATCACCTGCCCCCAAGGACTCATCCAGCACATCTGTTTGGTTGGCAGAAGGGCTGCTATGCTGTTCTTCCACCAAAACCTTGTTCCCTTCTTGGTTTGATTCACCAGCGCTCAGTGAAGTGAGGTCAGCATAAACATTGCCTCCACACCTTTGGGAAAGGCAGCTGCTCCCTCCCAGGCCGCTCTGCGATGGAGACTGGATGCCTGCCATGGCCTCCTGGTCCTCTGGAGCTGCCCCTGGCTCTGTTGCTCCATCAAGAGATGTCATGCAGACAGAGCTGGAGTCAGGGGACAAGGTTAGTGACAGTCCCTGGCTGCACGGTGACTCGAGGCCAGCTGTGCCTGCAGCTTTGCTCCCAGCAGGCACCCACCTTTCTGCAGAGGGCGCACGATCCTTGTCTTTCTGCTCCAAGCCGTCCCCAAGTGTCTCTCCAGCAGGTCCCAAGTTTCCTGTAATGCTGTCTGGCTGTGCCCCACAGACAAGGCTCGGATCAGATGGTAACGGCGGCATCAACCCGCTGTCACGGGGTGACCCCATATGATCTGGACTGGCTGTGTGTGCCAAAGCAACACCATTTGTCTCTGCATCTGGGGTGGCCAGAGCCTCCCACGGCTCTTGCAGTGTGTCCAGGCTTGGTGCAATCTCACCAGGAAGCGCCTGAGGGCCAGTCTCAGTCCCAGTCCCATCTGACAGCACTGGCATTGACCTGCCTGCGCAGGAGGATGCTGAGGCAGCAGGGCTGGGCACAGGGTCCTCTCCACGAATGCCAAAGTCGTTTGGACACGCTGAATTCACTGGCTTCTGCTCACTGTGTTCATGCTCCATGTTGGCATCGCCGTTTTCAGAAAATCCTAAATCAACAGGCCCCAGGAGTGTGCTTTCATGCTCAGAGTCCTCTTTCTCTTTTTTTCCCTCCTCTGCCTCTTCCTCCTGTTTTTCTGGATGTCTGAAGGGGTCTTGTGATTCCCTCCGTTCCCCACTGGCTCCGTCAGGCTTTGCACTTCTGGGATGCGCTTCTAAGGGCATCGAATCACAGGTACGTTGCAGTCCATCACTGGTGGCCCAGCTGCTGTCCTCAACCTCCATACAATGTCCAGCGTCTGCCACGCTCTCCCTGTCCTCAGGAGGGCCGGGGCCACCCCCTGATCCTGCTGCCCATCTACTCTCTTGCTGATCTCCACATCCATGCAGCGCACTCGATGCCTCGCTCCAGGCGGCTGTACTGGAATTCAGGGCTCGGTTGCATAGGTTTTCCCTGCTCAGTGCAGTGGGGGGCTTGCCGACATCACCAAGCTCATCGGAAGGGCCGGGGGTGATTGCAGCGTCCAGCAGTCCCTCCTTGGGTGGTTCCTCCTGAAACAACACAATTCAGAGTTTAATCTTCAAGGGAGGCAAATGCAGGAGCTAAGACTCCCGTGCAGGAGGATATGGATACTTTAAATGCTCAGACATTGTGAGTGCAACCATCCCAACAGCAACTGGGGAGATTAGTTTGAGTTTGTCTCTAAAACAAGCCCAGGTTGAATCCTTACCCTGTGTGAGCCACTACCATCTCCACTGCAGCCAGCAAGCAGAGTCCCACAGACAGCCAGGGAAAGGTTTTGAAACTTTCTACCTTCTTTACACCATGAAATGGCTTAAAAGTTGGCCAAAGTGTGCAGGGGCCATCAGCTCGTGCCCAGAGGTAACGTATGCAGCACCATCCTCTTACCTCCACTGAATTTATCCATCCGAGCAAGCTATATGGACACTATGGACAGTGATCCCACATTTCCTCCCAAAACACTTCTGCCTGCTCCACAGCACTAAACCCAGGTGGTAAAAAACACTGGGATATTTTTTCCTTCATGCAAAACAGTTGCAGCCTTATGGCAGCTGCATGTTTGTTCAGGGCGGAAGTTTTAAAGGAATTATTTCAGTTCAAGAATTCAGGCTTGAAAGTATCGGCAGACACCCACATTTTATATTTACCCAAGTACCTCCACTCCTGACCATCTGCAGACCATAGAAACTGTAAAAACTAATTTTAAAAACCCTACTCGGAATGGGGTAAGGGAAACGTTGCAAAGCACTGCACTGCCATCGTGGGGGAAACCTCTCCAAGCCAGCACAGCTCAGCTCTCCCAAACCAGCAGAGGAAAAGCTGTGCCGTGTCCCCTGACACATCTGGGCTGCTGCAACCATGGGTGAGCAAATGCAGCTGCCCACAGGAGACAGGCGGGTTTTTGAGTCCCAGTCTGGGGTGTTTGTGGTTCCTTTCGTCCCTAGTTAAGTGCAGGTCTGAGACCTGGTCCAAGCTCACACAGCTCACAGCTGAAACCAGGAACAGACACCGAGCTCCAGACTTTAATTGCTCTATTTTTTTGGGATTCCTCCCCCTTGGAGAGCGTTCATGTTGAGGCCCTGCTCCCATGGACAGGGACAGATATGGTTCAT
Organism: Charadrius vociferus; assembly: GCF_000708025.1. Taxonomy (NCBI): domain Eukaryota; kingdom Metazoa; phylum Chordata; class Aves; order Charadriiformes; family Charadriidae; genus Charadrius; species Charadrius vociferus. The sequence continues at coordinate 12,352,090 of NW_009647856.1, read as the reverse complement.
AGCAGAGCCCGGGGATGCCAGCTCAGTCCAAGAGGATATCCAAACCCGGACTGAGGCCTGAAAGCTTCTTTACAGTGACTCTAAGCATGTCTGTGTGGCAGTCACTTGGGGCAGATAAATGCTGGGGGACGTTTCTCTGTCCTGCTTTGGGGACCCCCCACTACCTGCCTCTAAGAGTCCACAAGCACACCTGCTCCACTCCTCTCAGAAGATCCTACTCCTACAAGTGCAAAATGCTTGGTGTGCCCTGTAAATTCGCATCTCCCAAACCCCAGGCTCTTACCACAGTGATGGCCGAGATGTCATGCACATGCTCCTCAGGAACGACTGCCGGCTGCCCGTCTTTCACAGCCATGCTCTCATCAGCATGTTCAGCGAGGGAAAGGCTCTCAGGACAGCTTGTGGAGGAAGGCTCCTCCTCCCCACAGGAAAAGTCCCCTGAAGAAGATGATACCATACTATCGACAACACCAGGAGTCCCATCAGCATCAGTCTGAGAGTCTGCAGGGCTTTCCTCTAGGCGGAAAGGTCCCTGGCAACGTGTGCTGCGATCCAGAGAGCTGCTGGGTGTCTGGTCAGGGTCTGACCGAGAGTCTGCAGGGCATGTCTCCAACCCAAACCAGTCCTCACCGTCATCACTCAGCTCAAGAAAGTCCCCAGTGCTATTTATTGAGACGTACTTCTCAGGGTTGCTGTGCTCCACCACCTTCCTCGTGCTACTCAGGAGTTTGCTGGGTTTGCTGTAGAAGAGAGCCACCCACATATGAAGTATGAGCTTCATCTCTTCCACATCGTCAGGCAGATCAGGGTCCCAGGGCCTGGAAGGAAAAGCAAACACAGCCTGAAACATCTTCATTCTCCCTCCAGTTGATTAGCACAAGGTAACTCATCTCCTGGTCCCCCACGGTACTAAGCCCCAGTGCAGGGGAGTTGCAAATGCCCAGCTGCAGCCACAGATCACTTGATGCAGTTTCCAGCTTGATGAAAAAAAGGGAAACTCATAGCTGCAAAGGAGAACTTGCTTTCATGGCTCCAGGTACCAATTCTAGCTGCAGAGACACAGGAATCATAGGATGGTTTGGGTTAGGAGGGACCTTTAGAGACCATCTACTCCACCTCCCACACCATGGGGGAAGATGCCAGTGACATCTTCCACTAGATCAGGTTGCCCAAAGCCCCGTCCAACCTGACTTTGATCACTTCCAATGATGGGGCATCCACAACTTCTCTGGGCAACCTGTGCCAGTGTCTCACCACCCTTGGCATAAAACACATCTTCCTTATGTCCAAACCAAACCTACCCCCTTTCAGTTAAAAACCATTCCCCCCTTGTCCCATCGCTCCCCTCCCTGATCAAGAGTCCCTCCCCAGCTCTCCTGGAGCCCCTTTAGGCACTGGAAGGGGCTCAAAGGTCTCCCCGAAGCCTTCTCTTCTCCAGGCTGAACCCCACCAACTCTCTCAATCTGTCCTCCCAGCAGAGGGGCTCCAGCCCTCAGAGCATCTTAGACGGCCTCCTCTGGACCTGCTCCAACAGCTCCATGTCCTTCTGCTGTTGGGATCCCCCGAGCTGGAGGCAGCACTGCAGGGGGGTCTCCCCAGAGTGCAGCAGAGGGGCACAATCCCCTCCCTCGCCCTGCTGGCCACGCTGCTGGGGATGCAGCCCAGGATGCAGTTGGCTTTCTGGGCTGCCAGCACACATTGCTGGCTCATCCAATTATTCAGCCACCAAGTCCTTCTCCTCAGGGAAAGCAGAGGGACATCAAAACTGGGCATTACGGGGGAAAAGGCACTTATCATGCAAAGCAAAACAAAAGAAGAGCAAAGGAATCCCCTTCCAAAAGCTCTCCAGCTGTCCAGCAAGAGATGTCCCCTGCAGATGGCCTTCCAGACTGACTTACCCGTGCAGGGCGCGGATGACTGTTTTCTCCAGGGCATCATTGGTGTACCTGCTGTCCAAATTGAAGAGATACTCTGCCTCCCAATGGCACGTCACCTTCATGGACTCGCCACAGATGTTCACTGTGTGGGACTTGGCGAAGTCCTCCTTCAGCCTCGGGGAGAGCAGGCTGCTCCTGCGCCTCATCGTCACAGCCTCGAAGGGCCGCTGTGGGTGGGTGCTGTTCTGCTGGTGGCGGAAAGGCAGGACTTTCCCAACCAGGGGTCCTGCTCGGGCGTTCCTCGTTCCATTTCTGGAGAGTGCTGGTCCAGGGTAGGGGGCACCTCTGGGATACATGTGTTTCTTCGAGTGCTCAGGCATCTGCGAGGCATATGAGTGCTCGGCAGAGATGAAGGAGTGCTTGTTCACCTTGACAGCTTCTTGAGTCTCTCTTGGAGGCAATGCCTGGGGTTTTGCAGGGCTGAGGCTCGCACTGTTCTTCTTGCTGAGAATCCCAGGGCTTTTGTCCCTGGGAACAGAGGCCAAGTCATTTAAGTCTATTTTTTCAGCAAGAGGAAGCTTCTGGTTCAGCGGTGCTTTGCTAGGAGAGGTGGCTCCCTTTGCAAGCTTGTCTACCCTGTGATATTCGTGGTCAGAAGCAACTCGCAAGGATTTGTGCTTGCGATGACTCTGCTGCTCCTTTGCAGGGTCACTGGAGGGGCTGCAGGACACAGCGATCATCCCGCTGTCCATGGGGATAAATGGAATACAAGAACCCAGAGCCAGATCAGCCAGCAAGTTCAAGGCGTGGGACTCGTAGTCATTCCCCTTCAGATTGAAACCAAGATCAGCAGCCCTGACTGGGTAAATCTCACTGGTTTGGCTATCCGCTCTGCGGTGTTGGGAAGAAACTTCGCTCGGGAGGACAGTGAATGGTTCCTTCCACTCTGCATGAGAAAAACAAAGTCAGAGAATGAACGAAGGCCACAGAACTCTGCCCCAAGAAGGGGTTCAAAGCAGACTTTGCAGGAAAAAAGTGTCTCTCTCTCTCGGTTTTGGCTGGGATAAAGTTAATTTTCTTCCTAGTAGCTGGTATAGTGCTGTGTTTTGGATTTGGTATGAGAATAATGTTGATAACACACTGATGTCTTTAGTTGTTGCTAAGTAATGCTTATACTAAGTCAAGGACTTTTCAGCTTCCCATGCTGTGCCAGTGAGGAGGTACACAAGAAGCTGAGAGGGAGCACAGCCAGGACAGTTGACCCAAACTGGCCAAAGGGGTATTCCATACCATATGCTGTCATGGTCAGTATATAAACTGGGAGAGTTGACTGTGGGGGGTGAAATCACTGCTTGGGAATGGGCTGGGCATTGGCCAGCGCATGGTGAGCAAATGCATTGTGCATCACTTGTTTTGTATATTCTTTCATCATTATCATTGTTAATATTTTCTCTTCCTTCACTGTCCTATTAAACTTTTTTTTATGTCAACCCACAAATTGTACCTTTTTTTTCCTGATTATCTCCCCCATGCCAGTGTGAGGGGATTGAGCAAGCGGCTGTGTGGTGTTTGGCTGCCTGCTGGGTTAAACCATGACAGTCCTTTTTGGCATGCAACGTGGCGCTCAAAGCGTTCAGATAACGACAGATCTGACCAGACTACGTTAAAACAAATTTGTTTTAAGTATTCATTATATCAGTTTAATAGTTGCTGGTCACAATGTTGATTTATTTGCTCTCAGAGTTGTTGTGCTTGTTATCCAAGCTGTGTTGTTATTGTGGTTTAACCCCAACCAGCAGCTAGGACCACGCAGCCGCTTGCTCACTCCCACCAGTTGTGAGTGGGGGGGAGAATCAGATGAGTATATGTGAGGAAAAACTCGTGGGTTGACCTAAAGGCAGTTTAATAGGTAGAGCAAAAGCTGTGCACACGAGCAAAGCAAAACAAGGAATTCATTCCCTGCTTTCCACGGACAGGCCATGTTCAGCCATCTGCAGGAAAGCAGGGCTCCACCACGTGTAACAGTTACTTGGGAAGACAAATGCCATAACTCCAAACGTCTCCCCTTTCCTTCTTCTTCCCCCAGCTTTATATACTAAGCATGATGTCATACGGCATGGAATATTTCTTTGGTCAGTTGGGGTCAGCTGTCCCGCTTGTGTCTCCTCCCAACTTCTTGTGATCCCCCAGTCTACTCGCTGGTGGGGCAGTATGAGGAGCAGAAAAGGCCTTGATTGCTTAGCAAGAATCAAACCCACCAGTGCGCTACCACACTATTCCCATCCAAAATCCAAAACATAGCTTTCCACCAGCTGCTAGGAAGAAAAATTAACTCCATCCCAGCTGAAAGCATGACAGTTGTGTAACACCTTACTTGCTCCCTGTTGTGATGATTATCAACTCTGGATCAAGGTTATCGTTCGGCTGTACTGTGTAACACCGATTGTGAGACTAATCTGGTATTTGTACTCAGCTTTGCCATCATCTCCACACTTCCGGAGCCACCTAGCGGAAACTATTAATAATTACACTCTTTACCTTTCCTCCTCGGAGAACCTATCTATGGGGGAGAAGGGGGGAAGGGGGAGAAGGGGGAGAAGGGGGAGAAGGGGGACATCCTTTCCCCTTCCCCTTCCCCTTCCGACTAGTTACAACAGCCCTTGAGAATTTTGAATATCCTTGGGATGTTCAAACCAGCATGTTCCTATTGCTACGTCTCCTGAATGCATTTCAGATCTTTTTTAGGGTTAAACAATTATTTAAGAACATCACCCAGAGCTGCCTCGAGGCTGGATAGTCATAGGTGGCACAGCATGTGGGAGAATATGGGCAGGTATCTAGAGAACGTCTCACCTCCGACAGTCTGAAACTTCACTCCTGAACAACTACAGGACCCTGATAGAGTGAGAGAATGTTTGAAAAAAAAAAAATGCTGTGGCTATTCCAAAGAGGCTAAACTTACTGCACTGTGCTGGGCCCTGGCCAGTATCTACCAAACACTGCTCAGTATTAGGCAGCACCCTCAGAGAAAAGAGAGGGAAAACAACCCGACAGGCACTGTGGCTACTCCAACCCCTGCAACAGACACTGCAGCTGAACCCAAGAACCAACCCACGCCAGCATCAGTCGTCCTTATACAGGAGAAGAAATGGACACACAAGTCAGCTCATTTAGCAAAGGATGATGAAGTTAGGGCCATCACGAGAAGAGGAGGAAGAGGTAGAACCGGAGGTAATCACCCGATCCCCACCCCTGAGTGAGCAGCAAGATATGCAGAAAGATTTCAGCCATCTCACCTGGCTGCTCCAATGCTGGGATAATGGGGCTGGTAGCCTGGAATTAGAGGGTAGGGAAGCCAAGCAGCCGGCATCCCTCTCTAAGGAAGGGGGCACTGACAAGGCAATTGGAAAAGGGACACAAGCCTTCAGCCTCTGGAGGCGACTCCTGTCAGGCGTGAGGGAAAGGTATCCCTTCAAGGAAGATGTTATATGTCACCTAAGCAAGTGGACCACCATGGAGAGAGGTATCCGGTACCTGAGGGAGTTAGCTGTGCTGGAAGTGATTTATAATGATCCGGATAACGAGTAGTTACCCACAGATCCAGATGAAGTCCATGCACACAACCCATGTGGCGGATGTTTGTACGGAGTGCACCATCATTGTATGCCAACTCATTGGCAGTACTAGCCTGGGAAGACAAAGAGGGACCAACGGTGGATGAATTGGCTGGCCAACTCCAGCAACAAGAAGAAAATCTTTCTTCCTCCCTGTGGGCCTGCATCTCGGCTGTGGAGAAACTGTCTGAAGAGTCTGAAAACCTGTTTGAAAAGCTGTTCCTGGAGTGCCAGTAACTCAAAGAGGATAGGCCCTTCCCACTACCTGTACAGACCAGTATCTCAACCATTAGGAGTAAGCATTCTTCTGCTCAAGAGAAAGTATATAGAGGGTACACACCACAGGCCACCCTGTGGTTTCACCTGTGGGACCACAGAGAGGACCTTACCTTGACCCTAGAGACACAGGTACGTGAGCTGCAATGAAAAAACAATCACAGAAGGGGGTTCTTCCAGGAAAACTGTTGCTCCAGTTTCCAGTGGGCAGTTCCCCAGACAGAGTAGAAGGGTTGACCTTACTTCTGATTTTAATGAAGGGACTTCTGACTTGTATTTACAAGCAGTGAATAATGAATGCTATTAGCCAGGACTAGAGGGGCCCTGCCTCCAGCCAGGTGGAGGAAAGGGACAACCAGGTAGATTGGATTGCGTGGATTCGATGGCCTGGTATGTCGGACCTATAGGAGTATAGGGCTCTGGTAGACACCGATGCACAGTGAACCCTAATGCCATCAAGCTCTAAAGGGGCAAACCCCATCTGTATTACTGGAGTGATGAAACTGAGCAAAGTGCAGCGGTGATGGAACCAGAACTGGCATCAGCAACTGCTGCCCACCAGCTTCCTCGAGATCGACACCTTCAACCTACAGACCATGGCCATGTGCCGCACCAGATACACCAGCCGCGAGCTTCAGATGCAGCATGCAACAATCCAACACCACACACCATCTCTCCTGCCATGAAAGACTGTTATGACAGTGGAGGTGGAGCCCAAAAGTCATGGATTAAATGAAATCAATGGGCATTTTAAAGGGACGGCCCATAGACGAGGGGAATGATATCTGTATGCCAGGAAAAGTAGTGGTGACTGACTGGAAAATGTAGGATCTGGGCATGACGTAGATGGTATAGAATAAGGGGTGATAATGTCCTGTTTTCAGCTGGGATAGAGTTAATTTTCACAGGAAGCTGGGAGTGGGTACAGCCAGGACAGCTGACCCAAACTAGCCAAAAGGATATTCGATACCATCTGAGGTCACACCCTGTATGTAACTGGGCGAGTTGGCTGGTGGGGGACAGGGATCACCGCTCGGGGAACGGGCTGGGCATCTGGTTCTGGGTGGTGAGCAACTGCACTCTGTATTGCTCGCTTTGTATATTCTTTTATCAATATTATTATTATATATCTCCTCTTTGCTGTTCTATTAAGCTGTCTTTATCCCAGCCCACAAGTTTTACCTCTTTCTTTCAATTTTCCTCCCCATCCCACCAGGCGTGGGAGGAGTGAGTGAGTGGATGCATGGTACTGAGTTGATGGCTGGGGCTAACCCACGACACACAGTTACAAAACAAAACCCTTTAAAACCCACCCTGCCCTCGTGCTTCTCACTGAACATCCTCTCAAGAGCATAACCTGCCCCTGAGCTGTGACTCAGAGCACACGCAGAAACCCAGGGGCTCCCAAAGGCAGCCAGATCACAGCAAATCAGTGTTAATTCAATTGTCAGCGTTAAAAAAATGCCCCTCACCATGGCTCAAGGCCCATATTCATAAAAACAGTATGAAGTCATTAAACAAGGTTAATGCCTGCTACTAAAAACCAGCACAAAAATCTCTCTTCAAAAAAACGCCATGTTAAATCACATCTGTGCTAAAGTCCAACATGTTACATTTCATTTCCTTGAGAACTGCATAGTAAGACACATAAACTTAGCATTTCTTACTACTAAACTCTCTTATTTTGCATTTTTTGGCAGATCCTGGCATTCAGCATTTTCAGCAGGACCCATCTGACACCCTGCCCTTGAGAGAACACTGGCCGGGTCCACTCCAGGAACCCTCACGTGACAGGGGCAACAAGGGGCGGTGTTTGATACACACATGCTGAAGAAAGTGCCACGTTTCAGGAACACGTGGCAAAAAAAGACCAAGAAGAATGGATAAACTGGGCTGAGGTGGCTAAACCAGTCTTCAAAGCCTCCACCTCCCCCATGAAGGGGAAAAAGAAAGACCAGAGACAGATCTGGAAAAGGACATCAAAGCACGAGTGTGAGAAAACACGACAAATTAACAGAAAATGACTCTCCTGTTCCACCATTTATTTTGGCACCGAAATACTGGTTCTCAGTGTAACAGAAGACTCCCAGCCAGCACCTGCAAACGCTACGCTCAGGGCCTGTCCACACTGCCTCTTAAATCTGCCACAATCTGTCTGAACTCTGTGACAATTCTACTCTTTTTAAAATGACCAGATTTACAACGTAATGGACTAAAAATCTAGGCAGACCCTGGCTAACGAGCAGAGGTTATAATGCTCTGTCCATGAGCTGCCTCAGCACGGTTTCAGAGCTCAGCAGTTAAAAAAATCAGGCTTTTTTAAACTATCGCAGCAGTTTGCCAAGGATGCAAACTGAAGGCTTAGGAAAGGACTCAGAAGAGAATCTGTGTGGTTCATACATCCTGTAACTGTGATTTTCATGGTCGCCTCCATGTTTTACGCTACTATGCACAACTGTGAGCCTGCAGGCTGTGGAGCAGCAGCACTCAGACCCCAATCCAGACCCTCAGGATTAAATGTTGGAAGGCCCTCTGGCTGCTGCCAAACGTGCTGTTAACTATCATCTGGTTGTGACCTGACCGTGATGTTTGATGGCTTGGCTTTTAAAAGAAAGATTTCCACAGGGAGCAGAACTCTTACCACTTTCTGCTTGCTTTTTGGCTTGAGGGTCTGATGGGCTGTTAGCCACACCTTTTAGCATCTTACTTTTCACTGGCTTCATGACAGTCTCACCAACAGGAACCTTTTTCATGCCTGGGTTCTTCAGTGTCTTTGCTCTCTTTGTTTCCAAGCCGGGATCATCGGGAGCTGAGGTTTCCTTCTGAACAGGTTCAGACTGTGCTTTGTGCACAAATTCTGCAGACAGGACCTCTGCACCTGGGACAGGGAAAAGGGAGGGCATTTCTTTTGGTTTGAGGCATATTCAGATTAAAAAAGGAGTAATTGCAAAATAAGCAGTTAAGGAATGTGGAAGGACTACTTTAGAAGTGATTGGCAGCAGAGTAGGCTTCAATGACTTGATTTATGAATCTGATCTTACAAATGGGTTTGTTACTGATATGAGTGATCAGTAAGCAGTTATTAAAAATTAAGAATCACTTCTTAAGCTCATTAAAAGCCTGCTTTCCTGACCTAGAACATGTGTTCTCTGGGGATAAGTCACTCTAATTCCTGCTTGGCACACTTGTACCCTGAGGGTACCTATTTACCTCTCCAAGAACCACCCAAGAACCTCTCCCAGATCCATCAGCAATGCCACCCAGGCCCCAAGAAACATGCCCCAGGACAGAGCTTGATGCACTATGAATGAGAGCTGACTTCAGCCCACAGTGGGCAGATGCTGTGCCACCCCCTGTGCTGCACAACAGCCCATTTCCAGTCTGTTGCCGCTACCTGTGATGTGTGTAAATGCCAGGGGAGGTCACCAAGTATGACACTGCCTTTGCAGGCAGGTGGATCCTTTGGATATTTTCAGCCATGTTTCATCATCAAGGTTGGGATTCATCTCAACCCACTTTGAGTGTCTCTACAAATCAGGCGTAGGCTCTAGCTGGCTCAAAAAGACAGGCTTAGCCTATCCTCCGCAGTGAGACAGGAGCCTTCAGAGGACAATTTATGCCATCAAGACACCTTGCATGAGTGGCTCAGGCCAGACACCAGGTTTCAGCACAGAAAGCTGGGTGTGATCAGTCTCACACTTCTTGTTTCCTCAAGACCACAGCAAGAAAGTTGACTCTCAGGGAGTCACAACGTGACCATGTAGAGTCGCTGGTTATCTAGGCAGCCTGTAATGACCACGGCTTGGGCAACTGCTCCTTGTCTGAGCCAGACAGCCCGTGGACAAGGGATGCAATGACCACAACCTGGCTGGTGTCCCTGTGCAGTCACCCGTAAGCAAAGGAAGGTAACAGCATGGACTGCTGCACCGGATTTCAGGCACGTTCACTGAAATCCCCTGTCATAGCCCTGGGCTCCTTCCCAGGTTGAACAAGAGACTGCAAGAGACTGTAAAGACATCGCCACAGACCTATTTGGATGCTCTCAGGAGGTGTCTGCTTGCTTTGGGCACTGGGGGGGATGGCAAGGGACTTGGCTCCTAGCAAGCCCTGAGTATCCCAGTTGGATACCCTGGAGAAGCCAAAGAAAGTCACTCCCATTTATATAGCACTTACCTCTTTTCCTTCTGTGTGGAAACTGCAAATTGGCTAATTTAAGCATGGGCTCGTTGGAACTGGATGTGAGCCCTGGCTTTTTAGGAAATGAGAACGAGATGTTGATTTTCTTCTTCTTGGTTGCTTTCCTGTTCCTGCCGCTGTCCCCCATAGGATGCATCTGCATTTTGAGGGGTGACCATTTCTTCCTGGTGCTGGTCACAACGGCTCGGCTGGATTTCCTCCTGCTCTGCTGCACCCACAGCTTGCTAGCCGAGTTGACGTCTTTTGTGGGCACTTCACCACTCTGGTCCAGCTCCACAGTGGGCTTTGGGTTTTCACTTTTGACTTTTCTTTCTGCTGCTGTGTTGGGAGGAATAGGGTCTGGTGGTACAGCTGAAGAGAAGTCCACTTTACAATCAGCCTCTGAATCGCAGCAAAGAGACTGAACAGCACCAGTCAAACATCCTAAGGCAGCTGACATTTCCAGAGTATAGCTGCTGGGATCGGAGAAATAACGCTGCAGCTGGGAGAAGGACAGCTCTGAGCATTTTTTGAAGGGATTAGTACATTCACCCTCAGTTGGTGAGGGGAGAGAAGAAAGGGGAACTTCGCTGGTTTGGCCAGAGGTAGGCTGTGGATTTTGATGAAGCTTCGTGTATTCCTGGAAGTGCTGTTTGATACATATGCTGGTACTGACTGTGTCCCTCCATGAAGAATTAGTGGCTTTTTGTAAGGCATAACGAAGTCCAGGCAAAACTGAGGCTATTTTTAATGAGATGTCACTATTATCACTATCTTCCTTTTCATCTTTTGGATCGTGCTTTTCAACTGCAAAAGCAAAAGAACAGAATTTTACTCATACTAAAAAAGGACTAAATTCCCCAAATCACCTCACTGTTACATGCTAAGAGAACATGAAAGCTATGAAAAAGCCCCAGAAGCCAACCTACAAAAAGCTAGCCTCAGGGGCAATGTCCTGGTTTGATGGATGCTTGTAACTGCTAAATGTAAAAAAAAGAATTGCATGTGGGAGTCAAAAGTGGATTAAACTAAGATGAAAGACTGCTGTTGTATCAACTAGCCCCACTCGCAGGAAATTATAGGGTGAGATCGCACACGTAGAAGTCTAAGTCCCTTCACTCCAGCAATTCTAGCTAAATCCAACATTTAGTACAGTCAGAGCTCTGAAAGTACATGGAATTTCTTGGGTTTTAAATCTGTTTAAATTTAGGGTTGTCCATGCAGGATGTTTAGACTAGCACCATTTTCAGATCCTGTTCATATGCAAGTTTCAGCAGCTCCATCGCTACCTGCTGTCAGTGTGGGTGGACACGCTTCACATGAAGACACATCAGTGCACTGGAGTGAGATGGGGAACACAGACTGACCCGAGCAGACGTGGGGATTATATAAATAAATAACATGAAACATTGGGTGATTTTCTAAAGATGGAGGACTGATGCTATTGAAAACAGCTGGCGTTTCTGTTTTCAGCTTTTTCAGGACTAAACACACAGCATACCTAACTGCCACGTACAGTGCACAGTATCATAAAAGTTTAGCTCCCAACAGGCATCAACATGAACAAATCCCAAGGCTTGACAGTGCCCACTTTTGCAGATGTCACCGTGGAAGTAGGCTCTGCTTGGCACAGCAGCATCCTCTCGGTGCCTGGAAATGCCTGGAGAGTCGGTGTGATAGGCAGAGCCTGTTGGCGGAGCTCCCTTTCCACGCAAGCCAGACTTATCTGGCTTCATCCGCTGCAACCCAGCAGCCTGGTGCTGGTGCTTTGCACCCGCAGGTTTGGCCCATCTGCATGTTATGATCATCTGAGGTTTCTTTTGGCTGCAGGGCCAGGCCGACAACCCCAGTGCCTTTCCCCATCACATCTCTTCACAGCAAGGCAAAGGCGTTTCTCTTTCC
>NW_009647856.1:12314908-12340218 GCF_000708025.1 Charadrius vociferus | reverse complement strand
AGATGTGTGATTTTCTTCGCCTCTTGGCCCTGCCTTGCACTGGCAATGCTGGTCCTTGTTACCGGCAAGCCCAGGCGTCCCCGCAAACCAACTCCCAGCTGCCTGCCTCCGCCGCTGGCTCAGGAACGCTGCGGCACGTCTGCACAGCGGGCTTGTTATGCCTGCCCTACATTCCTCCCGACGGCTGTCTGGACAGGAAGGGAACAGATTCAGAAGCCGCTTGTTTTGAAACGGGAAACATTATTCATGCTTTGAGTCTGTGCTGAATGACTTCAAATGCGTCCGTCCTTCACCCTCCTTTTCTCTTTGCGCCTCCCCTGCAGTCTTCGGTGACCATCCCTTTTCAATCCCAAATCCCTGCACAATTCTGCTTATCTTCATAGGAAGGAGAAGCTCCAAAGCAAAAAGGGTTTCTAACCTCAGTGAGAAGAGGTCTCTGAGCCAGGGGACAGTCAGGGCTGGCTGGGGTAACATCGCTCACGTAGGCAGAACGGGAAAGCACGTGCAGGAGTCCTGCCGGCACCAGAGGGAAGACATCTGGAAGGCATCAACGCTCAGATCGTGTCACGCAACAACGTGGAGGGTTTGCTCAATGTTATTCTCTCCCCCTGCCTCTGTGCTTTGCTGCCAGCTACTCTCCAGTTGCCCAGGCTTTGCCTCCTCTTTAGCATCAACACCAGCCGCAGGCCACGTCTGCTACAGCCCCAAACCTTCCTACAAACTGGCTGCTTGCACCATCATCATCCCAGAATACTCCTTATGCCTGGTGCCCTCTCCTGTCTCCACCACCTTCTTCCACAATAACCCTCCTGAAGATAAATACCTCCTTGCCCTGTTCCCCTCTCCCTCAGCGCACAGTGCTTGCAGTCAGTCTTGCAGGAATACACCCCTCTGCTCTGGAGGGTATTTTCTGCCTGTTGCAGGGGTGGTCAGCAAGATCTCGATATCTGGGTGGTCAGTTCCCACCTCCAGTCTGGTCTCCGGGCATTCTTTCTCTTCACCTCCCTTCAGGCATCACAGCAAGAACCTGATCCCAGGTTTCACCTGGCATTTTGGATCTTTGGTCTGCCTCAGGAGGAGCTTGGCTCTTTCCTATGCCTGGAAAGAAAACTAGTAAAGTTGCCATGCTAACACAGCCACCAGCAGCACATGCTTAACGTTAGGCTGACTGAATTCAGTCATCAAAGGCATTCGCACCCCGCACTGCCAAGTCACCATCACGTCTTCACCCGACTTACAAGCCCACTTCGTATGCGGATCCTGAAGGAGAAAGTTTGTAGCTGGAAGTTAAACACCAAAAAGGACAAAGCAATCCATGCTCAGATGTGCTGGTAGGTCCTGTCGGCTCTTCTGCCGATTTTATCTTCCGGGGAGGAGAGATGGGCATGTCCTGTGCAGCTCTGTCAGCAATGCCAGCCATCAGTCACACAGAGGCGGACTGAAATACCAGTGTGCGCTGGCATAAACAGTCTCTTGGCTTGTCCCTAGGATGACTCAACAAAAAGCAAGCCAGAAGTTACGCAGAGCAAAAGGCCCCTGTTTATATGTTGCTTGGGGATCTGCAAGGCTAGAAGTAGTAATGGTGGAGTGCATGCAATGAGAGGCGCGCGGATAAAGCTGTCCGGGGGAAGCAGAGCAGTAACTCTCTTTATGTCCACAAGAGAAAATTGTAGTGTGAGTATTTCCACATAGACAGTGCAGTATAAAGCCAACAGGTACAGAGAAAATTGGAGGCAAATGCAACAGATGTTGAAGCTCATTCTTATTTCAAGATCTGCGGTTCAAACTGTGCAATCTGTATTTTGTCTTATTTAGTGCCTCCGTGTTTGTTCTGCATGAAAAGAAGCATGTTTGGGGGCTGCAAACTGTGTGGATTCACCTCTCAGGTCCGAGAGCTGTGACTCACCTTGATGGCAGCAAAGAATGGCGGCGGCTCTGCCCAACACCACCTCCCTCCCTCCCCCGTCACGCACCCTGACTGGTCATCACGGCTCCGCTATCAGCTTTTACAGATCCTGCAGCAGAGAAGCTGCACAACACAGCTGAGCCTCCAAACCCCTGCTGCTCTTCAGAGAGTAATGACCCTTCTCCATCTCTCCTCCCCCTGCCCACATCAGCAGCAACCTTTTACGGAGCCCATTTCACTTGTTATCTCAGCAGAAAACAATTCACTTCTTTTTTTTTTAGGGCAGGCTGTTTTCCTGCCCTAAATCACATCAGCTCCACGCAGGGTCCAGCAAATGCCTTGTGTCGTTTTGCCCCCTGAGCACAGCTCCAGAGCACTTTAGGGACATGAGCCAGGCTCTGCAGGAGTCAGACTCCCATGCGTACACATAAGACAGTTCAGGGAGTGGATGCTGCTGAAAACCAACCGAGAGGGAGAAAAGTAATTATTTTTCACTCACATCAACTTCTTGCAAAGGGGCAAGGGTGTGCAGCGAAGGGGAGAGACATGGACCTGGTCTAGCTCAGCTTAAAATGCAGCATAGTTAGAGCTGAGACTTTTCTCTCAACACCCTTTGCACTAAAGCTGTACGTGGTTCTGAGCAGATAAATCAGTTTTTCTAGAGGAATGTGTCCGTGAGGACCTTCTGGTGAGGATCCCACACCCAAAACACAGTGTCCAAAGCCAGCAAAGGGAACCTCCCTACCTTTCGGGCACACCAACCGAGACGAGGTGAACAGGAACAGGGCCAGGAGGCTGACGGGCTCCTTGGGGTCAAACCCTATGAAAGAAAGCAACGGGTTTTGTTTAGACTGAGGGTGCCCACCCTCCGTTTCTAAAACAGAGCAGGATGTTTAAGCACAGATACTAGTTACTACGTAGCCATGTCTTACCATCATCTCGTGCCAAGGCAGAGGACGTGAGGAGGATAAGGACTCCTTGATCTTGTAAATATTTGATGATTGCCTACAACAAACCCGTACAGAGTTAGAGCAACCATTCCCTTTCCTCCTTAGCACACTTTATATCAATCAGCATGACTGTCAACAAGCCCTGATTGCCGGTGAATGTGTGCCAACACCACCAGCTCATTCCCTGTTGAGAACACTGTTCGTTTCATGCCACTTGGGTCAAGTGGGACCTGTAACCAGAAACATTCCATTTATGTTGTTGTTCAGCTCTCAACTTCCTCCCACCTGGTTCCTTAAAAAATAAATATGCTTAGCCAAACTAGCTGTAATTAATGAACAAGGTTAATAATTTTAGTCCCTTCAGTTCAAAAGCATCTCAGCCAGGAATTGCTTTCCGCAGCCGCAGGGGAAGGTTTTCCCAGCAGGGAAAGAAAAGCATCTGACAAAACAAAATCTACTGTTCCAGCCACAAGCCTGACTGAAGTTCAGGCCATGCAGCTTGCTTATTAGCAGCATCAGTATCAATGAATATGCGAAAAAAAATTTGCTGAGTCTAAGCGATGCCTGCGACTCTGTCTCAGAGCTGGATGACCGCATGTCTAAAAAGATACGTGCTCTTATCGAGGCTTTTCATGTGTTTGGGTGTTGCTTGATGCCTCATCACAGAGCTTGGCTTGGACTGCCTTTACCTCCGTGGGGACACCCATTTGGATCTCTTTCTTCCATGCAGACACATCTTTTCTGGAAACCTACAGGAACTGAATAACCCTAGGGCTTCTAATGCTCTGTGAAACTTCACTGATCTCATTCACTACATTCAGACATAACAGAGGATTGGATTAACGCCCACAGCCTCATTTCTCCAGGACAACAGAACAACTTTGGAAATGCTGAACAATTTCAGTGTAATATTCACTATTCAGAACAGTAGCTCCTTGCTTTGGTTGTCTCAAGCCAGCAGAGCAGAAGGGATAAGAGCCAGCATCTCTGCTGCATAAATCCAGCTCAATGAAATAGCTGTGATTTCTCATCAACCAGACGATTTTCAGGCAGGTGATTAAGATTGTCTTTGCTAACCCCCTTTTTTCCTTCTCGTGTTGTTACCAATAAAAAGATAGTTTAATCAATACTTTAGGGAGTCCGAGTGCTTTTCTTACAGGGACCCACAACAAACACTTGCTCTGTTACGCTACATATGGGAAGCTGCACATCGGTGGGCAGCTCTTCAGCAGCGCCACACAGCAACAGCGCTTCCAGGCAGTTCATGGGCTGCTGCCAGCTTATAGTGGGGGGAGGACATGCCCAGCCAGCTGCAAGTTTGTGGCCACGAATCTACAACCCTGAATCTACAGGAAGCATCAGATGTGAGAGAGCAACTAGGAACATCAAAGCCAAACCCAACTGAATCACAAATCCCAGCAGAGATGCAGGTGCCATGCTCCACAGGGGTGAGGTTTATCCCTTGGAGTCATAAGGAGATGTGACAATCACACTGGGAACAAGACGACACCAGCGTGCTGGAAAAAAGCCCTATCAGATAATATATCACAAGGGAAATTCCCCTTTAAAATAAGGATAAATCTCAACACCTTTGGGGCTCCCAGAAGCCCATGAGGTTTTGGTGGTGTAACTGTGAGTATCTAGCTGAGCGGGAGCTATTTTTCAGCCACAAAGGAGAAAGACAGGCACGTGACAGTTTATGTCTTTTGCTTAGTAATAATCATTTTGGCATTTGAAGACTTTGCTTCTTGTTTCTTAATATATAAGATCCCCTCGCAGTCCTTATCCACCATACTGTTTGCAATGCAAGGGGGAAAATCATTAATAAAGACAATAAAATAATGTCAACTGGCGTAAACATAGCCAAAGAGGAGGTTTGCCTGGTGTAATGCCTTCTGCTCATCAGGGCACGGTCACCCTAGGAATCAGCTGCCAGCTCATAGTGGGTAATCTTCAGTTAACAGTTTATATACAGAAAGACTATGTTTGAGAATAAGAAAGCAGGAAAATAAAGCAGGCAAATTAATTCCATTTTGCATTAGTTCGGAATCTGTGCATAATGTTACCAGAAGTTTCAAGAGATCATTTAAAAGGCCACTTTCCTCCCAGAAAGACAGTATTTTAAAATACTTACCAAGTCTTTTTCCTTTAGATTTTCTACTAACTCATCCATTTTATACTGATCCTTATTCGATATTTCTACTTCATACAGACTGAAGTAAACACCCTGAAAGCAGACTGCAGACAAATAACAGAGAATTTGATGTTGAAATAGTGCCTCTTGCATGAACTCCAAGCAAACAAATGCTCTCGTACCAGGAAGATGGGTGTGCAATTGGTGGAAGCACTGGATTTAAAAAGAACTTATCAAGATTTCCTAAGTAGGTACATGTGTTCTTATCACAGTGAGCTTCCTCTTCAACCCATGGTTCACAGGAGATGTTTTCTATCTTAACTCTGCAGCTAACAAAAGCAATTTAAACAATGCTGTGTGCTTTAACAGAGCCTTTCAGAGGGAAATACCTCATTCTAATATGCCATACGCTCCTCTGCTATGGAATATCCTTATTCTGCACTCTGATCTCCAAGGGAGTTTAACAAAGGCAAGATCTTGGTCCCACATTACCTCTCCCGAATCTCGCAGCAAAATTCTTCTGTTCATGTATTTCCTCTCTTTCACCAGCTGACTGTAAGACTGTGGCTCCACAGCATCTTCATCAAGTGTTGCTGTGGCCTCCCCCGACTTCTCCTGCTTCCTTCCCTGCCCTGGCGCTATTCTGTGTCCATCTGCACTGTGAGCTGAATGCTAACCCCCAAAACAGGCTGGCTGTCAGCCAGTCCGATCAGTGCCCCGACCCAGTTCAACAGAGCTGATACACAGATGGGAGGCAACGCTGCAGCAGTCCACACTTATTTTGGTGCAAACTGACACAGAGATGCACCTGGAGCTTCTGCAAATCACATCCAGAGCTCTCCATGTGCAACCTGCGGTATCCGTGTCAATAATTGCGTGTCCACTGCATTGCATAGTCACATACAGCTATAACCTGAGGGCTGAAAGCTGCCAGGCTCACCAAAACTCTAACCTAAAAAGCAATCAGCAGTATGAACCCCAAAGTGTAATTAGACACAGGTCCCCTCCTCCCCACCCTGCACTGACCAGGACAGAGCGTGGTTGACTATAAGCAAACGGGGTCTTTTAGCACCACTAAGGGGATGGTAGAGCCTTCTCTCCCTTCCCCAAATTTGTACTTTTATTTGCTGATTGCTGAGCATTCCCTGCCTCTCCTCAAGGTTTCTGGAGTCCTCTCCTCTCTCACGCTGCCATTCACTCTCACTGTCAGTCCCCCTGAAGTGACAAGTAGCTCACCCGTAACCCAAAGCTGCTGCAGGCAGCCACATCTTTTCTGGCTTTGGCTGGCAGTTACCCCCATCCACCCAGATGCAGGAGACACTGCGTCAGACCCCAAGAGGTGGAGTGCCCCATGTAAGAATGGGAAAGTTTGTCTCCCTGCATTTGCTCTCAGTTGCACCGTGTGTGGCACCTCGCAGGATGGGAGCACAGGTCTCAAAACAGCATCTCCCACCCTGCCCTCTCTGAGAAACGGGCTGATTAAAGGGCTGCTTTGAGAAGAGGATTATATCACACCAGGAGACCACAGGAAATGTGGACAGGAAAACATCCCTGTGCTGCCTTGGCATTTTTCCTCACTTATCTACAATCTGCCACCCTTCAAGACAGGACCCAGTGCTACGCGGTCCTGAGCTCTGACACCCTCCCCAAATGCAATTCCTATGGCACAGCACAAGTAAATGTTACCCATCACACTGGCGGGTTTTGCACGCACCTTCATTCTCAATGTAATTTCTTTTCCCAAATGCAGCTTCTGGTAGCTTTTTCTTCAAGTCAGACAAACCCATGACATGGTTAACGTCCAGGTTCGGAGGCCTGTGGGGATAAAGCAGCTGAAGGTGAGATCACAAGCATAAAAGGCTCCCAGAATTAAGCATAGCAAAGAGCCCCGGTTGCCCTGTCACTGTGAAACCAGAGAAAGCAGTTCTGGAGAAGGTTGGAGAAGGCACAGCTTGCCTAGCACGTAGCCGATTTGAGGATCCTGTTTGAAAACACCTCCAAACGCTGATATTGGTGGCTGTGTTACTGGCTGTCACCAGCTGTTTCAAATTGCTGCCTGCTGGTTGGCTTCTGACTACTGAAAATTTTAAATATCTTATTTTTTTGAATGCTAGTTACCTCAATAATTTATTTGCCATCGTGCCGATCTGTAAACACAGCTGGCTGCTCGTACATGCACCATCAGGAAGCCCACTTTTCACAAGGAGAAAAATCCCAAGCAGGAATAATTGATTTGGAATAAACATCCCAAAGCAGCTAACAAAAAGAGATGACAAAGTACAGCTGTTTCCAGCTGCAGTTCAGGGCCTGATCTCATGTCATTATCCAGCTGTTGCTGTGACACTGCACTGCTGGCTGCCCAACACCACTTTCCTGACACTGATGCTTGCTCCGATGGTGCAGGCGGAAAGATGCAAGAAGATGCTGATCAATGAAGGGATGGGGCAGGAGAGAAAAAAATGGCTTTTGCTGTACACAGACAGCAAAAGGCGATCCCAAAACAATCCACAAGAGTGGCTGTAATGCTTCGCACTCCACCAATTGCACAGAAAGAATAGAAAAGGGCAACTTACAGCTGAGCTGGAATCGTGGAGCTGTATGGGGTCCTCAGGGCGATGTTGCACAAAAGCTGGCCCTGGATGGACAGCTGCCCCCTCCATGGACAGTACAATGCTACAGGCAAAAGGGAGAACAGCTCAGGGAAAGCAGGAGAGAAGAGGAGAACAAATAGAGAAAGGTACATTTATAAAACAAAACCAACCACCAAATGCTCCTACCTTTGTGATTAAGCTCAGGTCTAGAGAAAAGGGAGAGAAAAAGGAACATTTAGCAATGGGAAAAGGAAAAACAGCTCACAAAAGTGACCAGGAATTTTGAAACAACAGCAAGTTGCTTACAGGCTCTCTATTGCTAAGACGGGCATTTCCTTCGGCTCCCTATACTGGCAGGCGATGACTATGTACGGGCAGATCTGCCTGGGCCGCTCGGCAGTGCTGCCACCGGACACTTCATACACGTAATACTGGGGTGAGAAGGGAAACACAGATGAAAAAAACAAGGTGAGGAATGAGCGAGGCACCCAGGCCAGCGCTGTGCTCCCCTGCGGCTCACAAGTGAGCTGTCTGCACAGTCCTGTTGCAAACCTATACCTGGCTCTGCTCGAAGGCCTGGCAGTGGCTGGTCTTTGACGGTACGTTGTTTCTGCTCAAGGCGACGTGGCAGTCATAGCCGGGAGATGGGCAGGTATAGCTGGTTGTGTAATTCTCAGATACCACCTTGACCTTCCCCTGTGTCAGAAAATTTTACAAAAAAAAAATAATAAAATACACATAACCGTTCGCAGAAACTTATTTGGAAAGACCACAGTCTTTCCTTTTTTTTGTTTTTTTTTCTCCCCCCCTCCTTTTTCCCAAAGACAGCGTTGCTGGCAACCCACACTCCCCACCACTGTGAGGGGGTTGTGTGTGTTTGTGTCCTTCCAAACATGAGGGCCTGACTTGGCTGAGTCCGGCATGGCAGACAAATCTGCACTGCTCAGGAGAGCAAATGGGAGCAGCATGTTTTGGTGTCAGCTACAGAGAGCAGTAGCCAGTGGAGAGGGGAGAAAGGGGCTAACCCCATGGAGGAAAGGAATGGGGCTGTGATCTGAGACACCTTAGGGCTTCCCCCTCAAACTCCCAAAACACACAAGAGTCCAGGGAAAAAGGTAACCCCATGGGGAATTTCTGATCTCAGTGGTGGAATTTGGAAGGTCCTCTGCATCCTCTGCCGCCCTGCAGGCCACCAGTCAAGCCCAGTTGGTCTCTTGCTTTCTAACCTGACACGTCCCATAGTAAAAAATCCTGATGAGCTCTCAACAGAGCTGATTTTACACTCCACCACAGTTATGGGCAGCAATGTCTTCTTGAAAACTGCCTGCATTGCATAGTGACTTCTGAAAACCATCCCACATAAAAAGAAAAAGACTTGCATTTTACCTTAATTAGCTTACAAATGACAATATAGCCTGATTTTCCATGATACCAGGGTCTCGGATGAAGATAGTCTGCATACTTGGAAATATAAACCCCTGTGAAAACAAAGCAATGCAAGATAATGTGAATCGTCTGTTGAGTAAAGCTGATTGCAAAAAAAGACCTGTAAAGACGACACTCCTTGGGGCAATGGGAATCTCTGCAGAGTCAGTGCTGCAAATGAGAGTAGCACTGTCTGCTACAAAAACAGTGAGATTCTTTCTGACTCTTCCTTTTTTTGACTGCTGGTATGGAACAGCATTGTATGTTTCGGGGTCAGCTCTAGCAAAGGAGTTAACTTGGGTTTCTCCTGGGTAGCCCAGCTAACATCAGTTTTGTGCACACTATGTGAAAACATATCGAGCAAGGGCTTGTCTCTTACAGGAAGATCTGGTGAAGGGCTTTCGGGTCAGACTGCAAAGCGAGGCAGGAACTTTGTTCAATTTGAAGTCACACAAAGGCAACGTGGATGTTTATACGTGGGAACACGGACCGCAGGGGCACGGGAGCAGGCCCATGGCATGGCACAGACCATTCCAGGCTGCTTCCTTTGCTTATGTCCCTTCAGTGTCCCAGAAACCAACATAAACCTTCTACCCTGTGAGAAAGCCCACTCTGACACGGTTTATTCCCATCCCTTCTCCATGCCCAGGGCATATCACATGTTGATTTATTGTGGGGTGGGGGAGTTGGGTCTTCCCTCCTGCTTGAAGTTTGTAGACTAGATGGGTAGAGAATTACATGGGGAGGAAAAAGGGACTGGGCAGGGGAAGGGCTACGAAGAGACACACCATAATATTCATCTCAGTCCACCAGTACTAAGATATACACCCAGATAAATAACCAGTTCTCGCTTGGTTTTGCATTCACTGCCATTAACTGTTGAATAGTTAGGTGTCTTGGCCTGGCAAGACTCATTGCGTGAGCACTGGGACACATTCTGTTTCTGACAGAAGGATTTCTTTGAGTAACACATCCCACACTTCACGTCTTGAGGCCCCAGAGCTTTGGGCAATGAACAAGCACAGTCTGAAAAGGGCTTTGACATGGCAAGATCTGCTCTGGTTATTAACAAGACTGGTGGCAAAAGCTCAGCAAATGGACTCTGAAGAGCAAACCGGTGGGGAGAGCTGCCAAAAAGCCACTTTGGTGACAAAGGTTGTTATTAACAAGGGAGAAAAAGCCTGAAACAGAGAGGTGAGGAGACAATAACATTGCCTGGGGAATATCCCATCCTCATCTGGTTGAGGGGGTAGAAGGAAAACACTACTGCTTGCTTGATCCAAACAAATGCAGCTTCCCATGTAGGAAACACAGGCATTTCTGTGGATCTTTGCAATAAATAACAAGGGAGTACCAGGAGTCTGTTTGGGCTTTTGCTTTTGTTTTTAAAGGAGTCAATATCCCCACAACAGTGAACAGGTCTCTTGGTCCTCTGAATGGAAATCTTACCTTTTGCTGGGTCACCAAGCATGGAAATAGAACTGCTGTTTACACGGAGGCCTGTCTGACACACCTCTTTTGCCTTCAAAAGAAGAGACAGCCTCTTTTACCATCTATTTTCAAAGATAAGGGACAAAGCTACTGAAATCTGTATCACAACAGTTGGCAAAATACTTGCAACAGGCAAATGCGCTGCAAGTCAATTATAGATCGTTACAGTCCCAGAACACCCATGGTATAAAGAAAACGAAACACAATGTCCACAGGAAGAACCAACAGGAAGCAAATTTGTTGTTTCAGACACTAAATACCTGTATTTATCAAGTGTTGTTACAAGCACTTCAGTGGAAGCAAAAGCTTAGAAAAATTTGGAAAAAATCCAGCATCTCCAGAAACCACTGCAAACACAAGGCTGGACTTCGCACTTTCTTTATCTGCATAGGCAATTTGCCGAAAAGTAAATACAACAGGGCTGGCCTGAAAGCAAAGGCTATTTGCTACTGTGTGCTTACTCCTCCATAGACACAACCACTACCTTGGGAGCATCTCACTGGCTTTGATTTAATCCACATCCAAAGCAGATTCATCAAAGTGTGCAAAGTCCAAATATATATTGACCAAAGTGTGACAACAGGAGCAGTTTGAATTCATTATGGGTGAGAAATAAAAGCAAATCAGTCAGACTGTAATCAGTCCCTTTGTAAGAAACATGGGGCACTCATCACACCTAACTTTTGCCTCCTAAAAGGCAAGTTTCTAGCTTAGACTAGCCAGCTAGACTTTTCCTCTGAACAACAGAGAGAAAGGCACCTCCAGAGAGAGATTTAGCCCAAGGATTTTAGATGCCTGCATTAAAGGAGGTACAGCTGTCCTCTGGAGAGCTCCCTCTTTCCTAGGGTCTGCACAAGGAGCTCCGTCGCTTGGGACAGACTGTGCCAAATTTCAAACAGCCCAAACGAAGCAGGACAATTCCTGAACCTGAACCATAACTGGAAGTGGTTTATTTTGCTGTAGCTCAATCCAAACGGAACAGAACTAAACTGCATACAGGCCACTGTCATCCCGAACAAAACCATCTCCACAGTGATTTAGCATGGCATCATTAAATCATGTTGAAAGTGAATTCCCACTAGATTCCCTGAGCATCCTTGCATAGACAAACTCCTGTCAAAATCAAAAGCATCCTTGTGAAACACTGGCAGGAATAACTTTCTCAATAGCTCTGTCAAGCTTGCTCTCCACCTAGCTGGCAAAACCAAAGGAATGCGCCCCAAACCACCTGGCAAACTCCTGCCTTCTGTCACAAAGGCGCTTTTCTCTTCTAAGTGTACCTGAAAGGTTTCACCTGCCTGAACTTGACCGTAAATGCACTGGGACAAAGGAAGACTCCTTCTATCTCCCTGCAGAGGACCAAGGAGGCAGCCAAATCTCAAACAGTAATTGACCAGAGATATGAAAATTAAGATCCATCACTAAAGCCTCCCAGGAGCTGCTTTCAGAACTTGCTCTGGACTATTTATATAGTAGCAATTGCACTGGTAACTGGGGTACAGAGAGCCAGGACACTTCAGTCAACAGATTTGCTGGGCTTTGGTGGGACGGAGCACATGTGCAGGCATCAAACTTCTTAAGCTGAATAATCATTTCAGGTTACCTCTTCTTCATTCTCAAACAGGAGAAATGCAAAGGTCTCCTCCAGCTCCTCCTGGCTGTACCCGGCCGCTTCCTTTGCTTGGGCAAAATCTTTAAGCTGCAGAAGACACAACGCTTTGGTTTAGTCTGTTCATGCCAAAGCCAAGTGATATACGTTCATGGTGCGAGCACAGCGTGCCACAAGTACCTCCAGTCGTGGTCAGTATGGGGCAGCTGGCAGCACATCATTCCTTCCCCCAGGCACATGTACACCCAATCTCCCACCACAAGGCCCCCAATCTGTGCAGCTGTCTGCCCATCTGTCTCTGCCTTTGATCCCAGCAGAACTTGTCCAATGTCCTCCAAGGGACAGCAGACACCATCCAGCCCCGCAGTGTCATGCTGGGCTCATCCCAGGGAAGTCCAGCCTTATTCCACCTTGCCCCTCTTGCCACACATTGTTGGCTACCAGGGAGCTTGTTTCACCGAGCAGCATGCGGGCTGGTGGAGCATCACATTTAGTAGCCAACTATGACCATCAGAAAACATGGAGAAGATGCCTACAAAGGGGGGACACTTGGAGGCACCCCTCTTTTTCTCTCTCCACTGATGAGGAAAGCCTAGATTATTTGACTAGGGGGCAGGTGCTATCATGTGACTACAGCTCAAAGGGTCTGGCTACAGCTAAATAACACATTACTCCAATTTCTTTTGTCTGATAATCAAAGCAGAGCACGTTCTCTGTCCAGACAGGGAGAACATCATGGGAGCAAACAGAGCGGGGTCTGAGTCCATGGTGTTTTGGGGCTTTAATAAAAGAAGCTGTAGAAGGATGGGATTTTTTAAACAGGGTTAGAAGATAAGAAAACGATCTCATCACTGTTTTTGCTTATTTGGCTTTAGAACTCACAGGCAAATCAACAAATGACTTGATATCTGCTTTCCCAGTTTTTGTCTAGCTCCACAGTGACGATTCCAGATTTAGGCTGCCAAATTGTCCAAGCACTATTTAATTCATGAAAACAAGCAAACTGGTCATGTCCAGTGCCCAGAGGAGACAGCCTGTCCTCCATGCCAATAACAGTGAGACTGTGGGGATAAAGGTATCTTAAAAGCGGTTTTGTACACAACCCAGTTAGCTGGAGAAAGGGAAACTGGGTTAAAACTGGTGCCTGCACAGGTGTAAGGGCAGACAAAAGAAATACCACCTGGAAATCTGCCTTGCTGTGAGTCAGCAGAAGTGCAGTAACATTAAAGCCCCTCTGCTAGGTACCAAAACAGGATTTCAACCTGCCCCGAAGGCCTGCTCCAGGAACTGCTGTTGAATGTTTGGCAACATTGGCTGAATGGACTTTTTGTTCCTGATCAGATTGGGAAGAAAGTAGTGCAAGAAAGCAAAGAAAAGGCTCCCTTCAGTCAGGAACTGTAAATGGGGCTCTAAGAAGCTGGAAGATCAGCCACGTGCTGCAAAGGAAAGACAGACTTGCCAATAAACCAGCATTCACAGACATCTGCAGCTCCCAAAGAAATGCCACCCCTTCCTGAGCTTCCAGCAACACCCTGCTCCCCCACCGGCCTTACCTCACTTAGAAAAACATCATTTTCCACCAGAATTGCCTGGCTGTACTGAAAACCGTCCTGAAATGTAGAGTCCAAGTAGGAGCTTTGCAGCACCGAAACCGCTGTCTGCAAAAGGGAACTTGACTCTTCCAACTCTGGATGAAAACCTGGAGGAAGAAAGCAAAAAGCAGGTACAAATATTAACTCTGGGCATCCCTAGATGAGTATGGGGCCTCAGCAGAGGCGGGTGGTAGCTGAGTGTGACTCACCACACATCGGCCTCATTTATCAAGCCCAGATCTCCACGGGAGCTCTACGGCTCCCACTGGGAGCAGCACCTCCCCTCCAGCCATGCAACCCCCAAGTCTTTGTCTGCAAGCTAAATCACCCTGCTGCAGGAGGAATCCCTCATAAACCCTTAAAGTTTTTCCTTTGCAACAGAGGAAAAAAAAAAAAGAAATTGTTAGCAACTGCTAGAAGCAAAGCCTCGTGGTAAATCAACTTTATGCTTTCTGAGCAGGTCAGAGTTTTCTCTTGTGCTGAAAAGTTCCTTAGGTTCATTGCAGGCTCTCTTAGGGTGTGAGTTGATGTCTGCACATAGGGAAAATCTCAGAGCATGCTCAGTTTCTCAGGATTATCTTACTATCAAGATCTTCAGGTCTTGGGTGAATGTGGTTTTCAATACCACAAGAGTAAACCTTCCTTCAAAGCCTCAATGGGCAGACCTTTCTCGAAGCCCAACTTGACATCTCCAAAGGAAAACTTCTCAGTAAAACGCTTCCCAACAGCATCCCACCAAGAAGAGGTCCCAAAGCAATTGACAAATTAAATACCGACACAGAAACAAAGAAAAGCCCTGCAGTATTTGTGCTCTTGCAACTGTTAAATTCCAAATATTAAATAAAGCAGCCACTTAGAAACACAGGAAATACTGGCCTCAGTATCTGTTGCACATTTAAAAACCTTTATTACTGGTGGTGATTCATGAGCTACGAGATTTCAAATCCCAAACAGAGTTTGCAACATAGACATATTGAAAAGGTTTATTTCTTCTGACCCATAAACCTTAGAAAATAAAGCAGTCATCTGTAAGGAAAGAAACGTAGAATCGCTGAACTCCATGCGAAGAGCAGGTTTTGCACGCTGGTTGCTCTTTAAGAAAAAACTCACCAAAATTTTTGAGAACAAATAGACAAGCTCTCATTTTAACCTCCAAAGCAGAAAGGCCCATGTTCCTTTGGTGATGAGCAAGATAGCATCTGTTGTCACTCTGCAACCTACTTGGGGTTTTGACTCCTATTTTTAAAGGGTAAGTTTTAATCGTTTTTTTCTTTTCCTCCCCTCAATTAAAAAGAAGAAGAAAAGACAGAATCATTTCCTATGTCACAAATCCTGTTATTCCTCTCAAATTACTCAAGGCCAAAAAAAGACCTAGTACAAGGAACAGCAAAAATAACAGTTCAAATTGCATGTATTAGACTAATTTAGCTACACTGCTCTAAGCCAGTTCAGCCAGTCTGCACTGTGAGGCTTAACAGGAGAAGGGAGACAGCGTCTGCTTTGTGCCAAGAAAAAGACAAATCCGGACAAGTCAAAAAAGTGGGGGGAATCTAAAAATGATTCTAAGAAAAGAATGTATGGTTTGAACGGAAATTGGGAGCACAGACAGGAAAGTCTTTAAAGGCACTTTTGCCTCTCTTAATCTTGCTCTGGAGTCATTGGTACCCTCTTGTATTCACTTGCTAAACCTCCCACTTTCAGGTGGTGCCTCTGTGATCATTAGAGGCAGTAAAAAAGCAGGTGAACACAAGTTGGCTCTCACGCGCAGAAAAATGAAAAATAAAGAGGTCTTTCAGCTCCCTCTCAGTATTATTGTTTTCTCTCTTTGAACCTAATGAGGATAGGAAAGGATGTTAAGTTTGCTCTCTTTCTTCCTCACTTGTCTTTCATTTTGCTTTGTCTCTCTTGCATCCTGTGCATCTCAAAGAAGCAGTCAGGGAGTCCAGACTCCCCACAGAAATCAGATCAGGGAATTATGTCCCAGCTCACAGTTCTTCTCAAAGGCTTAGACCAAACAGAACATCCCTTTTTGCTTCTTGCTGGAGCACCACAACACTTGTGTCCGGAGTCATCCTCCGAGGAGAGAGAGCCCTGTCCTCAGCATCTTCTCCACCAGCCTAAACAAGCCCAGCTCCTTCAGCTGCTCCTCACGGTCCCAGAAGCACAGGACCGCAGTGGGTGCTATTTAATTTCACAGCTACTGCTCCAAACCACCTCACTTTTCAGGGTGTGATATTCTGCTCTTCCTACCTCACAACTCTGCATCATTGAGAAGTTTGGGGCCTTGATGCATGAGAAAGGCCATGTCTGAATGCGCAAGCTGGGAGCTAGTCGTGAGTTTCCACGCTGAGCATGTGAGACACTGAGTTGGCAGAGAGATGACAGGGTTAAAAAGCCCACGGGTGAAGAACACATATTGAGTTTGACAGGTGTTAAACCAGCAAAAGCATTGGATATTTAGTATCTTTCAGGGGTAAAAGCTAAAGGCTTTTTTTTTAAATAATAAAAAAAAAAGCTCAGAAGCTCTTGGGAATGCAACATAAACAGCAATTTATGAGATAACAACTCAAATTTTTGTTCCTCCCTGCAAGTTCAGCTACAGTGTAAAAATGAAAGTCCAAAAGCGGGAAAAAAAAGTTGCCATAGTAATACATAAATACATGATATGAAACAATCATAGACCGTGGCACCAAGTGCAGCAGCTTGCTGTGACCCTCATCTCCCCTTTCAGATTTAGTAGGCTCCATCAGATCTGTTCCCACTCTAAGGAAGAGTCTGCACTCACACAAATACACAGAAAACCCTGACACATGCAGCTTTCATTTGCAGAAGCACAAGGCCCTTGACAGTCTCTGCGCAGGCTGCGAGGAGGCGAAAGTGAAAGTGCCCAAACCAGAAGTAAAAGTGAAAGTGGCTGTTCCCCTCTGAGCAGCGTGGACATGCCACTACCACCACGCAGCATCCTCAGGGTGTACGGGACCGATTTCTTGCACTGGGTGGGTCGGACAGCAAAGACGCATCGCAGGACCGATGGCTGGGGGAGAGCTGGAGAAACCCAGCATGGGTCTGCACCGGCACAGTCCAGCTGAACCCACAGTGGTTGTTATCCATGCCCTGAAATCCTTGGGGAGGGGAACTCACAGAATGTCCTGATGATTTCCTACCCTGACAGCAAAGGAGAAAAACCAGTCACCTCTGCAGCTATTAACATCAGTTGTCAACACTGCACGTAAAGCTGATCTTTCCCTCGTGCTGTGGCTGTGCAGAAGTCATCCTCCAAGAGCCTTGCATTCCTTGGAAGGCTTCTAACCTACTCCTTCCTCCTCCTTTTCTAGACTGAAAGCCAGCTCCTTTGACCTCTCCTCCCTGATTGCACCTGTAAATGTCTCGACATGCCCTGTTCTGTCCTCTGCAAAGCGTTGGCTAAAGCCAGCCTGCAGGGACATGCCCCACCGGCAGACACGCATGGTTCATACGCCTCCCAGGAGCTGCATGTCTTTGCTCCCCTTTCCAATTCAGGGTTCCTGCAGGTGCTGGATGCCTGTCAGGAGGGCCAGCCGAGGCCAAGAGACATACTTCCCCCAAAACAGGATCCTCTTTTGGCTCATTCATTTTCATGAGACCTTTGGATGGCCTCACCACGCAGAGACTTCCAATGTCAGTCCAGGAGGAAAACCCATGGCTTTCAAACCACTTACTTGTGCAGACTTGTACAGAGAAACAGGTTTGCTTTTCTTCCCCCGTCTTTTTCACCTTAAAATTTTAGTAGCACTTGCTGCAGACACTTGAATGCTGTCAAATCTCCAAAAGTCTGCAAGCCAGCGTGATCGATGCACGCTGAACAGAGCCACACTGCTCACCTACAGGCCTTCTGACTTGTCCTCGGTACAGCTGCTCCTCCACGGTCCCTTCCCAAAGCCCTTCTCCATCTTGCCTCTCTTCAACCAGGATTTCCTCCGTTTTCCTGGCTTGGTCCCATCGTTAGTATGAGCTTTAACAGCAGGCATCACTGGCAGTGTCAGTTCTGGCACCACCACGTGCCACTTTGTACTGTCAACAGTTCATGTACCACAAGCTGAGACTCCTTAAGATTGGCTCTGCTGAAGTCCAGTTTCTCTCTTTCTTTTACAATCTCCCACAGTGATTTTGCAGCTCTCACTCTTTAGTTTTACTTTCTAATAATTTCTAACACCAGTAATTACTACAACAACGATACGAACTGTCCCTTTTAACTCTGCGTTGTAAAACCCACAGTACTACATGCTTGACAAGCTATTTACCTGCAAATTTCTTTTACTGCATCCAGCTCTAGGGCCCTCAGCACAGGAGAGACGTGGACCTGGTGGAGCGGGGCCAGAGGAGGCCACCAAGATGCTGGGAGGGCTGGAGCCTCTCTGCTGGGAGGACAGGCTGGGAGAGTTGGGGTTGTTCAGCCTGGAGAAGAGAAGGCTCTGGCGAGACCGTTTTGTGGCCTTTCAGTACTTAAAGGGGGCCTACAGGAAAGACGGGGACAAACTTTTTAGCAGGGCCTGTTGCAATAGTACAAGGGGTAATGGTTTTAAACTAAAAGAGGGGAGATTCAGACAAGATATAAGGAAGAAATTTTTTATGCTGAGGGTGGTGAAACCATGGCCAAGGTTGCCCAGAGAGGTGGTATATGCCCCATCCCTGGAAACGTTCCAGGTCAGGTTGGACAGGCCTCTGAGCAACCTGATCTCGTTGAAGATGTCCCAGCTTATGGCAGCGAGTCGGACTAGATGGCCTTTAAAGGGACCTTCCAACCCAAATTATTCTATGGCTGATTCTATGATTCTTTTAGCTACAGCCTGCTGACAGAGCAGCCACAAAGATGACCTGGTAAACATACCGACAAAGAAGGATATCTCTTTAGCCAGGAATCCTGAGCTCAGCCAGAACCTCCTTGATGGGGAGCAGTTGGCAGGACAAAGAAACTGGGATAATGAACTGACCTTCCACAAAAACAGAAGTCAGCAACAACTATTCTGGGAACTGATGTTCTATTCCCACTTACCATCCACACCAAAAAGGTATAAAAAGTAACTCGCTACCTACCCAAAATGAGCTTCTCTGCAAGAACTTCAACGTATGAGATCTCCCAGACAGACCAGACTCTCATCAGGGACACCTGGCTAACTCCAGACTTGGTGACATGGGACATCTTTGAAGTGAGACTTTACCGTCACCAATTGGCCACGCTCCTGAGAGTGGTTTGGTGAGTATCACACCGGTGACACCTCACGTAATATATTTATAGCTGCACACATAGGTAAAAGTTCATTAAGTACATACTTGCTTTGCTAGCTAGAATTCTGTGATAACTTGTAATTAGAATTCTGTAATAACTTGTAATATATATTTGCTTTACTCTTGTAATATATATATACCTGCTTTCCTAGTGTAGTTACTTGAAGTATATATTTATATATGTATATATTTGGTTTCACTAACAGTAGTTTTGTAGTAATTTGTAATAAAGATGGGTAGCTGATATTAGGTGTATTTGCAAACTGATCACCTGAGGCAGACCCCAGAGACAGCTCTGTGCAGCACGGCAGAGCTATCCCCACCATGGAGCAGGTGTCCTATACCCACGGGGACCGGTCCAGGGCACAGTTAGCATGGCACCAAAGCAGAAAATTATTTGCCTTGGCATATTCAAGCCTCTTGGGGGGTTCTCTTGTGTTTTAGTGTGGGTTCTTCAAAACCTTTCAATCTCAAAATACACTCTCCTACACCAGACAAATGCCTTGTTCCTGCTGCTCCTGCCACTATCACCAACTTTTACAGCTTTGCTGCTTCCCAGCATCTTTTTCTTTCACTTTCTCACCTTTTCCCTTCCCATTTTTTCCACTTGGAGACACAGACAACTATTCTAACCTTGTATTTGTCAGGCTGCTAATAAGCACAGCTGGCTGAACCTGCCGTGCAGTAACAGATCTGATCTAAACCATGTACAAGAGAGCTAATGCAGCCGGGATATTACATGTACCACAGGCAGATGTTGGGCACAGGACAGGTTACCGGGGCAAGCTTGTGCTCATGGTCCAGCCAAAACAAGACCTCTGGCTTAAACTGGGCTGATGGAGGCATCCATTTGCAGAGATGAGGAGTGAGCCTGTCGGCAAGTGAAAGGGGAAAAGGTCTCCCACGAAGAATGGAAAAGGTGGCACAGGTTGTACCACGGGCTCTCTGGCAGAGCCAGGAAGGGTTCTAATAAAAAGCAGTGTTTTCTGAAGGTATTACAGTGGGTTCAAAGATCAGCTGGACAGATTTGTGGGGAAAATACTCTACTGAATACAAAGAGTCTAGCTCTTCCTCAGGAAATCCCTGAGCCATAAACCTGCGCAGTTGGCATGAGTTTCCAGAGAAAGAGCGCTGTACCTTTGTCCTATTCACATGCTTTTCCCTAAGTGGCCTCTCCTAGAGTCAGGATACCAGCCAAGATGGAGATTCAGTCTCAGCCAGGGAAGCCCATGAAATCAGCACAACGTGGAGAGTTGGGCAGAGAAACCTTACGAAGTTCAACAAGGGCAAGTGTAGGGTCCAGCACCCGGGAAGGAATAACCCCGTGCATCATTACAGGTTAGGGGGCTGACCTCCTGTGGAAAGGGACCTGGGAGTGCTGGTGGACAACAGGATGACCATGAGCCAGCACTGTGCCCTGGTGGCCAAGAAGGCCAATGGCATCCTGGGGTGCATCGAGAAGAGGGGGGCCAGCAGGTGGAGGGAGGTTATCCTCCCCTTCTACTCTGCCCTGGCGAGGCCACATTTGGAGTATTGTGTCCAGTTCTGGGCTCCCCAGTTCAAAAAGGACAGAGAACTGCTGGAGAGGGTCCAGAAAAGGACTACGAAGATGATTTGGGGACTGGAGCATCTTTCTTATGAGGAAAGGCTGAGGGAATTGGGGCTTTTTAGTCTGGAGAAAAGAAGACTGAGGGGGGATCTTATCAATGCTTATAAATACTTCAAGGGAGGGTGCCAGGGGGATGGGAATGGTCTTTTTTCAGTGGTGCCCAGTGACAGGACGAGAGGGAACGGGCACAAACTTGACCATAGGAAGTTCCATCGTAACATGAGGAGGAACTTCTTTCCTGTGAGGGTGGCAGAGCAGTGGCACAGGCTGCCCAGAGAGGTGGGGGAGTCTCCCACTCTGGAGCCATTCCAAACCCGCCTGGACGCCGTCCTGTGCCACTGCTGGAGGTGCCCCTGCTCTAGAAGCGGGGTTGGACTGGATGAGCTCCAGAGGTCCCTTCCAACCCTCACCATTCTGTGATTCTCTTTTAGCCCTACTCCACTGTGCGTGGAGCCAGGCTGACACCAGATGATGGATATGCAGTGCCACATTAGCCCGACCGTGGTAGGAAGCATCTCTTACTCTATGCAGTGCTTTCCTGGGCAATACCAGGAACTTATTGAGTCAATTATCCTGCAACTGCTACAGGCCTCCTGCAAGTAAATCATCATAACAGATCATTACAAACCACCTCTCTGCAGCAGATGTTTCCTTGTGCTCTCAGAAAGAAAGCGGTTGGCTCACATGGAGGTTCAAAAGCTCTCATGACTGTGGAGCTATTTTCCCCCTGAAGAACTGAGCATTCAAATTGATAGGCAGGGGGCAATTTTTGGGTGGCGCAGCTCTCTAACCTTTGCAATTAGATGAAAAGAGTAAGGAGGCTGATGCAGCTCCACTCTCCTAAATTAACATCTTTGGCCTTAAATCCAGGTGTCATGTCCCTGTTTGGAGTGAGATGGTATCTTTTGCAATCTCCTGGTTTGATGTCTTTAAAACACTCCTCCATAGTGAGACAAGGCAAGTGCTGCTAAGCTGGAAAACCCAGGTGCTGGATTGTATTTTAAATTACCTCTGGGATCAGGTAGCCCGGGAATGCAGATATCTAGGCGGCAGGAGCTTTTGTAATGCTTTTCATCTCGATATCAGAGACTGACAGTATTTATTTAGATCACTTTTAGGAGTCAGGCAATGCAGGGAACCCCTGGCACCCTCTCAGGAGAGCTACCGCTCTGCCCAGAGGACAGACAACCTTTACACAGACACCTCCAGGTGAGCTCTGCCAACACAGATTTAATCTCACAGCCATATCTGAATGCGTCTAGTTGGTTGGGGAGAAAACATTATCAGTTTCCTCAAGGGTAGGGAAGGTTATGTTCCTACACTACATAAAGTAAAACCTGTGTCATAAGACATTTCAGCAAACCTGGATATTTCAAACTGTGCCCCAAATTCCTACTCAGAAGAAGCAGCTCCAACAAGACCATACATAATTACGTAGAGAGCGAGCTGGACTTGTTTAATCTGGGGGAGAAAAGCTAGGGAAATCCAACTGAAGCTCACAACTCCCTGAAGGAGAGTCAGAGAGATGATGGAGCCTCTCTTCTGGCACCCACAGATGGAAAAAATAAGGGGAAACACCTCAATTCGCACCTTGGGAGGTTCAGACTGGACAAGAGGATGAATTTTTTCCCTTGGAGGGTGATGCAGCCTTAGGCCAGGTTGCAGAGAGATGGAAGTCCCCATCCTTGGCTGGGCAAAGCCACAGCTGCCCTACTCTGATGTTGGTGAAAAATCTACTCAGAGTAGGAGTTTTACACCAGAGGAACCTTCCAGGTAATATTTCCTTTGATTTTATAACCTACCTCCTGTTACTTTCAGCTGCTCATGTAATTGAGGATGTGATTATTACAGGTTTTTCCTTGTTAATTCATTGCACAGGCAGCTGTTGCTGCTTTTCATCTCAGCAGATGCTCCTCAAGGCCCCGTCCTGCTGCAGCTTCCCTCTTCTCTCATCTTATACAGGGTTGCCACCTGTGGTGGATTCACTCAGCTGCAGGTGTCTGCATTGACTCTTCCCAAACCTAGCACCAGCAGAGTATTTTAGCACTTTGGCAACTAAAGAAAACCCTTTCTTTGCAAAACCAGCTAGCCAAGTGATGCTTCATGCTAGTACAGTAGCCCGATGGCCTAAGAGTCAGACTTGATGTGCTTTAATCTTGTGGGAGAGCTGTAGACTCATGCACAGCAAACTAAAAACCCACGGATGACAGGCTTGCCTTCACTAGGTTACGTTTCATGGATCCCTTGCACGTAGCCCACAGACGCTATGTTGGAATTCACACGTTAAACCCAGCCAACCACAGAGCACCCACAAAGAAACATCAGCCTGCTGCCACGCGAGCTCAAGTTCATCTGCTGCCTCCCACAACCCTGAAAAATCAACGTTGCGGACATCACAGATCTAAAGCCCACACGACATCAAGGCAACTGG
Source organism: Charadrius vociferus (assembly GCF_000708025.1). Lineage (NCBI taxonomy): Eukaryota > Metazoa > Chordata > Aves > Charadriiformes > Charadriidae > Charadrius > Charadrius vociferus. The sequence goes on along the minus strand of NW_009647856.1, from coordinate 12,317,215 downwards.
ATGTGCTGCAGCGATGTCAAGGGTCTCCTGACACACAGGCAGCCTTGTGAGAGCAACAGCAATGGTTCATGTGTTAAAAACAACCTCCCCAAGGCAGAGCTCCCCCATTTGGGCAACGAAAACCACACAATTTGTTGCAGCTGGAGAAAGTGAGCATACAGTTCCCCTGCCTGAAATCCTGCAGCTGCATCCCTCCAGACTGCTGGTTACTTAAATCCTTTTGCCTTTGAGCAAGCCTGAAAACCTCCCAAACAGGGATATATCCTTTCTTAGGCTTGTTCCGTTGTATTACTTTTGCTCTTACTACAGATGCTCTCCTTTCAGCATTGACTTTATTTCCCCTCTCTTGTTCTGCTTGATATGGCAATAGAGCTCTAACCACACGCTCTCTATAGACCCTGTGACTGTGGAAATTACCAAGACACACTTATAGTTTCAAATAAAAACAGAACGAAAGCCAAGTACTAAAATCCCCACGCACACTGAATCCAAACACCCCACAGAACTAGTAGGTAGTTATTTCACCATCAAAACCCCTCCTCCTGAAAAAAGCCAACCTGTGCAACAATAGCATTTAACCAAAAATAGTAAACATTTCACTTTATTGTCTCAAAGCAATTCTAACCAAGGATAATCAGTTGGTCACTTTGGCAGGTGCTAGAGTGACCAACAAATAGATCTCCTGTAAAAGAACTAGCTCATTTCACCAAAGCTGTAATCTCATATGTATTTCAGTGGGTAGCTACAGCGACATACGCAAGCACTTGCCCCAGTGTTCCTTCTCTTCCCCTCCTGACACAGCTGGGGCTTAGTAATGAAGAAAATCAGCAAACTGCAACAGAAAGTAAAGTAAAAGAGGCTATTTTTAATCCAGATAGGTTCAGCAATGTGGATTGCTGCACAGCTCCACAAAGACTTATACCAACACAGCTTGAAGCTGGGCAGGATGTGGATGTTAGTGGGTATTGGAGGTGAGTATATGGGAATGGTGAACACTCAAGCTAGCTCTGCTACCGCCAAAACCACCAGGTTTAAGAGGAACACTAAAAATAGACCAAACTAGTATGTAAAACCAGTTTCAGAGCCTGGTAATACAGTCTCAGGTACTTACATTTTTTATCAAAGGAGGAATTTTCTGACAAAATGATTTTTCAGTTGGAAAACAGCAATTTCTGTGAAATCAGACATTTTCTTGTCAACGCTATATATCTAACAAATTTGTTCAAGTGCAGACCAGTCATTTCCAGACTCAACCATAGGACAGCTGGTGCCAGTACGGCCCCATGTTTGTCTCCCTGTTCACTACCAGTCTCCTATAAGCACTGTACTGATATATATCAAGCAGCACTGAGAAACATCCACTTTGACCAAACGCTTGGGGTAAAACCATGAGGCTAATGTTCTGACTTGAATCCCCCACAGAGCAGAGCTTCACCCAGCATCTCCTGAATCCATGACGAGCACCAAACCACCGGGCTACTGATTATTCTGGGCCAGGCAAGCTTTCTTGCACCTTTTTTTTAAAAAAAAACCTTTGTTCCCATGGAGTAAGGAACATGTTTTACAACTATTTTTGTGCCATCCACCCTCCTGCTTGCTTCATCTACCCCAGTTTATCTCCCTCTAAGGAGCGCAAGACCTACAGCTCGGCAAGCCCTGCTCCTATCCAAGCCTCTGCGGGGCAATTTGTTTTAGGACAACCACAGGGCAGAACTGTATGGGACCAAAGAAGAAATACATTATTTTCCCCTTCTCTAAGGCCGATTTCCAGCCCTGTGGGGCACTGCAGTTGCTCCAAAGGAGGAGCAAAGACGCCTTCCAGCCTTCACCTCCCCATGCCAGCCCCAGGACAGGAGCATGCGGCCAATCTGTTTGTATTTCCATATCCCGCTCCTGAAGGGCATCTGCATTGACCAGGACAGCTCCCCAAGGACAGACCGAAGGAGGTGTGTGTGCATCCACAAAACCGAAAAGGATGGTGGCTTTCCCAGCTGCGCAGGGCCAGCGACCAGTGCAAGTGCGAGATTGGAAAAGCCAACGTGTCCCCAGTGAGCCAGTCAAAATTAAGTAAATAAATTTTAAAAAGCTGCTTTCTAGGTGTCGAAGGCCTCCAGGCGCCCAGGGGCTGGGGACAGGTGTCTCCAGCCCCGGTCCGGGGACTACTCCCCCTCACCCGGCGAGGAGCGGGTCCCCACGGGGCCGAACAGCCCCGGCTGTGGCGAAACAGAGGGGCGGAGCCGGCTGTGCCCTCTCCTCCCTAGGAGAAGGGTGGGATGGAGCAAGCCGCCCTCCCCATGACTCGGTCCC
>NW_009647856.1:12304029-12314667 GCF_000708025.1 Charadrius vociferus | reverse complement strand
AGACGGGGGGGGGAAGAGAAAAAAAAAAAAAAAAAAAAAAAAAACACCACAACAAAAAAAACAGAAAGTGAAAACTGAACCGGAAAGAGAGCGCGGCCGCGGCTTTCCTCTTCCCGCCGCTTTCCTCTTCCCCCGGGTCACCGCCTCCAGCCCCCCGGCCCCCCGTCCCCTCAGCGCCCTCTCCCTCATCCCTCGCCTCAGGCTTTCCACCGGCCCCTGGGCTGGGACCTTCCCTCAGCCCTTTCCCTGAGCACCTCAGCCTCTTCCCTCATCCCCGCGGTCTTTGCCTCCTGCCCTGGGTCCCATTCCTCACATCAGTCCTTCCCCGGGCCCCTCAGTGCCATTGTTTTGGATATTCCCTCAGCCCCTCAACCCCTTCCCTTAGCCCCTCACCTGATACCCAGGGCCCCTCCCCTCCCCTTGGTCCTTCTCCCTCAGTGCCTTCCCTCAGCACCTTGTTTTGGACCTTCCCTCAGTGTCCCCTCAACCCTTTCTTTGATCCCCCCATCTCCTTCCCTCAGGGCCCTCCCTCAGCGCCTCTCTGCGTCCCTTCTCTCAGCCTCTTCCCTCACCCCCTCAGTCTTTACCTCCCGCCCCACACCCCTTCCCTCAGTCCCTCTACCCTTTCCCTGATCACCTCAGCCCTTCAGCGCCTGTCTCCGGCTCTTCGCTCAGCCCCTTCCCTCATCCCCGTGGTCTTCGCCTCCTGCCCTGGGCCCTGTCCTTCACCTCAGTCCTTTCCCCGGCCCCTCAGTGCCTTTGTTTTGGACCTTCCTTCATCCCCTCAACCCCTTCCCTCATGTCCGGGTCCCTTCCCTCACCTTGGTCCTTCTCCCTCAGTGCCTTCCCTCAGCACCTTGTTTTGGACCTTCCCTCAGTGTCCCCTTCAACCCTTTCCTTGATCCCCTCAGCCCCTTCCCTCAGGGCCTTCCCCCATTGTTCTTTAGCCCTCTTGGCCCCTTCCCTCATCTCATCCCCTTCCTGTGGCTCGTACCTCAGTGCCTCCCTCCATCCCTCGGCCCCATCCCTCTCCCCCTTCCCCTCTTGGAGTACCCCCGTGGGGTGGCTCCAGGCCCCACTTCATGGAAGCAGCCCCTGCACAGTGGGGTTTCTCAGTCACTCCTTTTAAATAGGATTTTCCTCAGGGTGTTAAGAAGTGCCCCGTCCCACCCAGATACTCTGGGGTTTGTTCCTCTGTTGAAAACGTGGACGCGTGTGGCCCGGCAGTGGATTTGCTCCAGGAGCGAGGCAGGTAAATGAATGTTTAAGCAGAAAAAGTAGATAAATAATCCAGTGTCCTTCCACCACCTGGGATCTGTCTATATCACCCCAGCAGGGAGACAGTTTGTAGCTTGAGTAGCTCCGTGTAAACAACCAGACCAGGTTGCTCCAAGCCCTGTCCAACCTGGCCTTGAACACCTCCAGGGATGGGGCAGCCACAGCTTCTCTTGGGCAACCTGGGCCAGGGGCTCGCCACCCTCAGTGTAAAACATTTCCTTATGTCCAGTTGAAACCTACCCTCTTTCAATTTAAAACTGTTGCCCCTTGTCCTGTTGCTACAGGTCCTGGTAAAAAGTCTCTCTCTATTTTTCTTCTAAGATCCCTTTATATATTGCAAATCTATATATATATATATATAGATAGATTAGCATGTAGCTTTCTAGCTGCACAATGGCTTCCACCTCCTCCTTGTTACCCCTGCTGTGTGCATCAGTATGGTGGTACTTCAGGTGGGCTATCGAGTGTGACACCTTTTTAGAACATGCCTTAATTCCTCTGAGGCATTTCACTGGTGTTTCCTTGTTGGTTCCTAATGCATCAGCAGCCCCTGGCTCTTCTCTGTTGCTCAAAACTCCATCCCCCTTCCCCACTAAGCCTAGTTTAAAGCTCTCCATACAACTTGGTCCAGCTTGTGGGTGAAAACTCTCTTGCCCCTCTTGGTCAGTTGAATCCCATAATTTGTCACCTCCTTCCTAACCCAATTCCTCTGATTGGGAGGATAGAGGAGAACACCACTTGTGCTCCAGATGCTTTTAATGTTTCTCCAAGGGACATATAATATCTTTTGATGGTTCTGAGTTGCCCCGTCACAGTATCGTTGAACCCTACGTGGAATAGTAGGAGTGGATGATCATTTCTAGAGTTCACCAGGCTCAGCAGCCTCTCAGGGACGTTGCAAACGCAGCAAATACTCAATGTTGCAATGGACACTGGAGCAGGGAACAGGATGATCTGGGCTTGCCCAGCGTCTTGCGCAAGGAGTTATGTGAACACGGCGTGTCAAATTACGGGTTAACGGTTGTGTTGCATGAACGCCCATGGGGCTGTTCCGGGCAATGAGTCTGGTGGGTGCTTGGAGGAGACCCCACCTGGGACTTCAGGTACTTTTAGGCAATAAGATCCATGGTGCTGTGTCCACACAGTGACATGCATCGTGGATGCGCTGCGTGGTCACCCAGCTGAGTGAATAAATTTATGGAGAGGCTGATTCCCAATCCTTGCTGGTGTTTGCACAGCCCGTTTGGGCCTCTCTCTGCTCAGCTCCCCAGCGCCCAGGCTCTGGTTTAGCTCTGCTGATGTGGTCAAGTGTATTTTCACACGCTGAGATTGTCATAGCCTTACCAGGAAAGATTGGCAAACAAAGGAAAAAAAAGAGAAAGAGCAACAAGATGAAAATGTGACAGCTCACTTATAAGTCACTTATTACTCAAAGCAATGCTGCAGGTCAGTAACATGCCGTTACAGATATTTCACCCATCCTAAGAATTTGCTACCGCAGCAGCAGAGAGTGCAAAGTGCTACTACCCAGCAAAAAACCAAAGGCAGGGGGAAGATTAAGTGATTTTTCTGGTGTTCCACAGTCAGTAAGGGCAGCGTCGAAAGCAGTCTTGTGCTCTGACCATGTAGCAGTGTATCTCCAATTTGCTTGATTTTTCTAGCTCCTGCTGACGTATCAAAGACTGGAATTCTTGCTGGCGTTGCTGGTCCTAAACACAGCTAGCCTAGGAGTAAGAAAAAAAGGCTTTCTGTGTTCCCATGCCATAGTACTCAGGTGAGGTGAGACAGAAATATCTTTGCAGGATCAATGTCCCCTGTTGCCCTGTAAGCATGGAAGACGAACGGCCCCGTGCAACCATGTGCCTCATCCTAGGAGACAGGAGAAGGGCTTTGAGCTTCTGTGGTGTCTATAAGGAAGAGCAGATCCGCAGTCAGAGCACCCAGGTTTCCACCTCGAGTGTGACCATTCAGCCACCACCACAGTGAAACACAAGTATTTTAGTATTAGGAGTTATTTCTGATGAGGAAACCTAGGATTTCTGATGAGAGCTCCTTTCTCAATGACCTGCTCCTGTTTCACCTATTAGAAAAACAAGGAATTTGAGGGAATTTTGTCATCGTTTTGCTGAGGAGAGTAATGGGAACCTCTGGAGATCAGACCATTTCTAACTGGAGTTTCTATGTCGCTCTTTGGTGCCTCGTGCCTTTTTGGGTGGTGACATGTGAGGTCTGTGCAAGAGGGAGAGCCCATGATCTAACTGTGGTGGGGACCTAGTTCCTGGCAATACTCTATTTTGGCTTCTTTGAAAGAATGACTCATAAAGTTCTGGCATACTCGCAAGTCTAAAATAAAGAAGCAGTCATTTGAATATCTATTTCCTCTTTTATTCAGAAAAAAAACGAATGATGCCTGCAGATGCTGTCAGTCACTCTGAAAAAGAACATAGTTGCAATGAAATGAATCAACTGGGAGGTGGAAGCAGCAGTTCTTGAAAAGCACAGTGTCCTCCTGCGGAAAGACAACACACAACGTTAAAGCAAATAATTAGGTTTGAGATCATTACTGACTGTGTGGGGCAGTGTCAGGAGTCCCAGCTGCTGTGTGAAGTGTACAAACACAGCCTGCAAACGCCGGGTGGCATAGGACCTGTGGTCTCCCTCCCCTTTTCCTGCCGTGTGTGAATCATGGGACAGCAGATGACACAGAAATACGTGGTAACACTGAGTTTCTCCTATTTCCTTATAATATGTGGCATGAATCACAGAATGGCCAGGGTTGGAAGGGACCTCTGGAGATCACCTAGTCCAACCCCCCTGCCAGAGCAGGGTCACCTACAGCAGTTGCACAGGATGGCGTCCAAGTGGGTTTGGAATGTCTCCAGAGTGGGAGACTCCTCCACCTCTCTGGGCAGCCTGTGCCACTGCTCTGCCACCCTCAAAGGAAATAAATCCCTCCTCATGTTTAGATGGAATTGCCTATGTTCAAGTTCCTGAGAGACTGGTTTGGTTTTTGCTTGGTTTCCTAAGGAAACAACCCTTATGCTCGTATAATTTCTGTCTGCCTGGCTCTTCCATTAACTTTTGAAGCCATTAGCCAGTTTCAGCCCAATTTGACAACGAGGTAGTGGTTTCACAGACTGCTTTCTACAATTTTCTAGAAAATAAGCTGTCTACTGGAGGCCCCTCCTCTTCTCCTGCTCGCGAGAACATCTAAAGGTTGAACTGTCCCCTTAGCTGGTGCAGAGGGAGCCCAGGTGGGAGGAGGTCACCAGTGGATCAAGGTAATTTTGAATAAATGTTTGCATTTGCGTAGACCTCAAAGCCAAATCATGAAGCCCTTGGCTGGCTGATGCCCAGCGTGATTGTTCTTTCCTTGGCATGGCTGTCGGGACAGATCAAAGCAGGCCTAAAAGGTAAAATGCAAGCACATGGAAATACGGGTGCCTTTTGGGAGGGTGCTGAAAACCCCGGTGTTCCTCTGCTGCGGAGACTTTGGACAGACATGTCCAGAGGGGAGAGGGACAACTGCAGAAACCAAGAGGAACCGCAGGCAAGTGGCTACAGCAGGGAGAAGAGGCAAGATAGGCTTCTGTCACAGCGGGATCCTAGCATGGTTTTATGTCAAGATGAAGTTTCCCTTCCCAAGCAGTGCTCTCAGGAATGAAGCACAGCAGGACTGTTCCTGACCGATCTTTTTGTACAAGTCTGCGCCAAGAAATTCCCTGGTTTTGAACAGAAATGAGCCTGAACCAGAAGCCTACCTAGGTGCAGCATCACTGGGCCAATCTGGAGGGTCAGATAGGCCCCAGCATCTCTTGTTCACGGAACTTCTGATGTACAGTGCTAAAATATTAAGTTCAGAGCCATTTGGTTTGGGAATTGTTGGCTCAGGACCTTACTGAAAGCGACACAAGGGAAAAAGAAGTTGTGGCCTTGTTTGACCTCTTTGGTAGCCTGTTATGTTTGTTTATTTCTGCTGGTATGCCCAGAAAAACTGCAGAGCTCGTTTTAAAGGTGTCATGTTCAGAGAATGAAGAGTTAATGTAAAGACTTCTGGGCTCTTGAGGAGGGGTGGGAGCCGGCAGCTAGCTCAGGAATGGCTGCTGCTCACCACCACAATGGTTGAGCCCTTCTGGTTTAATCCAGGGAGACAGAAAGAGGTTTGTTCCCACTCATGTCTGCTCTACTCACTTTTCTGTAAAGGAGTGTCAAACCAAACAGGAAGGAAGAGCATGAAATGGAAAGTCAGGAACTTCTTGACTCACAGGTCTACTTCATTCTACAACACTGTCAAGGTGTATGTCATCCCCCATAAAGCTGTCTTGCCACATCCTTCACTCGACTCAAGCAAAACTCCCATAATCACCTTCTGATCTTGCAGCAAACAACCATATTTTCCCCCATCTTTCAATAACAGGGGAAAGTCTTCAAAAATATCACAGCAAATACCATCCCTAACTCTATCCAGATGCAGGAATCCTCCAGCACGACGATATATGCGTGTGGTTTCTCTGAGAACGAGTGGAGTTTCTCACGTGCTTTCCAAATCTGCGGGTGACAGACAGATTGAGATTAACTGCAGAAGATTTCTCCTCCCAGAGAAATAGCTGATTGAGTCTTCTCCCTCAAAATCTTCCTTCTTTCCTTCCCAGCATATGCTTATCTAGATAGGCCAGCACATTTTCTGAGCCTACTGATCTGTCAAGAGTTTTCCATCTCTTCGAGGAAATCCCAAGTAACTCTCCACTTCATGATGTGCCCATTAGTGACATGCTGTTTCTTCTGTTTGTTGGAAAATGCGTTGTATTTTCATTGCCATTGAACTCTGGTATTTGCTCATGGTGTATTCATGCAGTCTACACCTCCCACAGTAAAGCACAGTTCAGATTTTCAGTTTCTGGTTTGATTTATTCTTGTGTTTGTTTTTTTTTGGCGACTTTAGCAGCTTGCAGCTTCCTAAGAAACCAACATTTTGTTCCAGTTGTGATGACAAACATTTAAATAGTTCTAGTGGCATTGGGCAATCAGAACCAAAGTTGTTAAAACAAATAACCAACCCCCTACAAAAGCCTGGAACAAACCCCAGCTTGTTTTATGGTGTTTTCACAACGGTGTAAAACCACACACCACACAGGCAGCTACAAGGTCTGCTCAGGAAATGAGTCAAAGGTGACAAGAACGTGACAAAGTGCAGAGGAGCATTTTCAGTGGCGAGCAAGTGATTTTTTTTTTTCCAAGTCTCTTTGCCATTTGTTCCCCTATTTTTAAAAATCATTAGTGAGCTAGTTATTCAAAACTAAGAGCTGTGCTGCTTACCCTATATTTTTGGAATGTAAACCTGACAATCTCTGAAGATAGAGTCTAAACATTAATTATTACTCCTTGCCAGGCACTAGACTGGAGCTGGGAGGTCCAAGCGACACAAGACTGCATGTTTGAGACCATGCAGATCTCCTAAACAGAGGAACTACTACTTCTCTTGCAGTAACCAGTCCTGTAGTAATTAAACAGAGGGAGCATTTGCAATTGAGGTGGTATCAGCTTGTGTGAGGCTCGAGTTGGTTGTACCACTCTTATTTCAGACTATCTGCAGACGCAGATAAATGATCCTGTTCAGCTACGTGATATCTACAGTGGATTATTTTCTCATAGATGGAAATGTAGATTATGTCCATGATCCTCCTCCACAACTGCTTCTTTCCCACTTTGACTGTGTTATTTCCAACCTCTAAACTATGTTCTTCCATGGATTCCTGCATCCTCCCTACAACGGAGCTGGGTGAGGCTGAAGAGGTCTCGGAGAACAAAGTCTCTCCTGCCACACGCCACATCAGCCCATTCAGTGATACTTCAACTCCTCCACCAGGCAGATGTTGGACCTGTGGGAGTGGGTCTAGAGGAGGCCATGGAGATGAACTGAAGGCTGGAGCCCCTCTGCTGGGAGGACAAGCTGAAAGAGTTGGGGTTGTCCAGCCTGGAGAAGAGAAGGGTCTGGGGAGACTTTAAAGCCCCTTCCAGTCCCTAAAGGGGCTTCAGGAAAGCTGGGGAGGGACTCTTGATCAGGGAGGGGAGCAATGGGACGAGGGGGAATGGTTTTAAACTGAAAGAGGGGAGATTCAGACTAGATACCAGGAAGAAATTCTTTCCTCTGAGAGTGGTGAGGCACTGGTCCAGGTTGCCCAGAGAAGCTGTGGCTGCCCCATCCCTGGAGGTGTTCAAGACCAGGTTGGATGGGGCTTGGAGCAACCTGGTCTAGTGGAAGGTGTCCTTGCCCACGGCACGGGGGGTGGAACTAGGCGATCCTTAAGGGCCCTTCCAATCCAAACCATTCTATGATTCTATGCTATAAATCAGTAATATCCACACTTTACAGAGGAGAAAACTGAGGCAGTGAGTGCTTTGCTGGAGGCCAGATAAAGGAATTGTGTAAGGTTAAAATGCAATCGTTCTCAGCCTTCTGCTTTCAGGTGTTGTGTATCTAGTGATATGTTTTGAAATAGGAACACTTACTCCTGATCTTATCAAACTGAGGCAGACACCCCATTTATCTCTTCATATTATTGCCTGTATCATAATTTCGTTATCTACAGCTGATTAATGCCCAGCACCGTCTGAACTGCAGCTGACACTATATGCAGATCCGCAGAGTAGTTCCATGCCTACCTGGCACTACCTGCTATTCTCCTCCACTAAGATGATGAGTTTATCCACTTCTTAAATTCATCCCTGGACCCACCTTGGGGTAAGAGGTGAGAAGAATTTATGTGTTTTTTCCGAGATCATATTCCAGCCCTGTTCTCTGTGTTTCTGTTATGGTGCTGGGACGCCAGCTCTGTCCATCTTGAAATACGGAATGGAAACCCTGAAAAATGTAAAAACAATTATCTTGTCCTGCCTTTGAGTCTGGCATGAATGGCTGCAACATGTGGACGTAAAAGATAATATCTCACATTTTGAGAGGTCCCATCCTGGGCTAATCCTCGTACTGTTTCAAGTTGATGGGGTGTAGCAATTTTAGTTTTTACGAAGTTAATGCAAGAAATATTTGATTTTCTTACAACATGAAAGTGGCAGCAGGTTCACCACTGTGCTGACCAGAAGCTTCCCACTGGAGTTATTCAATTTCATCCTCTTGCACTGGAAAATTTGTTTCCTTCAAAATTAGTATTTTCAGGAGAAAAATGTCCACTGCTGGAAAACATTGATTTTTCCCTCAAAGCAGGGAACAAGCACACGGTGGATTTCTATTTTAGAAGTACAGTCACTGAAGAATAGTAAGAAGCAATAAAAATTGACCTTTTTCTTTCTTTCTAAAAATGTAATTTATTTTTTTCTAAAATACGGTTTCATCCTTTGTCCTGCTGTGGATGGAAGGGGGAAGCAGCTGTTCTTCAGCTGGCTGTGTACCGTAAAGCACAGCTCCCAACAACCTCCGAAACGCACATACGCATGCAAAGCAGGTGGGCAAGATGAAAAACACGAACAGAATTCCAAATGTACGGCAGGAAGGTGAAGTGAAGGAATCCTGCAGAATCTCTCCTTAGAGGAGCACCCCTCCTGGCAGATCTGCTTCTGCAGAGACTGTTTGGGATGAGGGGGATTTTTTTTTTTTTGGTCTCTTGTTTTTAATCCATTTTTTATGTCTCCTTGCTTACTTCCTCCAGTAATTTGGGAAGAACGTCAGGGGAAGACCGCGAGACTGGGAATGTAATTAAAATAGGATACACAAGAAATCATGCTCTTTCAAGACCTGGATATAAATGAGAAAGGTTAATAACACTATCGCATGGCAGTTGTCCAAACTGCTGGTAGCTGTTGACAGAGCTTGGCTCCGCTAGCGAAATCAAGGCGTCAGTGTTTGGAGCGCATGTCACCTTTTTGAGAGTTCAGGAAGTGCAGGTTCAAGTTGCATTTCTCAAAGCGGTACCCAAATTTAACTCCTTGCCCACACTAGATGCCAACCCACGGGTCTGGTTTCTCTTTGGGTAAGGAAAAACAAACATACAGGCACCGAGGCCTCTTACAAAGTCGTCATAAATATCAGCTACCTAAATAATCTGTTGGGGATTAGGACAGCAAATGCTTTGTATTTCTGGATCTGACTACATGAGTGCAAGGCAGGAGGGAGAATCTGGCACACAGGGGAAGAAAATCCAGGGATGAACAGCAGAAAACTGCACAGCCTCGGTTCTTTTTCTGACATTTCTAATGCAAAGAACACTAATTTAGAGAAGGAGGAGGAGGAGGGGAAGGTGGAAGATGAAGTCTGTGTATTACCTGGCTCTTCGATTTCAGTCCTAGGTAATAAGATGGGAGAAACAGAGGAGAATGTGGAAGATTTTAGGGCACTCACTGACATTTGCGTTCATATCCCGAGTGTAATCTGCTCATGTTTGGCTCCTGTCTCCTGCAGTTTGGGTGCTGTGGCTTCTCTCCCACTCCCTGACCCTGCGTGACTGATCAGCAATTTGTTGATGAGCTGCTGTTGCTGTGTAGGGCTCCTGAGCTGAGAAAGGGATATGCTTGGAGCCACGTCCCTGTGGCAGGCGAGCTGATGTGGTGGGGACCGGCTACCTGAGACACCAGCAATGCTGTTGATGGTTTCATCAACATGACCAAGCCTGGTACGTGGCTGTTTCCTGCAGGTTCTGCTGCTGCCTCCATGTGCGTGTGGTTATTTTGGAAGCTTTAAAATAACACTTTTAAAGAATGTATCTTACTTTAGCTCCTATCCTGAGAGGGGAGAGATCTGGGGTAAACAGCAAAGAAGCAGCAGAGAAAGGCTGCACTCTCCTGGGTGAATCAAGTGGGAATCAAGCAATTCAGGCTGTAGTTTCGGCCTTGCGCTGATTTCTTTTTGTAATCTTTGGCAAATAACTTCACCTTTCTGTGCTTCTTCTTCTGCTGTCTTACCTACTTAGAAATTTTGCAGAGCAGTCGGTGACGGGATGACCCAGCAAAACCGCAGAGCTCAACCATAACACAAGTAACTAAGAAATGCCAGTCCTTACGGAGAGGCCAGGAGACCCGGCTCCCCGCTCCGCGTTGCACGTGTGACGTGCTGTCTCCAGGAGGTAATATCATCAATGACATAATTACCAAGGAACTCGCTCTGGTCCTGGTGACCCTGGAAGAGCAGCTCGCTCAGCCCTGGCACCTGGGTGGACTCTGCTACCGTCTGGGACCCAGGGAAAATAGTCTCATCACATTTTCGGTACACACGTTGCCCCCAGTGCTCTCTCCAGTCTGTTCCAGCACACTCCAAACCTCCCTTTGCCATGGCAGCTCCCCCAAAACACGGTCTCACCCCACTTCACCCTCCCAGCATCTCCCAGTGTCCCACACCAGCTTCATGGGCTC
>NW_009647856.1:12303583-12303901 GCF_000708025.1 Charadrius vociferus | reverse complement strand
TCCCACACCCTAATTCCCCAAAATACCACTTCCCCACACACCAGTGCCCCAAACACCACCTGCCCACACACACCAGTGCCGCAGCACCACCTTTGCACACACCAACGCTCCTAGTATCCCCCTCCCACCACACACCAGTACCCTCCTCCCCATATACACCAGTGCCTCCAGTCCCCGAAGACACCAGTGTTGCCAGTATCTATTCCTCCCATACAGCAGTGTCTCCAGTACCTGCTCCCCACAGAAATGAGAACCACCACCAGTACCCCCTCCCCACATGTACCAGGTGCCCCCAGTACTCCTTCCCCCTCCCAGCAC